>NC_083718.1:114070085-114380085 GCF_028564815.1 Eubalaena glacialis | reverse complement strand
GGCAAGAGATATCTAGTTCCAGCCAAGTGACCTTTGGTACGTCATTCACCTCAAATCCTCGGTTTCCTCTGCCTCCTCAGATGAAGAGTTTATTTGACAGCACTTTGTTAACCATAAACTCTATAGCAGAGCTTCTCAAACAATAATGTGCATACAAATCACCTGGGGATCTTGTTTAAATGCAGCCTGTTTCCATAGATCAGCTTTGGAGCCTGAGATCTGGCATTTCTAAAAGCTCCCAGGTGACTCGAATGCTGCTGGTCCAGGGACCTCTCCCCCTCCCCGCCCCCCCCCGCCCCCAGTCTTCTAATTTGCTGCGATACAGCATAAAGGCAGCATTCTGGTTATCAGGTCAACAGCAACCTCCAAGACCCTCAAATTGTCCAGAGGTACATCCATAAGGCAGTGCCGATAAGTGACATGCTGCTCCTAAAGATTCTGCAAAAAGTGGCTCTCTCTTGATATCTAGTTTCAAGGTCTTGCATGTTTACTGAGTTGAGCCTTCAGTCTCAGAGCAATCTCATACTCTGCTCAATACCATTTTGTAGATCTGTTGACTGTGGCGTCATCATTCTGAAGCCCCTTCCCTAACAGCTGGTTCTGATTCCTTGGCAGTTAACGCCTCGGGCTGCAGTTGGGCCAGGTACCAGAGGTTGCTATTAGGAGGACAGGTTGATACCAGGGGACGGGTGGACGATAAATTCAACTCTCAGGCTGGGAGCCAAACTATGTTTAAAACAGTTTCTGACCACTTTACAAGCTTTGGTGTGGACAGGGCATAAGTGAAAGTCGAGGCATCAGCAAAATCTAGCATAGCAGCCAGGAAAACTGAATAACAGGAAAGAGACTGGAAAGTGAAGTGTATTTGTGTTTTAAGAGAATTGCAGAAATGTTAACAGGCCAACACAGCGGAGAGGACTTAACCGGCTTTAATAAAAGTGGGTGGGTTGGTGGGCTCTTGAAACTTTACTTTGGGTCCTTCTGGAGAGTCAGGAAGTTAGAAGAGTTTGGCATTTGAGAATGATTTCTTTGCACAGGAGATGGGGTCCAGAGATGGCCATAAGAAGGTTTACTACCCGTTGCCAGACTCCTCCTTTCTTGAGATGGTCTAGTGGTCAGCAAAGGGCACAACGTTTGGGCAGAGAAATGAGAACCAAAGGACAAAGGAGACCACCAGGTAACTCCTGTTTTCGCTTCAAGACTCAGCTCACCTGGCTCCAGCCACCCCTGGTCTGCTCAGCCACGGGCAACGCTGTGTTTGTTAGTCTGTCCCCTGAGGGCAGAGGCTGTGTATTCTCAGCCTCCCAGCTCCCATCACAGGCCTGATCCCAGTACACTCTTGGCTATGTGCTTCTGCAATGAGACCGGAGGATGGATGGAGAAGAGTGGGAAGGAGGAAGAAGGAACTGAGGAGGAGGAAAGAAAAGAGAGATTGAGTAAAGCTTTGGGAAGCGAGCTTCATGGTTCCAAAAACGTTTTCCCAAATCCTTCCAACCCAGGTCCTATTAAATGGCTCTGCTTTCCAGTTTAGCTTGACTGCACATGTGTAGTAAAACTACATGACATCTGAGTCTGACTAAAATGTAACCCTCTCCAAGGCATCAGCTGTGTCACCGAGCTTAAATGCTAGAGGAAGACCTGGCTGCCTAGTTTCTGCTTGGAGTTGATTCCGTTTGCGTTTGAAACCAGATGAAAGATGAAGCAAGCAGGGCCATGCCAGAGCAGACGTGGTCCCCCCTGCCTCAGAACCAAGAGGGTTGACCCCTCCGCTGGCCACCTCCACGGAGAGGAGCAGAAGCCACAGGGCCTAAGGGCTAGCTGACGCTGCACCCCCAAACCTACCACAATGAGATTGTGTTATTTCAGCCATGCTTCGTTGGACTGCAAATATGCGAGCTGCTTTATGAGGATCCAAGACGTTGCCGAGCCTTCAAGTTCACAGCTGAGCTGCCCACACATGAGTTAATCACTCATGCCAGGCGCTGTTTGCGGTGCTGGCTGTGTAAGCCTCCCATCCCCCAGCGGGTCATGGTTAGGAGATTGTGCTGAGATGAGAAAAAGCTCCTGTAAAGCTGAATTTCCAAGCGCCCTGGGAACTCTTCTTGCCCCAAACTTCCTGCTGCAATGACAGTTGTAGAACAGTTGCAAGAGGAGTTCCCTAGGCATTTACGGCATGCTCGCTGCCGTTGCCATCAGAGGAGAGAGAGCACCTCAGTTCTCAGCTTGGTTGTAGGACCAGAAAACTAAGTGTTAAATGTCACCCTTCCTGCCGGAACAAGATGTGACTTTGGGCCCAAATTGTAACCTTTGGGCTGGCGTCTTCTGGCTCTTATAAAACTAAAATATTGCTTGCAGTCTACTTTGTGTACCAGATTCCTGCATGACTCTGTGGAGTGCTTTAAAGCACTTCTGAAAATAGGGAGTGTGCCTGGTAACTTTGAAAGACGACAACTCAACCACAATGAAGCCAAGTTTCCCGGAATTCCCTTCCCTATATGGTTCCAGGCGAGATTTGGGAGGCAAAAGTGAGGCAACAGCCGTTTTACGCTCTGAAGCTCCTGTAGGCACCAGGTACCTGGGCAGCCAGCACATGTTGTTAGCAACTGCCAGCCTACCTTGTTAGTGTGGGGCTCCAGGTCCTGGACTAGGTACGTGTGCAACTCTGACAAAGGGCAGGAGCTGCTGCTCAAGTCACCCACATCCTCAAGCCTGGAGACGGGGAGACAGACGTGGGTACCATTTGTTCTCAAGAAGTCCAGCCTGTCTTTGCTCTCCCTCGTTGCATATCCAGTTTTCAGTCCCTGCTGATCTACGGTGACTACAATCCCAATGCCAGATGCAGAGGCAACAGTCTTGCATAGACTTCTCCATCAGATCCTACAATTGCTTCAGTTCTAATCCACATTAAAAAAAAAAAATCTCATTATCTATTACACATATTGGTTAAGCTTTTCTGTTTGAACCATGGCGGATACAATGTAAAGAGCCAGTTCACTGGCCCAAACTTGCAAAGATAATGTGAATAAACAACATCTAATAATATCCAACCCTAATTTCCGCCTTTAGTTTTTGTCCCCTTTCTCAATGGGGACTTTATCATTAAGAGTGTTGTTAACCAGTTGACCAAACCAGCTGCTTTTAGTATTCTGTCTTTTTATTTCCTCTCTTCCCTTCCTCCACAGTAAGCTGTTCCCATGGTTTCCACTGCCCTGATCCCACTCCCAGGAGATGACCTGCTCCCTGGAAAAGATCAGGGCCTGCTGATACAAACTCCCACACCTCAACATGTCCCTACATTTTCACCCATGCTCTCATCTTCACATCCCTGAGCAATAACTACGTTCCCTTACCCGTGCTGTCCCCTCTTCCTGGCCCTCCCTCATTTCTGTGTGCTTCATCTTTCTTTCTCTCAGTCTTTTACATCATTCTCTCCCTTTCCAGGGAATTCTTCCCTCTGCCTTCAAACATATGCAGGTCACCTATTCCATTGCTAAAAGCACCTTTCTTCGACGCGGCTGCCTCCTCAGACTAAACTCTGTATGTCTTTGCCTTCCATCAAACTCCCTGGAGGGAAAACTTGTCTCCCCTCCCCAATACCCCTTTTCTTATATGGCCCTTTAAAGTGGACTTGGATCCTCATGTTCTGTACCAGTGGTTCTCAGCCTTGGCTGCACGAAGCCATCAGCTGGGGCCTGGGATGCTCTTGAAGTGGTGAGGGAGCAACTTCCTAAGCTGATGCAATTTAAGAAAGAAAGAAGGAAAGAGGGACATATTTGCCTTCCTAAAAATTTTAAGGCTTCCAGGTAAATTATTTTGTTATTAAATTAATGAGCAAATTTTACATATTAATACCCACTGCTGGTGAGAACAAGCTTTTCACTCAGGGCTAAATGACTGGGTAGCACGGTATATCTCTCGGAAAAACAATCCAGCAAACTGTATCCAGAGGCGTAAAGATGGGCATACTATTTAACTCATTATTTCTACATCTAGAAATCAATCCTAAGGAAGTAATTCAAATACTGAAATAAGCTAAAGTCCTCAAAATGTTCATTGCAGCATTATCTATAATAGTGAGGAATTGGAAACGATCTAAGCAAACAAAGAAAAATTAATGCTTTCATAGTGCATTCAGTGGTTGGAATATTAATGTATAAAGAATAACTTATGAAGACTACAGCATAGAAGATGCTTATTATATAATAAGTGGGGGCAAAAAACCCAACACGACGTAGTTAGAATGTAAGGAGAAAGTCAGTAAAGACATTGTACAAGTCAAGTCTGATTTAAGCTAATGGTGTGGCTTTTCAAGTGTCAACTTCACATTTTAATAATGAATTCTAATAACTTGGAAATTTGGGCAAATAGGCTTTAAAACCCCCTGTTTTTTTAAAAAAATCACTCTTCCACCCTCTGTAAATTTTTAGTTTGCTTTAATTGACTTTTTCAAATATATTTGGACAAGCTGGTTTTGTCCTGATATTATTGTGCTCACCCTACACTTGAGTCTTGTAAACATGGCTCAGGATGATAACACAATTCCCTTCAGTCTCATCCCTTTTTAGGGAAGCTGCTCTCATTTCCCCAGCTGGGAGATTTATGGGAGACATTTGACTTTATGCTCTCATTTCAGTTTCATCAGCAACACGATTTCTCCAGTGAATTATTTTTTCTCTTGTGGCAAAAGGAAGAAATATTCAGGCTTGCAGTTAAATGCTGATTCTAGAAAGTGATTCTAAGGGACGTTATTCTCAGCTTTTCCTGAATTCCCTGGGATAATAATTGACGATAGTTATATTTTGAGGTCCCCATTTGGCCTGGGAAAACAGGCTTGAGGTAAAAGAGAAAAATTAAAACGAAGCTATGAAACTATCATTTAATGACAGAAATACATCCCAGAGTAAAACAAATGACTGATTGTAAATAAAAGATGGCCTCTGAGATTTTAAAAAATCAAGAGAGAGAGGTTTATAGTACAGTAGGGACTGGACACCTCAGACTTCTGGAAGACACACGTGGACAGGTTTCTCCCACCTGGATTTTTGCCAGCTGTGGTCACCCTTCGCCACCCCCTCCCATAGGGGACTGAGCTGAACGTGAGTCCCCTTGTAAGCACAGTCTTGTTCCAGGTTAGTGTTTCACTTAGAGAAAATGAGGAAGTTGAGTTCTGAGAATAGGGGCCAGATGGTGTCACAGTGAAATACGGCACCGGCTGTACTGCTCCAGGCTTCATTCAGATCAAGGGGGATATTGTATCCTGTTGGGACAACCCTTAGTTCTTGGAGGGAAAATAAAGTGCCTGCCACCTGCCCCCACCCCCATTTCTGCTTTCTGGCCAGGACGTTTTGATGAGACTGCCTCCACAAACAGGTTTAAACACGCTTTTATGAACTTAACTGAAAATATCTTATAGTTGATGCTCAAAAGGTACAAACAGATTTCTGTTTTCTGTTTTTTTTGGGAAAAGTCCTAACTTGCCTGAAGCTTGATTCCTTTCAAGCCTGCTGTACTTTTCTCTGGAAGCCTGAGGTTGTGGTAAAAACCATCATTTAGCCCAAAGTCCAATATGAGTCCAACAACATCCGGTTTCAAAAGCTCAATCTTTGTTTACTTCTGTGACTTAGGGGCTGTCACTTGTTTTTTTGTTGTTGTTTTTGGTTTTTTGGTTTTTTTTGGTTTTTGTTTTCATCAGAGGACTCAAGGGTAGGTGCGTGATATGTGGGCTAGAAGCAAAGTACTACATAATGTTATGGAAAGAGCAAAATATGCAGAAACACACCTCTTTGGCATTGTAGTTTGGAAGCCTTTTGCATAAAGGAGAGTCATGCATATATGTTGCCTTTGGGAATAGCATAAAGTTTGAGATCAATTAGTTAAAGTGATGTACGGTGCACAATTTTCTACTTCAAATTACGGAAGCATTTATGTAAAATCCACAGTGTATTATAAATGCAGCCTCCTGAACTTCCTTTACACTCGGGTCTTTCCTGTCGGGTGTGCTCTGGAGACAGAGGGCAGTGGGGTGGACCACGGGGCAGCTCTCACAGCTCTGAGCCAATTAGGACAACCTGCTAACATGCTCTCCCGGCTGAGGCCAATGTTCATGGTAAAGGAAGAGGGACACTGGAGATAGCAGAAGAGAAGGCCGTCAACATCGACTGTGTCTGCATTTGCAATACAGTGAAGGAACTGGCAGGAACTCGCTGAGAAACGGTAGCAATGAGAGAATGGGGAGGCAGAAGGAACTGAGGCAGTGATCTGCAAATGCCTAACTTGGGACTTGGACTCAGAGCCGAGTTTCCAAAGGTTGGGTGTGTTCTTTTTAAAGTGACTTTTTAGAAGGTAAGTGTGAGTGTGGGCGTGTGGGGGCCGCAGGGGGATCTCGTTCGGGCGCAATGCTGAGACTCCAGACTGCGTGAAGTCCTCCTGGTTGTGTCAAAACCCACTGCGTGAGTTGGGAGAGTAGCCTTGTTTCTCTGAGCCCCGCTTCACGTGGTGGGGAGAGGACAAATTAGGGCATCATCAAAGGCTTAAGATAATAAAAGTGTTCCTCAACCTTTTAAAGAGAGCAAATCAAAAATGCATACTTCGAGAAAAACAAAGGGATTTAGGCTTCCCTTGGAAAATACAGTACATTTAAGAAAAAACATTAGCCGATGTTCCCTTCATCTACTTAAGGAACGTATCCTTTACACAGCCGGGAAAGAAGTTTCAAAAACACCCGACAAATCATTCTGCTTCTTTGCCTATAGTTCATCACTGACTGCCTGTTGCCTACAGATCACAGGTCAGGTTCCTGGGCTCCATAGCCAGGATCCTCTGCGATCCTGCACTGCCCATCTAACCTCTCTGGAGTCAGCTCCCATACCCCCTTCCATGCACTCCCTCTCCAGGGGCTCCTGAAGGCTGTACCCAAAGGAGTCAAAGGGGCCCCAGTGCGGTGGTCACAGTGGAGATGCTTCAGAAGACCAAGGTGATAAAAGGCCTCATCAGACCATCCACCCAAGGTCAGCTGCATTGTCCTTGCCCACTCTGTGCCATACCTCCACTGATCTTCAGCAGACGTTTGCCTCTTCTCTCTCTTCGCCCTTGTTCTTGACCCCGGTTTGCTGGAAGCACTCTGATCGTGCACATTTTCTGTTGGGTTTGGTGAGAGCTCGAGTCCCAGCAGTAGCAAAGGGCACGGATTTGTCTGTGTGGAACCTGAAATGCACAGAAACAGGTAGTGAGCTACTGCAACAGGGCAGAGACCAGGCTGCTGGTAGATTGCCAAGGGCAGAGAGGCACAGGGGTTTTGACCCAGCATCCATCAGGCCCTCCCCCCTCCCCTGGGGCCTTGAAGATGCCACATTGTCTGGTGTTTGCTTTCTGGGATAGGGGTAATTTTGCTCATCTTTCCTCAGGCCTCCCACCAGTTGGGTCTTGCTAGTTCTGCCCTAGAAGTAGCAGGTTCTCTCTGGACAGCCCTGCTGCCTAGTTACCCACAACCTTCAATTGCTTCACAATTCTACCCTGGTTGCACTGAGGGCACACTACTAGGTCGACCAGGCAGCAGCCACATCTCCCTCACCCTCAGATCGTTTGGACAAGTGAGTTAAGAAACCAGATGATTACAGCCGTCTTACTCTGAGCAGGCACTGCGCCGTCCCTTTACATACGTTACTGCTTTTAACCCTCTCCCTATTCTTCAGATGTGGAAGCTGAAACTCAGGCTCAGTATTTTGCTTGAGGTTATAGCTAGAAGGGGAATGGAGCTGAGATTTCAACCCAAGTCTGACTCCAAAGACTGCTTTCTTCCATTATGCTAATTATATTGTGTTTACTATGGGCTCGATACTCTTCTCAGCACTTTGCTTGTAACAACTCATTTATACCTCACAACATCTCTAGGAGGAAGGGACTACTATTTCCATCTTACAGAGGAAAAAAACCAAGGCTCAGAGAAGTTAAGTAATTTGCCTAATATCATACAGCTAGTAAGCGGCAGAGACAGGATTCAGCCCAGCAGCCTGGCTCCAGAGTCTGCGCCCCTCACCCCTGTGAGCCACAGTCTCTCTGAGCTCCAGCCTCCTAGGTTGTCAACAGCCAGCACTCCTTGAGTGCCTGTCATGGGCCAGCATGGCTTGAAGGCACTGAGAGAGAAACAAAGAGATAAGTGTCCTTGGGCTCAAGGAGCTTGCAAGGTCCAACTAAGGTCAAGGGGGCATGAGGCCTTTACAAAGACATGTTGAGGGTCATGTCTACCCTGCATCTCCAGGTTTACTTCTAAAAAACTATAACAGAGTTCTTTTTTGGAAATCTTTACAATGCACAGGCCTCTATGCTGTCAGGGGAGGCTGAGAAATAGCAAAAGCCTGCCTTTGGCTTTATCTCCTTAGATAGAGGAGAAATCCACAGTTATGTAAGATCTAAGCAGAGCCAGGCTTTTGATGCTCTCCAGCTCTGCCTGGAGAGAAAGGCAGCGGCCGGAGCCGAGGATGGAAGCTTGAACAAGCTTAGCTCAGCAGCAAATGAGAAAACCAGGTGCCCCCCACCTGTGCCCTAGTCTTCTGCAGGCAGCTAGAAGGCCCGGTCTAGACATCTGTTCAGTGTCTTCAGTCCCTCTGGGCAGAGTTGGGGCTGGGGTGTGGGCCGGGAGCTGCTTGGTCCAGGGACTGGTCTCTACCTCTGTTCTCCCTGGGGTTCTTTTGGCCAGCCCCCAGCTCATAGTGCATGGTCAGTTAAGGATGCAAACTTTGGAGCCAGACAGAGTGGGCATTAAGCTGTGAGTCCTGGGGCAAGTTCCTGCATCCGCTACGTCCATGGTTACTTTATCCATAAAATGGGGCTAATAGCAGTCCCTCCTCATAGGGCTCTTGTGAGGGTTAAATGCAACGGTCTTACAAAATACAGGGTCTGGCACATAGCCAGGGCTCCGAAAATGTTAGCTATTAATAATAAAATTCTAAATCCCAAGTCAACTGTTAACTCTTTTCTGAATCCTCCTGCCCTTCTCTCTATATCCTCCACCCCAATTAGTCTCTCCTGTCCCTGGGCTCATACAGTACTATATATATATATATATATCTGCTATGACACTTAGCATACTGAACGGCAATTGTGTCTATCTCCTCACCTAGACCATGAACTTTCATCTGAGGGCTGAGCCTCACCTGTGTGCCCACACAGAGGCACTGTCAGTGTTGGCTGGAGTAATTGATTAAACAGGCTCCCATCCTGCCTGCCTTACTGACCCGACAGGCCTCCTCCCTACACTCTGGCCCCACTGGCAGTGACTGGAGGTCTGAACAGATGTGTCTGCTGGCCCAGGAATAGTTTCCTCTGAAGACCCTCTTTGCTACCACATGGGCCTTCATCCAGCAGTGGGACCCAGGCAAGGAAACAGATAGGAACTCAAACCCTGAGCCAGGCAGGTTTCCAGATCGGGTCAGCAGGAGATGTGTAGATTGTTATTTCCTTAGCCTGCTCTCTGCTCAGCCTCCCTGAGTCCTCTGTATTACAACACTTTCCTAAATTAGCCCCTGCATTTTTTTTTCTCCTACAATTTTTCCGTTATATCAGTGCTTCTCGACGTTTAACAGGCACGCAAACCACCTGGAGATCTTGTTGGGCTGAGGCCAAGGTGCTGCCTTTCTAATAAGCTCCCGGGAGAACAGGTGCTGCTGGTTCTCATTCAACACTTGAGTAACAAGACTGTGCTCTGCTGCCAGGATAATCTTCCTAATGCATAACTCCGATCATGTCACTTGAATGGGTTTAAACAGATCTTTCACCCAAAGACAAAGGAGAATGGCAAACGAACACATGGAAAGATGCTCAACAGCGTTAGTCATTAGGGAAATGCAGGTTGAAACCGCAGTGAGATTCCACTACACACCTATTACAATGGCTAAAAGTAAAAATTACAGTACCAAGTGGTGGTGAGGGTGCAGAGAAACTGAAACTTCCATACACTGCTGGGGAGAATGTGAAATCTTACAGCTGCTTTGGAAAACAGTTTGGCAGTGGTTTTTTAAAATAAAGTTATACATACACTTATAAACATTTATTTGAACTAGCAATCTTACTCTTATATGCTTAGAAATTTGCCCAAGTGAATTGAAAACTTATGTTAATACCAAAACCTGTACATAAATGTTGTTAGTGGGTTTATTCCTAATCGCCTGAAACTGGAAATAACCCAAAAGTCCTTCAACTGATGAAAGAATGAACAAACCGTGATGTAGTCACACAACGGAATACTACTGAGTGAAAGAAAGAAGAAATTGTTGACACACAAAAACATGGGACATCCTGGAAAAGGCAAAAATGTAGAGACAGACAGGAGACCAGTGGCTATGAGGGGCTAGGGTAGGGGAAGGATTGACTGCAAAGAGACATAAGGAATTCTGTGGGTGCTGGGAATGTTCTACAGCTTGTTTGCGGTTGTGTTTACATCACGACATACATCTGCAAACTCTAAAAAGGATGAATTTTACTGCATGTAAATTGTATTGATACTTCAAAAACAATGATGACAGCAACAAAAAACATTGAGTGGCTCCCATTTGTCCAAGGAACTAAAATAAAGTCCAAACACCAGACCCCCTACCCTTTCTAGCCACTTCTACTATTCATTTTGTTTAAATGCCAGCTAAACTTTGCTGTCACCCAAACTTGCCTTGGGTTTTCTTCTTCTCTCGGTCTGTCTCATCTCCTGGAATATCGTCTTCCTTTACAAAATAGGTAGGTAATAAACACTGAATGGATGAATGAATGAATGAATTTTCCCAGTAATATTCCTTGATTCCCCACTGACCAAAAGTGGTGCCATGGAAAGATAAACCTGCAACCCTGCCCATTTCCGTCAGTGAGGAGCTCAGTCATTTGTAAGGGCTTTGTTCTACTCTGGTTGACTCTTTGGACACAGGCGAATCAACTTAAAAAGCCCCAAGAGTGCTCAAGAGGCAGTTTGCAGCCTTGGAAAGGCCTTGCCCTGGCAAGCATCCCACCCGCTCAGGATGCCGCCAGCTTCCCCACTGCCCGGCATAAGTGAGGAGACAGGCCAGTCCCGCTGCCAGGAAAGAGCTGCGGTGGTGTCACCGGCTGGCGGTGATTGAGTCCCCTGTCCTCAGGTGCGGCTTCCCAGGGCCGCCCCTCCCAGGGCCTCTCGCCAGTTCATCAGTCTCATCGCTCTTTGTCCACAGCCCCGGAGCACTGACAGACAGGAGGAAAAGGCATGGGGATGGATTCTAGGAGCTGATCCCACGGTTGTTAACACTGAGATGATAGTCTGGGGCTCCCAACCAAGAATCCCAACTCTGACCAAGTCCCTACAATGAAAATAAGTCTTGAAGGAGGTACACGTACACATGTACATTTACATACGGGCCGGGGGGGTGGGGCGGCAGTTATGTTCCCGATTGGATCTTTGGCCACAAACCTCCAAATCATCTCCTGGTGAGCTAGGAGGAGCCAAGATTTTACAGGCTATAGGCAGGTCTGCAGGCTTAGTGAAAATCTGAGGGTGGCCAGCACCTTCACCAGAGCCCTCTAGACTTGAGCATTCTTGAGGAAAGGAAAGATAAGTCAAAGAAACAAAGGGTGAGGCTGTATGTCCCATTCAGGCTCCCTCTGACAACACGGCCTTGCTGCATCTTTGCTTGGTCCGTGGTCCAGGCATCTCTTTCTCATGAGGGGGAGGTGAGGAAGAGTCTTAAGGCTCCCCTGGGGTCCAGTGACGATGATATGGAAAAAAATTTTAAACCTGTAACATGTACATAAACTTCCGGCCAAGGCCAGTTACATAATTGGTGGGGCCCCATGCAAAATAAAAATATGGAGTCCCTTGTTAAAAAAGCAGGAAAAAAAAGTATCTTAAAGGTACTAAAATATAAAGTTTTTCATTTCATCCATTGTCTCTATTTGCCATGGTTTTATATATTTTATATTTTATATAATGTTCTAAGTAAAGAAAAATTAACATTTTAAATTAATGTCATGAATTTTACCATTCCTCTCTATATTGTGTAATACCTGTTTTAAGTGCAAATATAAGAACAATTCATTCATATGTAGAATCACAGAAATTATACAGCTTTATTTCATAGTTTGTATGTGTCTATGTATTTCATTCTTACCAGAACAGTGGAGACACTGCACAAAACGAATGCAATTGTTTTTATTTCACATCTTTCTATACATATGTTCTACCAACACACTCTACCTTCAGCTTACTGATGAATAGGAAGAACTGAAAAGAAAAGGAACTATAGTTTGTCCCCTCTTTCTTTTTCCTTCTATGTCTTCCTCTCTCCCTCTTCCCAGCTTCTGGTAAGGTCACCGTCCCAACCCCGCTGCCCTCCTGGCTCCTTAGTATGGCTCTCCTGTGAGAAGGCTGATGTCTGCACAGAGGGCACAGGCCTTGGATCTCCCCCACCACCCGCCCCAGAGCTCCAGGCCTTCCAGATGCCCTGGATCCTCAGCACCAAGCCATGTTTGAAAATGAAATGTCCCTCTTCCTAATGGGGTCTCAGATTTTATCATTAAAATAGTGGTAATAATAGTTAGCATGATTGAGCATTTAGTTTACTGGACACAAACCCACATAACCATACACAATCAGAACTGCTTATGGCTCTGTGCAGCTCAGAGTGCTAGGCGATAGAAGTTTCTCTAGCTTTAGTCTGCAGGTCCTCCCTCCAGAAAGCTCAAACAGGAGTTCATCAGGCTGGGGTGGTGGGTGCATAGAAGATCGCAAGCCAGATCCCTACTGTCTTCTCCATCTACATAGGACACTGGTGCTCTTTTGAACTCCTTCCGGTCTCCGAAAGACTCACATGAAATCACCCCATTGGGTCCTCCTTACCAGTCAGTGAGACAAATCTCAGGAGGAGAAACAATTCAGGCTATAGTGGAGAGCCCAAGTATAAGATCTCACACACACACACACACACACACACACACGGTGGCCTAATTTGAATTTTAACACCCTTGGCAGAGGGGCATCTCCTACTTTACTGAGAATCATTTCCCTCTGTCCTCTCGTGGCCCCTGATGGACATTGGTGGCAATATGCAGGAACCAGCACCCCTGCCCTCAGGTACTCTCTATTACATCATGATGTTATAGCTTCATTATAACATTTAGTATAATTTATTACTTGCCTACGTATCATCTCTCTCCCATCACCCTGGAATGTCAGCTCCATGAAAGCAGGGTCCTTATCTGTTGTGTTCCCTGCTATAACCCCAGAGCTCACGGTACACCCTCAATATGCATTAGGTGAACATATGAATGAATGAATAAGTGGTATCTTTTGTTGCTTTTGCTACCTTTGCTTAGCACCTGCACTGCCCATGTGCCCTCTAGACTCTCAAAAGCCAAATGCTCTACATCACCCTAAGGGTAGAATCCCCTCAGAAACGAAGACATCCAAAGGGGATTAGGCCTCATGCTTTGTCTCTTTGGGAGGGCAAAGAAAGGGGCTTTTATTATGTTCAGCATCTGGGCAATGATCAGTGGGGCTTTTGGCTGATGTGAGAGATGTCTGGGACCCCGTGAGCGTGGCTGGCAGGAATCCCACACAGTACCCTCCACCCCATCACCACCAGCCTTTTCAATATCTTTCGGGCTGAGTGCTGCCATCTTGTGACTCCTTTCACCCTTCCAGCTCGCCCTTGGGGTTCATTTGTTAAGGTGAGGGTAAACAGGACCCTTTGGCTCTAAGGGTATTAATGTGGGTCAGCAAACCTTGGCCACCAGCAGGTGTTGGAGCTCCCCCGCAGATGCTGCCTCCTGGTCCCTGAATGTGGACTGGCTCCAGGCTAGAGGAGCGGCAAAGCAGAGGCCTGGATAACCCGTGGAGTGGTTAAGAATGTGAGTTATGCTGCCCTGATAACAAAGGGTATTGTTTTACTTTGTCGGCTGATTGAGGGCTAATCAGCTCAGGGCTATGAAGGGAAGGTTGCAGCCGTGACCCTGGCAATCCTTGGCCTGTGGTCCCTGGGCCCATACTATGTCATCAGCACTTAATTTCAGTACACAGTTTGCAGGTGCTGGTGGAAGGTCCAGGGTCTTACCCCAGGAGGTTCCAAAATATACAATCTGTAAGTGTCCTTTTAAAAAAACAATAACATTTTAAAAATTATAAAATTAATACATAACCAATGTAGGAAAACATAAGAAAGATAATTGCCTAAATATTGGTATATATGAGTTTAGCCTTTTTCAATATATACACACATACATCTATATAAAACATTGCTTTTTATTGGGTTTGTCGGGGGAGGGGTTCAAAATTCAGTTCATATAGAATTTTAGTCTGCTTTTTTTTTTTTTAACTTTTTTTTTTTTTTAACTTTTTTTTTTTTTTTGGCCGCACAGCGCAGCTTGCAGGATCTCAGTTCCCCGACCAGAGACTGAACTCGGGCCCTAGCTGTGAAAGTGCCAAATCCTAACCACTAGACCACCAGGGAATTCCCATAGAATTTTAGTCTGTTTTTCTTACTTAGCAAAATGTCATAAGTACTTCCCTATGTCATTATTCTGATTTTAATGGCTACAGATTGTCTCATTGTATGGATGTACCATAGTTCACCTTATCATTTCTCTGTAGATGGACATTTACGATAACTCATGAGCTATTAATATAATAAAAATACAGCAATAAACAAATACTGTGAGTCAAAAGTAGGCACATATATATGAAAGATGAGAAGCTACTGAAAAGCTGTGTGCTTGTTTCCAAAACTTGTGCTCTGCAGTATCCACCTCAGAACCTGCAGAATTTATAAGTAAATCATCTCTAAATTTATATATAAATATATAAATAACAATAGCTTTGGAGATCATGGAAAGGCTGGGATCCTGTCGGCACTTGGCACTTGCTCCTCCTCTTGAGAAGTTCCTGCAGGGAATGTCTGTGACCATCAGTCAGTGTGTGCTCTGAGTAGACGGTCTACACTCTTGTTCTCAGTTACACTCAGCCAGGTCTCAGCTGAATCTAAAAGCACATCTTCCAAGATGTCCATGGCTGAGGCTTCGGGCAGACTTTTGACTCAGGGCTTCAGAAGATACCTTGATGCTAAATCACCCCCCGAGGGAAAGCTGTGTCACCTGTGGGCTGGAACAGAATTTGCTATTCAGCTTAAAGATCCAGGGCTCAACTGTATCAGAGCACAAGGTACTGAGATCAGGAAAGATCCCTGGACCGAGGATCAGCCGGGTGCGCCCACCTGCAATGTGTGACTGAGAACCGTGTCCGCAGTCTCCCACAGGTAGGCCTCTGGGCTATGTAGATATCCCCCTTTACCCCTAATCCCATGTACACCACCCACCCTTCTTCTCTCTTCTTTGGTTAATAAATTAAAAATTGGCTGAGAGGAGAGGGTGGTCAAGGACACCATGACTCCCCACGAAGGAGTCTTCACAAATGTGGCAATGTCACTATATTCTGGTTGGAAATAGTAGCAGAATGCCGGTTCCTACTGCAAACCCCAGGGTGAAAGTGAAAGATTGGGTGGAAAGGTCTAGAACTTATTTCCAGCTCACAGGTAACACAGTCCTTCATGTGAAACACCCTTTCCTCGGGAGGCGTCGGGGGTGAGTTAGCACTGACACTCTTCTGACACTCTGAGTCACTCGGCTCTGGGAATTATGGGTGTGGACCAGACTGCGAACTTGCTGGATCCTTTTCAGTGTTTCTTGGACCCACCCTAAGCATCTGAGGGACCTGAAGAGGCCCATGTCATCTGGACTAGGCCCCAGTTGCAGGCACATGGTAGACAAGCTTTAGACTTTCTGGATTGCTCCACTTCTAAGCCCACAAGGGAACCCCAGAGGCTCAAGAAATGCCAGCACCATCTTGGACTTGCCTCACTTTCTGGCCCTGCCAGACAGCCAAAAAATCAGAATGAATGAAGGAGCGCAAGAACAAATATATTGTTGCCTCCCTTCCTCTGCAAAAGCAGAATTGGCAGTGTCCCTCTGCCAGGGCAAGGGGCGGCCTGAGGGACTTAGGGGGAAGGCCAAGATGTCCAGGGAGTCCTGAGGACACCTACAGCAGGGAGACAATGGCCTGCAGTCAGCAGCCTGAACCAGGATTCAGGACAGCCCCCAAGCTCTGCCCACAGGAGCCTGGACAGCCACACCTGTGTTCCTCAGTTTCCCTAGCTCAGCAATGGGAAGAAGAGCCACAGCTCCTACACTTCATTTGTGAGACAGTAAAGACCTAAAACATTTTCACTGAAAAACTGTCATGTGTAACCCACAACCTGGGTTCTCCCTGCTGACTCTGGGGTTGGTGAGTAGCCTTTCCCAATGTAACTGTGGTTCCAGAACTTGATTTGATCCATGTGATAAGCAAAACCATATAAAAAAATTAAGTTGAAATCCCATTTTTGTATTTTTGTGCAGGAGCTCAGAAAGAACTCAAGGTGGGAAGTGTGAGAAGTATGTTGATGAGAGGAAAGGAGAGAGCTGAAGTCTTGAATGAGTCACTGGCCTTGGGTTATTGTAGTAAGAAGGGCAAGTATTTTATGTAAAACATCAAAGGGGTTCTTAACAGAAAAAGTTTGCCTCTGCTGGTAAGTCTTTCATTAATTTACTGGCTCATTCATAAGTGTATTTCATATGCAGACCCTGCTACTCTTGCTTGAGGGGTGGAGAAGAGAAATAGAAAGCTGGATTTTGGAAGACTTGACCGTGGCCTTGAAGGCCTTACGTTTAGAGAGACAGTGTAGCTGGTAAAGGAGACAGGGCACTGAGGTGCCAGACTGCCTGGGTTCAAATCTGCCATTTACTAGCTCTGTGACACTGGGCGAGTTACTTAATCTCCCTGAACTTCAGTCTTCTCCTTTATAAGACGGGAATAACGATAGTAATTCTTTCATTAGGCTGTTGTGGGGAATAAATGATCTAATGCATGAAATGTACTTAGAACAGACTCTGACACATAATAAGTGCTCAAAAACATTAGCAGTTATTATTTCCTAGAAAGAGAGTATAAGGATAGGTGGTGTCATCATCCAATATCAGCAGATTATTCCATGCATCACAAAGTCATATTTAACATTTTCTTATTCTTAATATATATAATGACATTGTTTGCTCCATTTCTAACATTTGTCATTTTCAGCCTCCATTGTTACCTGCAAACTTGGACCCTGGCTTTCAACTCTCTGGCCTTAAGATCTTTGCCAACAAACTTTTTAAAAACTTAAAAGAAGATAAAAAGGCAAGACCCTAAAATCTGGCACTATAGCAACTTCCTCCCAGGCTGTGAATTTAAACGGATTAGGGCAGGAGGTTTTGCATTCCTGTCATGTTTGGGGAAGGTATATGGCGGGAAGTGGCAGCACCTGTTGTGGGATTCCAGAGCCTCGGAAGTCACTGTGCTCTGACTCCCTGGGGCTTTGCAAGTAAGCTGGAGTGGTCCCCTACCTCATGGTCACAGCACATCACAAGGCACCCCCCGCCAACCCCACCCAGGGAACCCACAGTCTCTTCCAAACACCATCTTGTTGCCAGATTGTTGGTTGCCTGTCTTGGATCTAAAGAAACAAAGCAGACGGGCTTGGTTCAGGGTCCGCCTGCTTCTCCTCAGTGTGCTGTTGTTAGTGACTACATATATGGGGCCACTGGGGGCTGCCTAGATTGGCTCATATACACAGCAGCCCAGGAGCTCATCAGGTGAAGCTGCTCAGAAAGGCATTCTCCCTTATGGATGGGGGCCAGGAGGGAAGAGGGCAATGGGGCCCACAGAACTCCTTCCTTTGGAGATAAATAAGGACTGGCTGTGCCAAGCTTCCTTCCTGCCCTCCTGGCCATGCATCCCCTCCTCAACTCTAATCTCTGTCCTCCCACAATGCAGAAATGAAGACAAAGGAAACAGAGAGAAAGTGAGACATCAGACTCCCTCTGGAGCCCTGAGTAGCTGTTCCACAATGTACACAAAAGGGGCCAAGTTGGGGTTCTTCTGGCTTGATGGGGCTGGTCAGTAGCAACTAAGATGTCCCAGCCTTGTGGTCCATGGTCAATGAAGCAGATCATAGGGACAGCCAGGTTGACTTTTCACGGAGCCTAACCCTGTCTGGTGACGGCATCCCAGACCCAGTCTGGAAATGAAGGACCTGGCTGAGTAAGAAGGGGGCTGAGTATTTAACAGAAGCCCAGCATTGTCAGCCAGCCTCAAACCCTCACAAGTAGGGCTCACCTCTGACATGCACGACCACCTGGGGTGTGAGCCCTCTCCAGCAACCTGGCCTGGAGTGACGTCACCAGGATCATCAAGTAAAGCATCCCTCATTTGAAAAACTCATATACAAATATTAAGGCCTAGTCTGCTCACCCTCACATTTTAGAAGAATAATAGCTATTATTTATCGAAGGCTTACTATGCATTAGATAATATCTAGCCATTTTGCATGCATTAGCTCATTTAATCTTCATGAAAACCTCGGTTGTTGTTTTTATTCCATTTTTATCCCCCCTTCAGATGACAAAATTGAGGATTCAAGAAATCAATAGGGAGTTCCCTGGCAGTCCAGTGGTTAGGATTCTGGGCCTTCACTGCCGTGGCCTGGGTTCAATCCCTGGTCAGGGAACTGAAATCCCACAAGCCACACGGTGTGGCCAAAAAAAAAAAGAAAAGAAATCAAGTAATTTGTCCAAGTTTATTTATCTAGTAAGTGGCAGAGATATAGGATTTTAAACCAGATCTGCTTGATTCCAAAACTCATGTCCTCTCTCCCCCCAGAACCCCTCATGCGTTGCACAGTGGCCATGTTATTATAGTTCTGATAAGGACTGAATTCTAGGGACAGAAAGGAAACAATGGAAGGACCTGGATTCCTAAGGTCTTGACTCAAGTGACTCTGGTTCCCTTGTGGAAAGTTAAGGTAGGGATGCCCAGTTACCAAAACCTGGGTCTAAGATCTGTGCTTCCAAATACCACAAGCCTTCAGCCTGGTGCAGATAAACCATGGGCCCACCTGAGACATAGCTACAGCATAAACTCTAATCCTCTCACACAGTCTGGAGCCACCTGCTGCTCTGTGCCCCCAGGACCAGCCTTCTGAGGTGGGCAGCCACTGTTTAGAATGCGCCATCCGCCTGGGTGTAGCTCTTTCCCCTAAATCACAGCACAGACAATGGCCACTGAAAGAAAACTTGCCAATTACGTCCACAGTGGTTTCAACTCTTACTCTCAGATGTTGGCTTCTCTGCCTTGGAGGATTTGACTAAGCTGAGTGGAAAGAATAACAAATATTTTTAGAGTACTTGATTCGGTTTACATGGAAAATTGCTGTTTTTTGTAGGTCAAAAGCAGTCAAATATCAGCAACTTCATATGGTTTAACTTTATGCAAATCTTGCTGATTGAATCAATCCATTAATCATCAATTAATCCAACCAGCCAGTTTTTTTTTTTTTTGGAGTATAATTGCTTTACAACATTGTGTTAGTTTCTGCTGTACAACGAAGTGAATCAGCTCTATGTATACATATATCCCCTCCCTCTTGGATCTCCCTCCCACCCCACCCCCATCCCATCCATCTAGGTCATCACAGAGCACCCACCGAGCTGAGCTCCCTGTGGCATACAGCAGGTTCCCACTATCTATTTTACACATGGCAACGCACATATGTCAATCCCAATCTGCCAATTCATCCCACCCCCTGCCGTGTCCACATGTCCATTCCCTATGTCTGTGTCTCTATTCCTGCCCTGGCAATAGGTTCATCTGTGTCATTTTTCTAGATTTCCACTGGGGAACAAAACTAACTCATGAGCAATTATAGGACTAAAGTATGTAGTGAGGGCATTGTACAAAGCAAAAGTTACATATGTTACTGAGGTCACCAAGCTCCTAAGTGGCAGAGCCAGGTGGGTGGCAATGTCCTTCTAAATGCCTCAACTCCTCCAAGGTGGCCCAGTTGGCTCCTGACGGTGCCGGGAGAATGGGTGGGACTTAGATGGGCAGAGGGGAAGGGAAGGGGATTCTGGATGAGGGGAGCAACATGGCGCAGACACTGGGTCCAGCTACACTCAGCGTACATGGGGCAATGAGAGAAAACAACCTGACGGAGTAGAGGAAGCATCCAGGATAGTGTGTGGGTTAGAGAGGAAGTGGGGTCAAATTTTGGAGGGTCTTAAAACTTAGGCAGGGAGTTCGCATTTTTAAAATCTTCAGTCCTAGTGCTGGAAGGAACCAAAAGAGATCATCTATCCTAGCCCACAGATTTCGGACAGGAAAGATGCTACCTTCTTAATTTTAAAAAACAAACAACTGAGGCTCTGAGATTTGGGTAGAGATGGAGGGTGAGCTAGAATTATGATTTCTTGCTTCCTCGTCTGTTACTTGTTATACCTCATCACACTGAACTTGACTTGCCCTTCAGATTAAAAAATAACTATTTTGCCTAACAAGCTGTCTTATTTATAGGCTGTTACTATTTAAAACTCTTTCACATTTCTAAAGTGGCAACAAGGAATCATAGGTTCTTAAGGAGAATTTCTTGGCAGTGATATAATAAAAGTGTTTTAGAAAAATTAGCCTGTCAAAAGCATTCTAAATAGATGAGAAAAGAGGGAGAGACTGGAGTTAGGAAAAGGGACAAATCAGTGAGGCCTCAGAGATGCACTGGCTATGGGCCCTGGAGGAAAGGCAAGAATTATAGATGATGCCAGAAGAATGGTGATCCACCTACAGAACTGGGGAGGGCCAGAACGAGAGCCGGCTCTGGATGGGGAAAGATGTTAAGTTTAGGGGAGGGAGGCTGATGTTTAGGAGAAGGTTGGAGATACGAGACTAGATATATACGTGAGGTTGATGGTGGAAACAGAGATTTAGAAGTCACTAATGCTGGGATAAAGATGGAAACTATGAAAATGGATGAGTTCACCAAGGGTGAGAGTCTTGCGAGAAAACTCAAAGGCTATGGCAGAGATGGCAATTGTCTTCCAAAATCCATTTCCCCTACCATAGCATAGAGTTGTTGCTGGGGAAGGGGCTTCCCAGCCATGAACTGTATTTTCCAACTCCCCTTGCATCTGGAAGTGGCCATATGACTAGTTCTCTCCTACAGAGAATGAGCAGAAGTCACTTCCAGGCCAAAGTCTTAAAGCAGATGTGCGTTCTCCATTCTCTTTTTCCTCTTAGGCTAGCGGGATGCAGGTAATATTGAGGGGGATGGTGGGGTCATAGAATGGAAGGATCCTGGGTCCCTGGGTAGAGGAAATCCACCTGCCAATAGGAAAAGCCACTGTGGACTAAAACATGAGTGAGAAATAAACTTGTGATTGGGCCATTATAATTTTTGGAACTATTTGTTATCGAAGGTTGGCCTACAAGGGCACTTAGGGAATGTCAGGTAGAAGGTGAATGGCAGGGCAAAGGGGATAAATAAGCAGAATATTTAGCTAAAGAAAGAAGACGGATGATTAGAGAAAGAGAAGGAGAACTCCCAAAGTACAGCGTTACAGAAATCAAGGGAGGCACATCCTCGAGCAGAAAAGAAGTTCTCAGTAGTGTTAAATGTCCAACGACAGGAGAGGAGGATTGATAATGAGGGCAAAAAATACTAGACCTAGCACTAAGAAGACCGTTCACAACCTTCCAGAAACAAAATACAGACATGGGCAGGCATATCGGAGAAGACCCAAGACCACGTGGCCAGTATTCTCTTTCTTTCCACTTGTTTTGCTGTTGGGCTTTTCTCTCCTGGCTCTGAAAGAGCTTGAACTTCAGAACATCCCCAAAGGACTAGGCAGCACAGTCCAAAACCAATGGAAAAGTGACGTGAACCCTGCCATTATGTAATGCAGTGGAAGAGCCCCTTGGTTGGGCTGCTTTACGAGAACCAACTCCTGACACATCTGGGACTGCAAGCCCAATAGGACAAACAGGGGAGGAATTTTTGTTTGTAAGAGGAAAGGAAAAAAAGGATTCCAGCCTTGACCCAGACTGACTGCAGCATCCCGCCTGGGAAGCAGCAAGTGGGGATCCTCCTGCGGGCGTTGCAAGCAGGGGCAGCATCTGCAGGTCAGAGGCAGGGGCAGCACCTGCAGGTCAGAGGCAGGGGCCAGCATGGGGCTGGAGCCAGAGTGGAGCAGGAGTGAAGACGGGCCAGCCTCCAGCCAGCTTTCTGTATTTGGGGAGTCTTCAGGAAAACAGGCCAAATCATGCAGTCTGCTTTCTCCTGCCTTATTTAGTTATATTAGTTTAAATGAAGTACAAAAACAAAACAAATCCCTAGTAACATTTAAAGAGGTTTTTCTGCTCACCATGAGGTCAGCCTGAGCTTTGGAATCAGACCAGTATTTAAATCTTGACTCGCCCCACATGATGCCAAGGAGTGCTTGAGGGTGGGACGGAGGGACTCTATCCTCATCTCCATCTGCCCCCACAAGCCACCCCAGAGACAAAATAAAAATAACACCACATATATCAACCCTTTAAAATGTCACTAAACGCATCATTAGAAAATGGAAAAGAGGCAAACGCAGCTTCATGATAAGTCTCCAGGTGCTCATTCCAACCCAGTTGTTGCCCCTGATCCCCTCTTATATTAAAACTCTGAAGCCTCCACTGGCTCCGTGAATGAATATCTTCTTGCTCTTGGCAAGTTGTCTTGGGTCCTTTGTCCGGGAAGCGACTTCCCGGGGCCGTGGTGAGGACTGCACGAGATGACAGAGAGACCACCTGTTTGCTTCCACTCCCCACTTTTCCTGACAGAAGCTTGGTCCCAGGCTGCTTCTGAAGTAGCCTTTGCTACTGTGTGAGCTGAGAACTGTAGAGCACAGGAGAAAGTGGAACTTGCCTCTCCTGGGTCCTCGTTTGTCTGGATGGAGCCCAGTATTCGGAGCAGCTGAGTTCTCACAGTTCCGTGCTTTCAGTGCTTCAGGAGAAGCAGAGCCCCTCATCCAGCTGAAGAGGCAGAAATCTCAAGGGCAAAACTTCAAAACTAAGATCATTAAAATATGGATCACAGGTTCACCCAACTTCCCACCCAATATCAGAATTGCTTCCACAGCTTCCTCCATTGGGTAATCAGCCAGGATCTTCTAGAAACAGCCAGGTGTTTCACAGCCTTCCTTGTGCGGTATCCACTCCACCGCCAATCAACCTTATGTTGAGCCAAATCCACTTTTTTGTAACTTCTTCCAACTGACCCTTGTTCTGCATTTTGGAGCAAACCAGAATAAGTAGACTCCCTTTTCCACACAACCACCATTGAAATATTTTACTGCAGTTATCAGGTCTTCCCCATTCCCTATTCACGTCACCCCTTTTTCAAAGTTAAATACCTCCACTCCCTCAACATGATACACAGACTTTTAGCATCCTGTTTATTTACTTTTTAACTTGCTCTTATTCATCAAAGTGTAGTAGGGAAGAACATTTTGTATTCTACTACAAGTTAACCACTAAAGGGATGCTGCCTATAAGCTTCAATTATACATAGTGGCCCATCTCTGGGAACCCTGCCTCCCAGGTAATGAGCATTAAGCTAAAATACCTTTGTTTAGCTCACAGGAAACATCCTGACCAGGCCCACCTATGAATGACCAGGCCCACCTATGGATGACCAGAACCAGGAAATGTTTGACTTTTAGTATAAAAGAAGCCTGAATTCTAACTCGGGCAAGATGGTTCTTTGGGGCACGAGTCCACCATCTTCTCGGTCTGCTGGCTTTCTGAATAAAGTCCCTATTCCTTGCCCCAAC
This sequence comes from Eubalaena glacialis, assembly GCF_028564815.1. NCBI lineage: Eukaryota > Metazoa > Chordata > Mammalia > Artiodactyla > Balaenidae > Eubalaena > Eubalaena glacialis. The sequence goes on along the minus strand of NC_083718.1, from coordinate 114,356,376 downwards.
AACTCCTCTCTTGATTTATTGTCTGTCGTGCAGTGTGCAGTATGCAATCGGACTCAGTAGCAAAGGAACCTTTGGAGATTTTATCAACAATAGGGGCCATAAGTGAACCCAAAGCTCCCAGATGCAACTCAAACAAGGCAGAGTGTAATGAGAATACTGCCAGTGTTGATCTGTATATTAACATAGCCTTTTTTTTTTTTTTTTTTGCAGCCAAGTACATTATTGGCTCATATGTAGTTTGGGTCAACTAAAACTATTGGTTTTTACTTCTGATATTAAACAGCTCTAGACTGACTGCCCTGGTAGAAACTTGCCTCATTTTCTTCTAAAGTACCTATGAAGCCACAGAAAGATAAAAACCCCATTTACCACCAAAGGCGAAGACCAACAGAAAATCAGTTACCAAAGTCTAGAAGGAATTTACACTTAAAATTTTTAAATGAGCAGGGAAAACAATTGGCTGTCAGTCTGGCTTTTCCCCCAAGAAACAGAGGATCTCTGATTGTTTAAAAGACGGCAGAATGAGGTTTTGTTCCTCCTGGCTGCTCCATTTCCCTAATCAGAGACCTGGGATCTACACCACAAGAAACCTGGCAGCTATCCCTTTACCATGTGGGTGTGACATTTCTAGTTGATATAAATATTTTTTGCCATCTCCATCTCTCAACATTCATTTAGAGACTAATTCTAGGAAACGTACGCGACTGGGAGTGTTTGATTCATTGTATTCTTAAAGAAACAATCATGAGAAATAAAATGCTGTATCTGATGTGTAAAGAAGTGTCCCAGTAGCAACACACAGTGAGGAAGGTATCAAAGACCAGACATGGAGGTAGAAACCTAGCTCAACAGAACCATACAATGGGAATGCTAGCTAAATTATCAGAATTGGGCAGACACCCAGTTCTCATCAACTCACAGAGCTGAGAAGATTCCATTATTACCCCAGTGTCCAATAAATAGAATCAACTAAAGCCTACGCATCGTGTCTGTGGGTGAATCTGAAACTAGCTCTTTCTCTTTTCATTCAAAAATGAGTAATCAGAAAAAGAAAAACTGTCATTGGAAACATGAAAAACCATTACACAAAAGAAGACCAGATGAAGAACATTCCTCTGAAAATGGCCTCCTGCAGGGGAACCAGAAAACATTTTTAGAAAACTGTGTAATATCCTCAGAAAGATGCAAGAAGAGATGGCTTCCAGGAAAGAGGGGCAGATAGTCACAAAGAGACAAAAGGATGGGATACAAAGACAAGAGTGAGGCGAACAGCAATGAAAGATAGGATGGGTAAATAAGAATATTAACAACACCAAAAATATATTGTTTCATGTTAAATAATATAGCATGAAAGTGTACATTGGAATGAGTAAAAAGCAGCACCAGCCCTATGGAAAAGTAAGTTAGTATTCTGGAGATCACACGTGAGATATTCTTCTATAATATAGAGGAAAATGAGGAAATAAAAATGGTGGGTGAGAAGATGGTAGACATGGAGGATAGAAAACATGATTCAACCTAATAAGCATGATAAGAACAAGAGCAAGAGAAACTGAGATAAATCAAAGACATAATTGAAAATTGCTTTCTTGTTATGAGAAATATTTGAGTATGCGGACTGACAAGACTTATGATATTCTAGGTAAAACTAAAGAAAATGACCTATATCTAGATGCATCCTGAGCACATTTTTGAATTAAGAGATAAAAGAATCTTTCAGGTACTCAGGTTAAAAAAATAATAATAATTTACTTACAAAGAAGCAGAAACTAGTCTAATCTCTGACTCCTTTGCAATGCTAACTGCCAGAAAACAGTGAAACTGGATGTACAAACTTTTGATGGAAAAGGATTGTGATGTATGAATTTTGTATCTAACCATGCTGTTATTGATTAATATAGACAACAGAAAGACATGCTCAGATAATTAAGGACTCAGAAAATAGATCAGCCCAGGGTCTTTTCTTGGATGTTATTTGAAGACATACACTGACTAACTGATGAAATAATCAAAATTAACAACACATGCACAAAGAAGCAGGGCTTCCCTTACACAGTTTGGAACCATACTCGGGAATTCAGTAGATTGTGTGTGTTGTCTGGCACATTGTGTAGCACAGAGACTACTTAGCCTTTGTGAGAGATATGGTTGGTTGCTACCCAACATCTTCCTTCCTTCCTCCTTTCCAACACTACCCCAATTTTGTTCATATCCATCTCCTTATATAGCCATGAGCTTCAAAGAAAGCTAGCCTCTCCCAGACACAGGGCGTGGACTGTGATTGGGCCACCTCCAGCCTGTAATTAGTTTAGGTATGGACATACGACATAATCCTGGCCAATAAGATATAACGGAAGTCCATAGGTGGAGACGTCTAGGAAAGTTTCCCCACTCTTAAAAAGAGACATCTCGGGCTTCCCTGGTGGTGCAGTGGTTGAGAATCTGCCTGCCAATGCAGGGGACACGGGTTCGAGCCCTGGGCTGGGAAGATCCCACATGCCGCGGAGCAACTGGGCCCGTGAGCCACAATTACTGAGCCTGCGCGTCTGGAGCCTGTGCTCCGCAACAAGAGAGGCCGTGATAGTGAGAGGCCCGCGCACCCCGATGAGGAGTGGCCCCCGCTTGCCACAACTAGAGAAAGCCCTCGCACAGAAACGAAGACACAACACAGCCAAAAATAAATAAATTAAAAAAAAAAAAAGAGACATCTCATAGAATACAGGCTCATCTTCCCTGGTCATTGCCATTTCTGGACCTGCCATGTCTGGGAACTGCTGCTGTCATCACACAGCCTTGAGAGGAGCTGGCCTGAGGACCATGCCAATATATGTAGGATGGCAAAGTTGGAAAAGGAGAAGAGCCTAGGTCCTTGCTGACATTATTGATTAGGTGAATTAACCAAACCTGGGCCTGCAATGTAATACTAGGTGCATTTATTATTTAATCCAAATGAGCCGGATTTTTCTGTCACTTAGAGTCAAAAAAGCATCCCAAGTGACACAGCCCTGAAGTGTTAACTTAGCTATTCCTCTACCACTCCCACTCCTCTCTTAGTACCAAGAAGCATATTTCTTGAGCCATATCCTTTAACCTACAGTTCATATGGAATCTCTTGCCTTATTTGATGATCACGTATAACAATAACTGGTGCTGTTCTTGTCCAGATTTTTCTAACAATGGCTCAGCTTATTATATAACGAAGACCTTGTGCCAAGAAAATTACTAAACAAAAGGTCTTTTCTCTCCCTCTTCACAAAAGCAGCATTGCATAGAATGACATAATGAACTTTTTCATTGCTAAAGAACTTGAGAAATGATTTTAATCATTTAATCATTTTTAAGCCTCATGTTAAATGATCTAACTCATTGGAATTTATTTTTTAATGAAGAAAGACAATAAATCATCCATGGACAGACATTATATATCATTAAATGCCTCTTCTTAGATTATATGATTTGTGAATATTCCTGTATTAAATGACACTTAAAATCAGCATATATTATTATCTCAACCCAGTAAATGCATAAAAACTAAGAAAATAAATTATATTGTTTAGGATGATTCTTTCTGCATGGTGGAGCATGACTGATTATTATTTTCTTCTTTAAACTTACAGGTACTTGTATTCACTTTTGTCATATCTCTTCCTTTTTTTGTGAGTACGTGACCTTACTTCACCCAGGAAGTACATGGCAGCCCCTCACTTTCCTGAGAGGAGCCAAGTGGGCCATTCCCCCTCCTCTCAGCTCTGAAGAACAAATATATTTTCTTTCCCAATTCAGAGTTCCCTGAATTAGATTTACATCTTCTAGCTCTAGCAAGATCCCCCTACACCAAGGCTGCAGAGTTGGCCCCTCTCCCTTTAGTGCCCTTGATGCATTCACCCACACCTCTGAGGACTGTCCTACCATGAACCCCAAGTTCTGCATTTCACCTCTGCTCTAACTTCCTCCGATAACTAGTTTCTTGACATTCCCCTTTGGAATTCTTTTTTCTGGCTTCTTTCCTGGATTACCTCCTAGAAAACTAGATGACTAGAAACCCTTTATCGTTTGTGGTAAATTGAAGGGCAAAGAGAGGGGGTCGTTCTCCAAGCCTTTCATCTTTATCCAAATGGGAGATTACCTTGCATTGGTAGCACTCAGAATGTAAAACACCTCAGGCAAGAACATTGGTCTAGCGCACAGCCTGTAGGTCAACCTGACTGTCCAGTGACCGTATTTACTTCTTAGATCAACATGGTCCCCAGGAAACTGCCATGGCAAATTACCTATTAGTTCTCTCTGTTCACTGTCTAGACCTCTTAAGAAAATGCTTTTTATTCTCTCCTGGTACATTTGTACCTGAAGGGAAGATGGACTGGCTTTGATCACCTGATATTCTGGTTCCTACAAGGGTCTCTCCTAACCCTACTTCATGAGATGCTGAACACCATTTGACCCCAAGATTGGCAGGGCCACTCCACTTGGGCAGATTCTGACTGTAACAGTTACAAATAATCATTTGTTTTGAGGATGCCTATTTTGATGTGGAGGAACAGAAGCTTGACTCAAGCCAGTTCAAAAAAAGGGGAATCAACTTTCAAAGATAAACACAAAGCAAAAAGGGATCAGTAATGGCATAGGCATTCAAGGACAGAAGCTATAGTATAGCTGGGCCCCATGGGAAAAGGAGCCAGGAACTGGAAATCTACAAGGAGCAGAGGCCACTTTCCTCGGGCAAGGCATCTGCCTCTTTCTGAATGACCACTCCGTTCTCCTCCCTAAGCTGACCAGCTTCCTCTTCTTACCCATACTTTCAAATCCCTCATAACTTTGGAATGCCTATGGCTTATCATGGCCACCTACGACCCTACCTAATGGCAACTCTTGATATAGATACTTGGCTTTTGTCTTCACTATTCATTAGCTTAGTTTTATAATAGCTATAATTTAAACAGATAAGAATAGAGAGAGGATAGATAATGAAACCCCCAAAACCCATCATCCAGCTTGCAATTATCAACATTTTGCTAAACTTCTGACTTTCTCTTATTAGAATGTTTTAAAGCAAATCCCAGAAATAATTTCATTTCACTTCTAAATACCTTTGTTGAATTTCCATATTTTAATATAATTAGATCTTTTCCATCAAAAAAGAATCTGATTGACCTTATCTCATCATTCCAAACCTAACCATACAACTGGACTGCCCATAGATTGGATGTCTTTGGGTTAGGTGACCAACCCAGTCCAATCAAGACTGACTGGGGAGGACTGTGGTCATTGACACAAAATGACTCTAATGACACTGCTTCTCCACAGGTCAAGAGTGGAACCGTTTTCTGTATAAGGGGATCAGGCATAGTACACACTGTAAAATGTGATTAAGTCATCTGTGATCACAGAGGCATCTACCAGGGCCAAGATTACGGTGGGGCAGGTGAAGTACTTGGGTCAGGCACAAAATTTAGAGAGAGCCAAAACACTTAGTAATCAAGATAAATAATATCTTAATGCAATGTTTTAAAGGAGCAAAATAACTTTTAGAAAATCTACAATGAACAAAACATCAAAATGTTAAATAAGGACAGGCTCTGCCCGTAACAAGAGTAATGAACGTCCTACATTGAAAGATTGTCTTGTGTACTTGAGGTACTCTAATTCATTAGAGCATTTACTCCTCATAATGACCTCGGGAGGAAGGTATCATTAAATATCTTATTAAAATTCTTCGTATCAAATTATATTTTCAATCTATTTTTAATAAAAAGCATTTATTGGTAAAACTAAATGTAAGGCAACAGAAACTCAGTTAAGGCAAAAAAGTGACCATAGTTTCTGTTTTTAAAATGTCTTCTTTAATCTTCCCTTTTCCCGGTTTGCCCAGTTAAATGACCTAACTTGCTTAGAAAAATAACAAACCCTTTCCAAAAGAAACAACATTTAAATCAAAGAAAATCCTTACAACAACAGTGTTTTTAAACGTGATTGTTTTAAGCTCTGATATTTCCGACAGGCTGAGTTTTTGGAACCTTAAATTGGGGTGCTTCATCACTCAGGGGACTAATCCTTCAGGGGATTGGCATAGCTGCATTTGGAAAGTTTCGGGGAGAGGTTATTTTGCCTTTGAACTATGATACCTCTTCAACAAAAAGGAGGTTTCCATTATTATTATTTAAACTGGAACCTTAATGACAGGCAGCTACTATTAATCATTTACTTATTTTACAACTATTCATTGGGTGCTGTCATGGTCCAAAGCACTATGCTTGGGACACAACTATGAAATAAGACAACCAAAATTCCTGCTGTTCTGGGACAAACATTTGATTTTTAGTATTATGGCAGAGCTCAGAGTGGTGTCTGATTTAGGGCCTGATTTTACCATATTTAAAAGAAAAAGACAATTTTCATTTGTATAATTATATGAAAAATAGGAAATGCCTCAACTGGTTATAGTTTGAATGTACTGGAATAACCCCCAATCAGTAAAAATCCTTAGACCTATATTATCATTCTCCTAAATATTCTAGCTCATTCCCAAATAATGGCTTATTAATTCTACAGCTAAACATTCAATGATTAGCAGATTTGCTGGTGCTACATGGTTTGTGTGAATTGGGAAGTCATGATTTTCCCTTTCTTCTTCTAAACTGCTTTTCTGAAAACAATTCAAAAAAGCAATAAAGAATTAGTGAATTCTGTCTTTCATGATTTTATCATGTAAATGAATAAGGGTGGTTAATTTTACGACAATTTTAATCTCCTTTTCAAATTATTTCTGCCATAAAATATTCCCATACATTATCAGATAATTCTCAGCTGCTCTATGGGCTGAGACATGACTTTTTGGTAACGCCATGGGGCTCCAATGGTAGCAATCCCAATACACAGAGATGTTCCCTCTAATTAGCCAGGTCTGTAAGACAATTCTTAAGAATTGTGTTCCAACACTGCTGGAATAAACCTTCATTAAGATAGATGATCTTATTGGTTCCATAGTTTACATTATTCCTTTTGAAATCTTACAAAGACACTTGTTTTCTTGAATAAAAATGTCTCCAGTTTCCATAGTTATACACTATCTTTGCATTGAAATGCAATTGCAGCTACAATCAGGAATGAAAGAGGTGACATCACTACTGATCTTAGAAAAACAAAAGGATTATAAGGGAATGCTATGAACAACTGTATGTCAACAAATTAGACAACTTAGATGAAATGGACAAATTCCTAGAAAGACAAAGACTATAGAAACTGACTCAAGAATAAGTACAAAATCTCAGACTTCCCTGGTGGCACAGTGGTTAAGAATCTGCCTGCCAATGCAGAGGACACGGGTTCGAGCCCTGGTCCAGGAAGATCCCACATGCTGCGGAGCAACTAAGCCTGTGAGCCACAACTACTGAGCCTGTGCTCTAGAGCCCACAAGCCACAACTACTGAGCCCGCTTGCACAACTACTGAAGCCTGCGTGCCTAGAGCCTGTGTTCCACAACAAGACAAGCCACTGCACTGACAAGCCCGTGCACCACAATGAAGAGTAGCCCCCGCTCTCTGCAACTAGAGAAAGGCCTGTGCGTAGCAACGAAGACCCAACGCAGCCAAAAATAAATAAATTTATTAAAAAAAAAAAAAGAATAACTACAAAATCTGAATAGACCTATAACAAGTAAAGAGATTAAATTAGTAATTTTAAAACTTCTCTTAAAGAAATGCTCAGGCTTAGAAAAAGAGGGAGAAAGGAATCGAAGCATATCACTACAAAACTTCATCAAATCACAAAGGAAGACAGCAAGAGAGAAAGAAAAGAACACAGGAAAACTTTAAAACAGCCAGAAAATAATGAACAAAATGACAATAGTAAATCCTTACCTGTCAACAATTACTTTAAATGTAAATGGATTAAATTCTCCAGTCAAAAGAGATAGAATGGCTGGATGGATTAAAAAAAAAACAAGATCCAATAATATGCTGCCTACAAAAAATTCACTTTACCTTTAAGGACATACATAGACTGAAAGTGTAGAGCTGATAAAAGATATTCCATGCAAAGGTAACTGAAAGAGAGCAGGCGTGGCTATACTTACATCAGACAAATAGACTTTAAGTCAGAAACTGTCGTGAGACAAAGTCACTATATAATGATAAAGGGGTCAATTTATCAAGAGGATACAATTACAAATATATATATGCACCCAACATCAGAATACCTAAATATATAAAGCAAATATTAACAGAACTGAAGGGAGAAATAGATAGCAACACAGTAATAGTAGGAGCCTTTAATACCCTATGTTCAACAATGGATAGATCATCCAGACAGAAAATCAACAAGTTGGACTTGAACTATACTTAGACCAAATGAGCTTAATAGACATAACAGCATATTTCATCAAACACATTATTTTTAAGCATACATGAAACATTCTCCAGGATAAATCATATGTTAGGCCACAAAACAAGTCTCAGCCAATTTAAGAAGATTGAAATCATACCAAGTATCTTTTCTGACCACAATGGAATGAAATTAGAAATCAATAATAAGAGGAAATGGAAAAGTCATAACCATGTGCAAATTAAACAATACATCTCTGAACAACCAATGGTCAAAGAAGAAACCAAAAGAGAAATTTAAAAAATATCTTGAGACAAATGAAAATGGAAACACAACATACCAAAACTTATGGGAGGCAGCACAGTTCTAAGTGGGAAGTTTATAGCAATAAATGCCTACATTAAGGAGGAAAAAAGATCTCAAACAGCCTAACTCCATACCTCAAGGAACTAGAAAAAGAAGAGCAAACTAAACCTAAAGTTAGCATATGGAAGGAAATAATAAAGATCAGACCAGAAATAAATGAAATTGGAAAAAACAATAGAAAAGATCAATGAAAATAAGTGTTGGTTTTAAAAAAAATAAAATAGATAAACCTTTAGCTATACTAAGAAAAAAAAGAAGGCTCAAATGAATAAAATTATAAATGAAAAAAGAGACATTATAACCAACACTACAGAAAAACAAAGGATCATAAGAGACTACTATGAACGTTTATACACCAACAAATTAGACAACCTAAAAGAAATGGATATGTTCCTAGAAACATGCAACCTAAAAGTGAGGTTATGAAGAAACTGAATAATGAAGAAATAGAAAATCTGAACAAGCCCATAATGAGTAGGAAGATTGAATCAATAATTAAAACCTCCCAGCAAATGAAAGCCCAGGACCTGACAGCTTCACTGGTGATTTCTGCCAAACTGTTGAACAAGAATTAATACCAATCCTGCTCAAACTTTTCCAAAACATTGAAGAGGAAGAAATACTCCCAAACTAGTTTTTAGTTGGATCGTATCCAACTAAAAAGCTTCTACACAGCAAAGGAAACAATCAACAGTGTGAAGAGACAACCTAGAGAATGGGAGAAAATATTTGCAAACCATACATCTGATAAGAGGTTAATATCCAAAACATATAAGGGACTCAAAAAACTCATAGTAAGAAAACAAATAGGGCTTTCCTGGTGGTGCAGTGGTTGAGAATCTGCCTGCCAATGCAGGGGACACGGGTTCGATCCCTGGTCCGAGAAGATCCCACATACCGCAGAGCAACTAAGCCCGTGAGCCACAACTACTGAGCCCGCGTGCCACAACTACTGAAGCCCGCACACATAGAGCCTGTGCTCTGCAACAAAGAGAAACCATCACAATGAGAAGCCCGCACACCGCAACAAAGAGTAGCCCCCGCTCACCACAACTAGGGAAAGCCCACACGCAGCAACGAAGACCCAACACAGCCAAAAATAAATAAATTTATTTTAAAAAAGAGAAAACAAATAACCCAGTTTTAAAATGGTCAAAGACCCGAATAGATATTTTTCCAAAGAAGACGTACATGTGGACAACACGTATATGAAAAAGTGCTCAATATCACTATTCATCAGGCTAATGAAAATCAAAACCACAATGAGGTATCACCTCACACCTGTTAGAATGGCTGTTATCAAACAGACAACAAATAACAAGTGTTGGTGAGGATGTGGAGAAAAGGAAACCCTTATACAGTATTGGTAAGGATGTACATTTTTATGACCATTATGGAAAACAGTTTGCAGGTTTATAAAAAAAAATTAAAAATAGAACTACCATGTAATCCAGCAATCCCACTTTTGGGTATATAACAAAAGGAAATGAAACCAGGGTCTTGAAGAGGTATCTGCACTCCCATGTTCATTGCAGCACTATTCACAAAGGCAAGATTTGGCAACAACCCAAGCATCCATCGACAAATGAATGGATAAACAAGATGTTATATATGTATATTTTTATATATTATATAAATGAAATGTAACTCTGAGAAAGGAGGAAATTCTGCCATTTGCAGCAACATGGATGAACCTGGAGGACATTATGCTAAGTGATATAAGTCAGACAGATAAAGACAAATGCTGTATGATCTCACTTATATGTGGAATCTTAAAAAAAAAAAAAAATGTGGAATTTATAGAAGCAGCGACTAAAAAGGTAGTTACCAGGGACTGAGGGAGTGGGAGGTGGGGTGGGAATTGGGAGACGCTGGTCAAATGGTACAAAGTTGCAATCATGTAGGATGAATAAGTCTAGGGCTCTAATGTACAGGCATAAGGTCTATACTTAATAATATTGATCACTGTAAATAAGCTGAGAGAGTAGATTTCAGGTGCACTCATCATACCCACAAAAAATGGCAGCTGTGAGGATATATGTTAATTGCTTGCATGTAGTAATTATTTCACTAGGTATATGAATATCAAATCACCATGTTTTATACCTTAAATGTATACAATTTTCATTTTAAACTATATAAATTTAAAAAAGAAAGAAAGCCAGTTTAGCAAAGTTGAGTGATAGAGATGTAGGATAAAACATGAGAGGTCAGAGGGTAAGGTGTTTTAGGGGAGTACAAAGGAAGAGTGGGGCATGTAGAGGCATGTAGAATGTTATAGATTGTTATAAGCCTTTTCTTCTGAGCAGGAAGGGGAACTATAATAAGGTTTTGAGCAGATTAGGAAAATTATCTGATTTACATTTTAACAGGCTGCAGGCGGGCAGCAGCAAGAAGACCAATTGGGAAGCTGTTGCAGTGGCCCAGGCTCAAGAGAGTAATGTGGCTTAGAGTGACAGTGGAGAAGGTGGTGAGGAATGATTAGCCTCTGTATATGTTGTGAAGGAGGAACTGACAGAATTCGCTGACAGATCCACTGGGACGTGGAGAAAGAGGGAAGTCAATAAAGGAGAAATAAAAATGGGTTAATATATGTAAGATGTTTACTTACCATAGAGCCTGGTTAATAATTTCAGCTGTTATTATTATTATTACTACTTCCTGTTGTGAGAGTCATGGAAGGTAATGTATGGAACCTGTAAGTATTATCTAGAGTAAGGTGTTTAGAAAATGATTAAACTCTGAGAGATAGGTCCCAACAGGAGATTGTGCCTCTCCCCAGAGCTGGCTGATGGGCAGGTGAGGAAGCTTCAAGCCTCAGAGATGAATTAAATGACTTATCCAGGTCCTAGCTAAGACTGTTGAATAAGATCAATAAGTGAGCACACTCTTTGTTTCCGAGTACTTAGAATCTTACTTGCTTTTTCTTTTTTTTTCTTTTTTTTTGGCCACGCGGCACATCTTGTGGGATCTTAGTTCCCTAACTAGGGATTTAACCCAGGCTCTCAGTAATGAAAGCACTGAGTCCTAACCACTGGACCACCAGGGAATTCCCCTTAGTTACTTTTTTGAGTACTGTTTTTGTAATATTTATTATGTGCATATTTTTACTAAAAACAAATGCATATTCAATGCAGAGAATTTAGAAAACATAAAGGAAAAAATTTTTAACTACCCAGAAATAATATCACTCAGTTTTCTGAGACATATACATATTTTTTAAATTAAAGCTGGGGTCATACTATACATACTGTCTTGAAGCCTGCCTATTCATTTAACAATACATTGTTTCTTTGACAATATTCTTCCACAACATCATTTTCAATGGCACATAATGAATACATTACAATCATGTATTCCCTATTGCTCAATATTCAGGCTATTTCTAATTTTTTGATATTATAAGCAATCCTGTGATGAACATCACGACTATTTCTTTGCAGAGCTCTAATTTCATAGAAGAGCTTCCTGGAGGTGGAGCTGCTGGGTCCAAGTGCATTCTTAAAGCTTCTGTTACATGTTGCCACCAACTTAATATTGATGGTCCGGGACACACATTTTTACAACTGAAGACTCCTTGGGTCCACAGGCCTCCTCCTCGAGGAACATGGTAGAACAGAATTATGAACTTAAAAGAATTTCAAGTCCAGTCTTTATATCCTATTCGAAGATGTGAAATGACTTTACCTCTATTTTTCAATGCCTCTATTTCCCAAATGAAGCTAAGGCACTTTCTTCAATGCAGTGAAAAAGCCCCTTGAAAAGACTGTGACTTCCCAAAGTACATATTACCTAAACCAAAAAATCCTCAGAGACCAGGCTCTGTCCTTACAATCATCCTTCATCTGGAGAAGGGGGAACAAATCTCCTTTGTCTTCCAAACCATTATCTCCTGTTTTATTTTTAATCACGTCTGGAACTTTACTGGATTGAGAACTGGGAACAAGGAACCAAAGAGCTCAAGAGCTAATTGTTGGGAAGAGCAACCTTCATCCACTGTCTGGTGCGAGTGGGCGTTTCAGCCAGGAGGCCATGGGAGGAGGCTGAGGGCTCTGTCCTCTCAGCCACAAGACCTTGGCCTGGTGTTGAATGAAGTCTGTGTTGCACTTGGAAATGGTGGGCTGGGCTGAGCCAGCTGACCCAGGGAGGATGTCCCTACCCTCACCCCAGGCAGGGGAAGGTGGTGTTGGGCTGCCTCCGAGGGGGTGCTAGGAGACAGGGGTGGTAAGGGCAAAGGGGGAAAGCAGGGGCAGTGGTGCCCCCGGTAACTGTGGGAACAGCCCTTCCTCAGATCTCACACCCCACCCTCCACCTTGGACCTTAGACCTTCGTGAGTCCATATCATTGGGCATCCAAACTTTCTGCATCGGGCTGATGGAGCAGTCCCCACAGAGAAAGCCGAATTTCCTCATCGTGGTTGAATTGAAGCCATTCACTTGGATGACTCAGCACTGGAGTCCGGCACTGGACTTCTTCCTTGTCCAGGTCACAAGACCGCCAAGGACTTGCTGGATAGCAGTGCTTTCCCAATATACAAAGAGTCACCATGAACTTGTACAAAGGCCATGAACGTCGACTTGGGAAGAAGGATCCCTGACCAAAACTCAGAACTCTCTCCAGGAAATCTCAGGGCCCTTGGTCAATAAATTTGGAGTCCCCTGGAAAACCTCCAAGCTCCCCCAAGGCACATGGCTTTCACAGCACCCCAAAAGGACCCACAGTTGCTTTTTCCTATGGAGGCCATGAAGGCACCCACTTGCATGAGGTCACCTAGCCTAAGGGGTGCAGCAGGATGGCTCCTCTGATGGCAAAGCACCATCCTTCCCTGGAAAGTGCCCACTTTCCTCCCTCCCAGGTTCTCACATGGACCACATTCCAGGATGGTGCTCCTCTAAGTGCACCAGTGGCCCTTCATGTGACCCAAAGTCCCGTGGAAACCATAGCAACTGCAGAGACCCGAGGAGCCACAGGCATATGTGTCATCATGATCTCAGAGATCCACCCCTCAGGCAGCTGGCTGAATGTCACAAAAATCAATTAACTACATTAAATTGACAGTTGGGGTGTTAACCCAGAGCAGGCACTGACATCCATCCCTCAGGCTTCGCAGGGCAGTGAGAGCTGATCTGAGTCATTGTACAGTGGGTCCCAGTGGAATCCAAGTATAAACAGGGAGGTGCAGGTCTGGCCCATCCCCTCTGAGTCAGAGCAGGCCTCCCGCTCGCGGTCCCCCAGACCTGGCTGCCCCTCCTCCCTTGTGTGGGGCACACTCCCCGAAGCAGCTCACCCTCCTGCAGGAGAGGACACAGGGACACCTGCTCAGGAATCCTGGGGCTGAAGGGAGGGGACAGCAGGTTGTCCTTGGGTGGTTTTAATCCCACACCTCCATTTCTGAGCAGGTGCACTTTTCTTCCTCCTTCTCCTTCCCTCCTTTCTTTTCCTTTGCTTTGCTTTCTCTTTTCCCACATCCAACTTGGGAAGTAGGAATTGGCAATACTCAAATGACCCTATAGGCAGATAAGGATAGAAAGTCTAGAAAGATACAACATCCCAAGAATTGTTTGGAAAGTATCTGCTATTATATCATATACGTTATCACATACACAGATATACAGAAAAATCATACCTTTGTTGAACTTGTTGACACTTTCTTTGTGGTTTAGTTTAGTTTATCTTTTGAATTACAGGTGGGTCTCTGGGAACAAACACCATCATCTGTTCTTCTTTTCTGAGCTTAGAGACGCTAAAGTCCTGTGGGCGAGGTGAGTTTTGAGAAGCTGTGGCTGGGGTTAGTATGGATCAGGGGAGACAAGCTTTCAGACCTAAAGTCAGGTCCAATAGTGCAATAATATTCGCGATTGTTGGTAGATGTGAGTGGTCTCAGCTACTTTGGGAGGCAGCAGTAGAGCGTAGGGTTAAAAGCACCAAACTTGTGGTCACGCAGGCTGAGTTCAAAACTCAGTTTACACCCTAAGTGATCTCAGTGAGTTATTCAGCCTCTCTCAGGATCAGTTTTGTCACTCATAAAATAGGTGGTCCTGAGGACTGAACGAGCTAACATGAGTAAACTACTTGATGCATATTGTAAGTATGCAGTAAGTGATAGCTATTATTCTGTAACATAAATTTTTAAAATGAATCTGTTGTTTGTATTATTAAGACTTGCAACATGATAAATTATGTTTCCTTTAAAATGTTTTCTAGTAAGTAAACTATTGGGTTTAAAAAAAAAAACCCTTGTTTTTTAATATAAAAAGACCCTCTATTGAGTACTGTTAAATAAGCCAAATAAGCTCTTAGATTAAGAATGTAAACCTCAATACAGGTATAATTTATTAATTTTCTCAGTTGATGATATTATTATCATGGAAGACAATTAAGTTAATACATCAAGTTCACCTATAATTTAAAAAAGTAAAAAAGATCTAGAAAGAGTGGAAACACTTTCCTTACCTAGACTCTGGTCATTACCATCTTAAGTTGACTTAGATCCAAATGATGAGAAGTGAAAGGCAGCTGACCCAAAGTGACAGAGGGTAGGAAGCTGGGGGAAGGGCTTCCATCTTGGAAAAGACCAAAACAAGAGCTTCCGCGGAAGTAAAGATTCACACAGGAAAGGCCTGGAAAACCCACAGCTAAGTGGAGGTCTCCCACTGTGGTTCTGATCCCCCGATGGTGACTGATAACTCCCATTGTGTCCAGGCCTGGTGCTTCCGGGCAGGAAATCCCAGGCCCCGAACCAGGATAAGGCCAGCCTGGGAGCAGGTCCTGTGGGGGGCATCTCACTGCCACTTCCCACTTTCCTGACACGGTCAGGTTCAGGCTCCCTTTCTCAGGACCTCAGAAGTCCGAGAGGTCAGGGCTGTTGCAGGCTGGTGTGGAATTCAGCCTCTTCTGCGTGGGGGTCAGTTGTTAAAGCCAGGTCCGGGACTGGGAGTGGGGTGCTTGCCAAGGGATGGGGTGTGAGGAGGGTGAAGGATGAGGAGTGAGAGAGAAGACACGAATTTGAAGGTTCACAAGGTGGCTTATATTTGGGGGACATAGGGAGGTCAAGGGTCATGGTAGAAGGTGATTTGAGGGTTGAGATAGGAAGAATTATCTCTCCCTTGTATTTGAATATTTTTCCCAGTTTTAACTATATTTTGGTTAATCTAGTTAACAAGTGAGGACATAATAAATCTGTGTTTTTGCAAAATCTGCTTATTTTCATGGTGATACTGAGCCCTGGGAGGCCCAGCTGGGCGTCTTCCTGGCGTCCTTTTGGCGTATCCTAGTCACACATTTGTACCAGAGTCCCAAATAAGTAGGCTTTAAAATGCCTGACCTAGGTGTGCCTCTGCCTGTGCATTTTTAAAGATGGGATAAGAGAATCTGGGAGAATTTCTAATGATAAACTAATAATAAACTCATACAGACTGTTCCAAATGCTTTAGCTATAGTAATTCATTCAATCCTCATAACAACTCTTTGAAGCAGGAAGTAATATCTTCTCCATTTTACACATATAGAAACTGAATCACAGATAAGTAATTTCACCAAGGTCACACAGCTTATAAATGGTACAGCTGGGATTGAACACTGGCAGTCTGGCTCCACTGACCATGTTCTTACTGGCTACACTATGATGTCTTTCATTAAATTATAACTTCGTATCTTAACTTTAAAACAAGAATCAAAATCTGATAATAGCTGTTTTTTAAAAAATCATGTTACTGCTTTTTTTCTGAATATAAAATTTATAGTTATTGTAGAAAATTTGAAAAAAAAATTTAAACTTCACAAAGAAGAAAATTAAAACCACCATACTCTCGCCACACAGAAATAACTACAATTTACACTTTATTATATTTTCCTTCAGACTTTTTTCTATGCATAAATATGTGTACATTATTGAGCTAATGCTCTACATAGTATTTTGTAACCCGTTTTTTCCCCCTGAACAATGTATCACGAATGTATTTTATGCTATGCAGTATTCTACAACTTGATTTTTAACAGCTGTTAAGTTTTCCATCATTGCATTCCATGATTTATTTAACCAACTCCCTGCCATTGGACATTCAGTAATTACCTTTGTTTTTTCCACTTTAAAAAATAACTCTGTGATAATCATAATAATCACCACTTTTAAATACGTATTTTCATTCTGCTAAAACAAAGAGGGTTTGTTACTGTGACAATTATCCAAGAAGGTCTCAGTTTGAAAAGAAAGTTCTGAGAAGTTTAAAAGGCCATCTAAATGCAGCATTCAGGTCTCCCTGGCTTGCAGAGCACACTGATCCTAACCCAGGCCAAGGCAGCATGGAGTATTCATACATTCAGCTGGTTAATATTTGGGGGGCACCTCCTATTTGCCAAGCACTATTTCAGGAGCAGGGGATATAACCTCCAGGGCAATCATGGAGCTTTTAAAGAGAGAGACTAAGAGCCCAGGGTCCTAGAGTCAGACTGCTTGCTCTGACCCCAAGAAGTCTAGCTGTGTGACTTTGGGCAAGTAACTTTACTACTCTGAACCTCAGCCTATTCATCTGTGAATAACAATAACAGTACCTACCTCATGGATTGTTACGAAAATTAAATGAGATAATACCTGTGAAGGTTTCCTACAATGTCTGATACATACTAAGTGCTCTACCTATTATTATCATTAACTCTAACTCTGCCCTCCTGCTTTTATCATTGAACATTTGTCCATCTGAAGCTCTAGTCCCATCTCTCAATAATTCTAAATCTCTCTATTATCTACTGAAGAAAATTCATCTATTCTCCCACCAGCAGCCTAACTGAGCCAACTGTCTAACCTATTATCACTTGAGTGGTGCACACTGTCAAGGAAAAAGGAAACACGAAGTTAACAGATAAAAATAGAGTTCAACAGTTAGCCTTCCAAACTGCAGTAGATACTTGATTAGTCTTGAAACTTAGAGTCAACAAAACACAATTGCTTAAAGTTTACTCTGGACAAAGACATTTCCTCAGTGAGAGAAAATCCTGCCCAATGCCTCATGTTCCTTAGAGCTCAGTTTCCATTTTGAAACACTAAACCCTCCGGTTACTCTTCTGCAAATTACATCTGCTGTGGCCCACACAGCAACTGTATCACTAACGCTAAGTGAGGAGCACCGAATGCTTCATTCCAGCCAGCGTATTTTCCATCTCTTTTGTGGTCAAGAGCTTCATGAGAATCCAGTACTGCAAAGTAAAAAGGCACTGGGGACAACACTGCAATGGTTATTCTACCCTTTTTATTCCCTCCCCCTGCAAAAAATCAGCATTTCATTCTCATTCTTTGATAGGGTTACAAGACGAATCTTTTTCCCCTCCCCCCCCGTAACGTGTATTATTTAAATGGCAAAACACAGTCCAATACAGTGCTAGCAGGAGTGGAGATTTGCGAGGTGAGATGGGGAGGGATGCCCTCATGCATGAAGTCACAAGAAGCCCCAAGTTAGCTTACAAATCTTCTCAGCTATTTATTCCCAGTCTTTTAAAAATGCTGCAAACCGTGGGAAAATAAAGGTGGCTCTCTGTCATCCCTGAAAATTCACTGGGCAGGAAATGTGACTTTGGGGGGAACCAAATTTAGGAGAATTGAAGGGGCTGCGTAATCTAACAGGTGAAGGATCAAACTGGGTTTTCTCTTCCTTCGGCCGTTACCAACAGGGTTCTAGAGCTGGCACACTTCACTTCTTAATCCTTTAGTTTTCTTTTTTGTAAATTGAGAGTCACGCTACTAGGTAATCTCTAAAGTCTTGTACAAGTTTCTATGAGATATTTTTTAAAACATATTTTTGCACATTTATTAGAATTGGGAAGTCCGATAAATGTATTTATTAATACTGTGGATGGGCAAAGAGCATGAACAGACAATTCATAAGAAAAGAAACAAATGACTAATGAACATTTCCAAAGAAGGTTAAAGTTTAATAATCACAGTTTTCCTCTTACCCGAATAATAACTCTTAAAAAAAAAGTTTATATTAAAGAGGTTTAAAAGAATCCGGTGGAGAGTTGAGGTAAACTTGCTTGCTGGAAAGATCATGGAGATAACAGTAAGCTCTAAATCAGCCAGGGTCTAAGCGGAGTGGGGCCTGCTATCTCACAGCCTGGTCCTCCCACTGTTCCCTGTGTGGACTCCGCTGGTTTTCTTTGCCTGCAATCCGGGCCCCTTCTGCTGTCAGCACTTCTTGGGCAGCCACTCACCCCTGACTCTCAGGCCATTTGTTTGGGGGTTGCTGGCCAATCCCTGGTCACTCCAGTGGAACAATCCTGGGACTTTTGTCAGAATTGTCAGGAAAGTGAGGTTTCTTGCTGCTGCCACTAATATCTATAAGAAAATAGCAGAAAGTAGAAGCGTGGTTGCCAGGAGCTGGGGGGAGGGGGAAAGGAAGAGCTGTGTGTAATGGATATAAACTTTCCATTTTGCAAGATGTAAAAGTTCTGGAGATCCGCAGCACAACAATGCAAATATACCTAACACTACTAAGGTGTACACTTAAAAATGGTTAAGATGGAAATATGTGCTTTGTAACCACAATTAAATTTTTTTAATAAGAGAGAAAGAAAGAAGGAAGGAAGGAAGGATGAGAGAGGGAGGAGGGAAGTAAAACATAGGCCAGGAGGTCCTATGCCCCATGAAAAGGGCCTAACTAAAAATGAAGTCAAAACAGAGAGCAAAGCTGAGAAATCAAGCCCTGATAACTTTGGATAAGTTCCTGGATCCAGTCATGCCTGAAGCTGGCCCTATGCATGGACTTTTTATGTCATTTTTTTTTTTTTTTATTGAAGTGTAGTTGATTTACACATATCGTTATTATTTTTGAGGTAATATATATACAAGGTTTCAAAAGTCAAAGAATATTATAAGGTTTATAAACAACAACCACAAAAGCCCAACTAACTCCTCCCTGTCTCCTTTATCTTCCTCTTAAGTGTTTTCTTCTACTTTGTCTGATATTTATGTCTTTATTTTTAACCAATAGGGTTATACAGCTACTTTTCAGGTCAATAGTTTTATGTATTATCTATTGACTCTGCATACAGAAGATGAGAATTCAGCACTATTGCTTCTCATTATCCCTCACCCTACATCACTCTTCCAAAACAGATATGTTACAATTTTTGGTTAAATCACTACTTAGTGATTACCTTTCTTTCCTTCACTGTTTGTTTTTTCTATAGGGGATAATTTCCTTCCTTTTAGCATCTGTTCATTTTTCACTACCATAATTTCTTCTACACTCACAAGAACATTGTAAAAACCCCTGAATTCAACTTTCGTTTTCAGTTGAATGTCTCATGCTCTTTCAGTTCCAGCTTTTCCTAGAGACATTCCCTCCGGGAGCTTTCCATTGCCTGCTTTAATCTAGACTAGTTAACTTCCAGGCCTGCTATGAGAATCCCCTGACTTGACTTCCAACACTTCTTGGGGCAGACACTACAATGTGTTCACCCAAACAGATCCTTCTCCCTGAGCACAAAGCTAGGCTGTGTCCCTTTTAGCTGATGGAATGTGAGCAGAAGTGATGCTCTCCACTTGCAGACCTGATCCATAAAATCCTCTGAGAGTTCCTCTTTCTCTCCCCCAGGGTGACAGTAGAAGCTCCGTGGTAAAGATGGCACAGACTTTGTCAGCTGAGGCGTGAACAACTTTGTGGAGTTGGAGTCTCACCTCATTCTGCCATCTTTTTACCACTGATTGGACTCATGAATGAGAAATAATTTTCTTATGCTGTAATTGTTCCTTTGTATAGCATTCAGTTCTTATTTCAAGAATGCAACATCATCTGTATCACTTTGAGGACATTGAAGGGTTTTTGTTGTTTTGTTTTTACTTTTCTTTTGCCTCCTGCATTGTCTGTTTCCTCTGAGTTTCTTTTGCCATCTCTCTGTTTTGCAACTGTCTTTCATGTTGAGTTTTTCCCTAAATATATGAGTATGATCATTGACTCTCTGACCATATTTGAAATTGAAGCATTAAAAAACAGATTAAAAGCTATGTGACCGGGCTTCCCTGGTGGCGCAGTGGTTGAGAATCTGCCTGCCAATGCAGGGAACACAGGTTCGAGCCCTGGTCTGGGAAGATCCCACATGCCATGGAGCAGCTAGGCCCGTGAGCCACAATTACTGAGCCTGCGCGTCTGGAGCCTGTGCTCTGCAACAAGAGAGGCCGCGATAATGAGAGGCCCGCGCACCGCGATGAAGAGTGGTCCCCACTTGCCGCAACTAGAGAAAGCCCTCGCACAGAAACAAAGACCCAACACAGCCATAAATAAATAAATAAATAAATAAATAAATAAACCCAAAGTTAAAAAAAAAAAAATAGATGAAAAAAAAAAAAAAAGCTATGTGACCGTAGATCCAAATGAATAAGACAATTTACCAGCTTCATTCCTGCTGGGGGACATCCCTCTTGCGACTGTACATACACACACACACACACACACACACACACACACATACATATACACACTGTATCTGGAAGGATAGAGGAGAAAATGATGTTTATCTTTGGGCAAAAGGACCGGGAGATGGTATGGGAGTGAGAATATTTTACTGACTGTACCACTGTTTGAAGATTTCCTATATGTGTATCTATGGCCTAGCCCCCTCCCACACAAAAAAATATTTAAAAGAATAGCGTTAGATCCCCATCTACCGGCTTGTGACAGCAAGTTAAAGAGAAAGGTGAATATATGATTCAATTTTTTTTAAAAAATTTAAGAACATCAGTAAAAAAAAAAAAAAAAAGCTATGTGACCATGGGTGAGGTTTAGTGCCTGGTAATCTTCATTAGGGTGATAAGGTGACTGGCTGGCTTTTTTATTCAAGAAGCCCCAAATCTCAATATGGTAGGTCTTTTCTCCTGGGCTGGCCAATCTCTCTAGAGATGAA
Organism: Eubalaena glacialis; assembly: GCF_028564815.1. Taxonomy (NCBI): domain Eukaryota; kingdom Metazoa; phylum Chordata; class Mammalia; order Artiodactyla; family Balaenidae; genus Eubalaena; species Eubalaena glacialis. Next base: position 114,334,797 of record NC_083718.1, on the reverse strand, counting down.
TTTCCTGTCTAGACTCCCACCTAGTCTCTATAAGCCTGACTGCTCAAGTTCTGTGAGCTAAGTGGGGGAAGGAGCCGGAGGTCTCACATTCAGAATGTGGAATTCCCTGTTTTCCAAAGACTGTCTCCAACTCTTTCATTTTCAGGTACCTCCCCTGCACAACCTTGCCATATCTAGTGTCTCGGGGTCTAGAACCTCTCTGGTTAAAGTCTCCCCCCAACAGTAAATCTTCAGTGTCTGCCAGGGTTGGGGAGAGGAGGGGGCCTCCTCATATACCCTTTCAGACGCTGTCTCTGTTTTCAGCCTCACACCACCCCCTTGCCTTCAGAGGTTCCTTCATTGTTAGTTCCTCAGCCTTTCCGGGGCTCTGTGGCATGAATGGGCTTGCCTCTCCTTTGAATCTCTTTGTAGTGAGTGTTAGCGTACACCACCCAGATGCTCCCTTTCTGATGGAGACTCTCATTTCCCAGAGGCTGGAAGTATTTTCTGATGAAGGCTTATAGCTGAGTTCCTTCCCAGGAATTGGCCCTGGATGAAGGAACCTGCCTCATCCAAGATTATCTCCCTTCCAGGGGCAGCCACATCCAATGACTGGCCCGTGGAGGGGTACAAAGGCCTGAGTCCCTTGCTTCAATTTGGGACCACTCTGAAGAGCTTCCTGTGAGGTCAGTTAAGACTGCCGTGACGGCATCCCAGCTCCACTTCTCTCTCTGCCCAGCCCTGCATCTTTCACTCCCCCTCAGGTGTGGTTTCCAAGAGCTCTGCCCAATAAACCTCTAGCATCAGATCTCCATCTCAGGGTCTGTTTCACAAGGAGCTCAGTCTAAGACCCCTTGTAGCTCTCTTTTATCTGATTTTCATATTCCAAACATTTATTGGCATTTCTCATCTGCTGTTGTCTCCTCTCTTTGGCTTTGTGAGTTTATACCTATTTTTGTGTCCTCTACTCTCATTTCAGTGATATTGTTACAAGGTATCTGAGATAAACACATATGTTAAATCCGTTGTGTTTAACCAGAAGTGTGAAAACATATACATAACACATAATGAATCTCCCAGGTTCACATAGGTCAAGCGACAATTATTAAAATTCACACCATTTTTTGAGCACCATTGAGATGGAATATTAAGAAATAAGAAAGCACAGGGTAAATACGACAGATTCCGATCGATCATCAGTGGAAAAGCTAGAGAGAAGCCCCCAAGCAATCCTGGCACACCCCTCCCAGTGAATCCACACCCAGCTCAGAGCCTGCTCTCTTTTCTCTCTAAGCATTTGCACCAGCTGCTTTCTTGGCCAGAATGTCCTCCCCTTCATTTCACTTGGCCAAATCCTCCTAGTGTCCCAGAACCCAGCACAGAACACCATCAACCCCCCATACCCAGCATAAAGTCACCTCACACTTACCTTTATACTAGCACTTAATACACCAGGATTATAATTGCCTGTGACTTTGAGCTCCTTGAGCACAGAAACTGATTATTTTTCATCTTCTTAGACCTAGTATCTCTCACACTACCTAATAGATAGTAGATACCCAATAATGTGTGTGGAATAAGTGAGTCATTTGGATTAAATGGATTGATGGATGGATGATTCAAATAGGCTCTCCCTAGGGGTCAGCCATGGAGGAGGGGAGCCCTCATGCTTGGGGAGAAAAGAATTGTTCAATCATGAATGGGTTTCCCCTGTCCAGCCCTCACCCAAACCTTGGTGAAGCAGAGCCCAGAGATACTGGAGCAAAGGAATTAGTCCAACCAAGTGCTATTGATCTAGGTTGACAGAAAATGGAAGAAAACATGCCAGATTAGCTATTTTGGAGTACTAATCTAGAAAAGGCAGAAAGGGGGAAGCCATATCTAAAAATCATTATTACCAGCCTGAAGTTGTAAAAAATCTATAAAAAGGAACCTCCATAATTGCCTACAATTTCAATAAGAGCACTACTACTAACACATATTTTAGGGATTTTTTGGAAGATCTGTACATGTTTTAACTCCTTTTACCTTCACAATAGTCTTATGAGTTGGGTGCTTATTTATATTTTATAGATGAGGAAACTGAGCACAGAAGACTTGCCCAAAGCCATTCAGCTAGGAAGTGACAGTGCCAGGATTTGAATCCTAGCAGTCTCTTAACCACAAAACAAAAGCTCCCTCTCCTCGCATTTCCCGATTTCACCAACTCACCTCCTCCTCCAAGTTGCTAAAAAGGAAATTCGCCCTTTTGGATGGAACAGTAATTCTCCTGCTTTGGCAGCTTTCCCAGCTGCGTTCAGTCTCACAGCCCAGGTGTAAAAAAGTTATAACAAAAGTTAAGTGAAGAAGGGAGCTGGGAGGGAGAAAGACCCAGTGGATGGTGCTTTTAACCCCACCCCTTGAGAAATGAAATCTGAGAAAGAATCAGTGCAGAGGAAAAAAGGGGAAAAAAAGAATCCTTGGAAGGCAGAGCTGTCCCCTCCAGGCCTTGTCGCAGGGACCTGGGGGTCTGCTTTCAGATGACGAGCTTCGGTTTATGGACCCAGGAAGAAGGGAACCACATGCAGCAGGAATCAAGTCAGAGCCAGTGACTCAACCCACACGGGGGCCCAGAGGTCCAGGAACACATCACAAGATGCTGAGACACGTCTCAAACACTTGCCAGCTGAGTCCATCTGGAACATGAGTTCTGAGCATGAAAGAGCGAGAGCAGAGAGACGAGGGGAGGAGGCCCGAATGTGCAGGTCAGTGAGAGCTGACTCAGAGATGACTTTGAAGGTCAGCCGGGATGATCCTGCCATGTCTCGGACCAGTCCCAAAGTGCTGCGAGCGGTCATAAGAATCATGAGGCTGAACCTTGAGACTAGTTTCCCAAGTAGGGAGGGAAAGCAGCTTCAGTGTCTCCCAGCTTCTGCCCGTGCCCTCCCCTTAGGCCTCCTTACTCATGTCAGGGCCATCTGTTTTCTCAGGACAGCCCAGCCCTAAACATGGGAGGCAGAATAAAGGGACTGCCATCAGAAGTCCCCGGGGGCAGTCTCCTTACTGTTCCGCTGAATCCTTTCAAAGGATTCAGAAAGAAGCTTGTAAGCTTGGCCATGAAATTGTTCCCACTTGACTAAGCAGAATGTTCACACTTGTAATTATTGAATTTGTGATGTGGAATTATTTATTCCATGTCTGTCTTTCCCCCTGAGCTGTAAATTTCACCAGAGTCCATTTAGTCTCGTTCACCAGCACCTACGAGAGTGCCTGGTACACAGTACAGCTGAATACATATTTGATGATTGATATAATCATATTAATAAATAATGATGATGATGATGACAATGAGTGGAATAAATGCATGGACTTACTCCAGCCCGTAGGGATTGGTATGAACAAAACCCTCCCCTCGCCTCTTTGCAGGGACCAGCCTTCAGAGTCTTCAGATGCTCTTGTGCCCCATCCGTCGCCCACCAGGGCCTCCTTTCCCATTTGCAGAGCTGGCAGTTAAAGCTCCCCCCAAGGAACAACCGGCGCTGGAGCCCAGGTCACGTGGCTCGGGCCCCAGTTACAGCTCAGGTGTCAGGGCTGGGCAGAGGTAGGGGCTAGACTGGGAAGGCTGGATCTCTGGGAATCGGATGAACGACTCGGATGAAGAATTTAAGAAGCAGAGGAATCAGCTTTTGAAAGGGAATGTCAGTAACTCCGGGGAAAAACAGGAAAAACAAGGAGAAGGGCGAGCTTCTTGGCTACCAAGAACTATACTGGCTCCCTTCCAGGTTTCTATTTCTGGTGTTTGGTGGTTAAATTTTAAAAAGCTTATAAACTTAACTCCAGTTAGAAAAAAATACAACTATTTCAAATATTGATTCCGGATAATCCCCTCAAACCTGAGCGGGAGACCACCCGACGAGAAGGGGCGGTAGGAGTGGGGAGGCCCAGTGGGTGGGAACCAGGGAAGGGGGTGGCAACCGAGGCTGGCGGGTGCTGCATCGGAGCGGCACTTTCCCGACTGCGCACGCCGTTTATTGGTCACCTCCCTCCCTATCGTTGGAGTTTAAGGACCGAGGAAACAAAAAGTCAATTTGCAGGCCTGTAGCCTTTCCAGACTGCTCACATCTTAGCGTTGACATGTGACATTTGGTTACTCTTCCTCTCTTGGCAGAAGTAATGTAAAAATATTTATTTCTGAAGTGGAAATGGATTTAAAATACTCTTAACGGATCAATAAAAATATGACAAATCCCAAATAGAAAAATTGGCAGGGGATATGAACTGGCAGTTCTCAAAAGGAAAACAAACACCCAATAAACACCTGAAAAGCTGTTCACCCCCAATGTTGTCAAAGAAATGCAATCAAAACAATGAGGGACCATGTTGTGTCCCTCAGATTGGAAAGGATCGAAAGAAATAATGTCATTCGCAAATTTTAACTATTGAAAAACTAGAGAGAGTCAACTGGAAGATGCGGAACTGAGACCTCAGTCAACTGACTGGTCACAACATTCTCATTAAAAAGTATAAATATACAGGCATACCTTGGAGATATTGTGGGTTCAGTTCCAGACCACTGCAATAAAGCAAATATCACAATAATGCGAGTCACAGGAATTTTTTGGTTTCCCAGTGCATATAAAAGTTATGTTTACACTATACTGTAGTCTATTAAGTGTGCAATAGCATTATGTCTAAAAAAATAATGTATACATTTTAACGAAAAAATACTTTATTGCTAAAAATGCTAACCGTCATCTGACCCTTCAGTGAGTCATAATCTTTTTGCTGGTGGAGGGTCTTGTCTCGATGTTGATGGCAGCTGACTGATCAAGGCAGTGGTTGCTGAAGGTTGGGGTGTCTGAGGCAATTTCTTCAAATAAGACAACAATGAAGTTTGCCACACAGATTGACTCTTCCTTTCATGAACGATTTCTCTGTAGCATGCAATCCTGTTTGACAGCATTTTACCCACAGAACTTTTTTCAAAATTGGAGTCAAACCTCTCAAACCCTGCCGCTGCTTTCTCCACTCAGTTTACGTAATATTCTAAATCTTTTGTTGTTATTTCAACAATCTTCACAGCATCTTCACCAGGAGTAGATGCCATCTCAAGAAACCACTGTCTTTGCTCCTCCGTAAGAAGCAACTCCTCATCTGTTAAAGTTTTACCATGAGATAGCAGCAATTCAGTCCCATCTTCAGGCTCCACGTCTAATTCTAGTTCTCTTGCTGTTTTCACCACACCTGCAGTTACTTCCTCCACTGAAGTCTTGAACCCCTCCAAGTCATCCATGAGGGTTGGAATCAACTTCTTTCAAACTCCAATGAATGTTGATATTTTGACCTCTTTCCATGAATTATAAATGTTCTTAATGGCATCTAAAATGGTGACTCCTTTCCAGAAGGTTTTCAATTTCCTTGGCCCAACTCCATCACAGGAATCACTATCTATGGCAGCTATAGCTTTACAAAATGTATTTCTTAAAGAATAAGACTTGAAAGTCGAAATTACTCCTTGATTCATGGGCCGCAGAATGGACGTTGTGTTAGCAGCCATGAAAACAACATTAATCTCATTGTACATCTCCATCGGAGCTCTTGGGTGACCAGGTGTGTTGTCAAAGAGCAGTAATATTTTGAAAGGAATCTTTTTTTTCTGAGCAGTAGGTCTCAACAGCGGGATTTTAATATTCAGTAAACCATGTTGTCAACAGATGTGCTTTCATTCAGGCTTTGTTGTTCCATTTACAGAGCATAGGCAGAGTAGACTTAGCCTAATTCTTAAAGGCCCTAGGATTTTCAGAATGCTAAATGAGCATGGGCTTCAACTTCAATTCACCAGCTATATTAGCGCCTAACAAGAGATTCAGGCTGACCTTTGAAGATTTGAAGCCAGGCATTGACTTCTCTTCTTTAGCTATGAAAGTCCTGGATTGCATCTTCTTCTAATAGAAGGCTGTTTCATTTATATTGAAAATCTCGGAATTCTCTGGCTGTCCAGTGGTTATGACTCCATGCTCTCACTCCCAAGGGCCCAGGTTCAATCCTTGGTCAGGGAAATAAGATCCCACAAGCTGCGCAACATGGCCAAAAAGAAAAAAAAAGAAAGGCAAGAAAAGAAAATCTGTTGTTTAATGTAGCCACGTTCATTAACTATCTTAGTTAAATCTTCTTAAGATGACTTGCTGCAGCTTCTACTTGCACTTTTATGTTATGGAGATGGCTTCTTTTCTTAAACCTCATGAACCAACCTCTGCTGGCTTCAAACTTTTCTTCTGCAGATTCCTCACCTTTCTTAGCCTTCATGGAATTGAAGAGAGTTGGGGCCTTGCTCTGGATTAGGCTTTGGTTTAAGGAAATGTTGTGACTGGTTTGATCTTCTATCCAGACCACTAAAACTTTCCCCCATTATCAGTAAAAAGGCTCTTTCAAAAAAAAAAAAAAAAAAAGGCTCTTTCACCTAATTATCATTCCTGTGTTCACTGAAGTAGCACTTTTAATGTCCTTCAAGAACCTTTTCTTTGTATTCACAACTTGGCTGACTGTTTGACGCAAGAGGTCTAGCTTTCAGCCTGTCTCAGCTTTCCACGTGCCTTCCTCACTAAGCTTAATTATTTCTAGCTTTTGATTTAAAGTGAACGACGTGCAACTCTTCCTTTCACTTAAATACTTAGAGGCCATTGTAGGGTTATTAATTAGCCTAATTTCAACATTGTTGTATCTCAAGGAATAGGGAGGCCCAAGGGGGGAGAAAAATGGGGGAAAAGGCCAGTCGGTGGAGCACTTAGAACACACACAACTTTTATCTATTAAGTTCGCCATCTTAAAAGGGCATGATTTGTTGCACTTAAAAACAATTACAATAGGAACACCAAAGGTCACTGATCACAGATCACCAAAACAAATATTATAATAATGAAAAAGTATGAAATATTGCAAGAATTACCAAAATGTGACACAGAGACACAAAGTGAGCAACTGCTATTGGAAAAATGACTCCGATAGACTTGCTTGATGCAAGGTTGTCACAAACCCTTCAATTTGTGAAAAATGCAGTATCTGCAAAGCACAGTAAAGCACAATGCAATAAGAAGAGGTATGTCTGTCCTTTCAGTCCTTACGTCCTTCACATTTGCTGTTGTCTCTGCTTAGAAAATAAATACTCCTTCTCTCACCACCATGGGCGGCCATGTCTCCTTCTTCAGGCTTGAGCTGAGAGGCCTACTCTAACCAGTCTAATTCAAGACCCTCCTCACTCTCTATCCCACCAACATGTGCATTTCCTTTATAGCATTCAACAAAACCACATCTTATAATTATAAATGTATTTATTCATTTGTGATTCCAATAGAGAGTTATATCATAAGGGCAACACGGGAATATGCCTACCTCGTACACCAGCATAAAGCAGTACTTGGCACAGAGGCTTGCATAAGCCAGGAGGCAACGTACGTTTGCAGGATGTATGTTGCACTCCTCCAGGTGTTGGAGATATAAGAGAAAATGAGATAGAGTCCCTGCCCCCTGGAGCTGACATTATAGGGATTGGTTGGTTGGTTGGTTGGTTGATTGATTGACTGATTGGATGATGTATGGATTGATAAATGAATGAATAGGCTTGGGTAAGATTTTCATGAGAGTATTCTATAAGAATTGCCTACCTGGTTTTTGCCTCTTCCAGGGACCAGAACCTTGGCTTGAGGCGGGGTCCAAGTATCTTTATTTACCTTAAACCCTACCCTAGCCAGTACCCATAAACTCAGCCCCAAAGCACTGCTGCATTCACGGAAGTACAGTTCAATGAAGAAATTATTGAAAAGGACTTTCATTTGTTTCTCATATCTTGACCTTCAAGGGAGTCCAATTCATAACCCCTGCAGGACTTCTCATACCTTCTCTTTTCTCTACCCCAATTCTGTCCAGCCCCACAAGAATATAGATCAATCTAGACATTTCTTTACCACCTTCCTCATTTCCCTTCTTTCCTAATCCCACCTGGAACACATTCTCATGTTCTCTCCCACCCCAGCTATTTATTAGGACTTAACCCCTTTCAAAATCCTTTCCTTCCTTCGGTCCCCTGGTCTAGTCTCTCGTGTCTTCAGAACTTCTGAGCACAACTGTCTCCACCAAAGTCTGACTGAGGCATTCTCTTGGGAAGATGGGGGCAGGGGTAGGAGAGCAATGATCTGGAAATTACTGGAAGCTCTTTGGTGGCCTGGGGAGGGGGCAGGAGCAGAGAGGAGTAATCTCTCCATCATCAATAAAATCCCTACATCCCCAACCTCTTCTCTGATCTCTCCCTTCATGACTTGCAATGTCTGAACCCTGGGGGCACCCTGAGCACTCAGCCTCTCCTGGGCTGTCAGTCCTGCCACAGCCTGTTCCACAGAGCATAGGCTCTCACTCTTCTCTAAAATCTTCAGCTCTGAAGCTCATGACATCAGATGATACTCCCACCTAGCGTTCCTTCTTACATCCTGGTCCCTCCCCTCATTTCTTGCAGATCTCTCTCTCCCTCTCCCTCTCCCTCTCTCTCTCCCCACTCTCCCCTCTCTCCCTCTCTCTCTCCCTTCCTCGTTAGTCCTGTGATGAACCCTGGCTTGACCTTCCCGGCCTCCAGAAGTATAAGAAATAAATTTCTGTTGTTTATAAAAAAAAAAAACAAACCCTGGCTTTCTCATCTCCTTAGTCTCCAAATGTTGGAATGCTCTGGGGCTCAATTTCTCTGACCCCTTCTTTATCTATACTCCCTCCCTAGGTGATGTCATCCAATCCCATGGATGGTCTGTACATCCATAAGCTAATAACTCCCAAATTTATATCTCTTTAGACCTCTCCTGAACTCCAGACTCATATATCCAACGGCCTACTCACGTCTCTATCTGAATGTCTAACAGACATCTCACTCTTAACAGAACTCTTGATTTCCCCATGTTAAAAAACAAGACAACAGACTCAAATTAGGGTTACTTATGCTAAGCCCCACATCACCAAACTGAGACTTAATTACAATTTCAGCTATCCCAGGAGTAGAATTTTAAACCAGTCAATCAGGAATCATCTGATCAGCACTAGTTAGGTAATCTGCCTGCTACCCTGCCATCCCATAAAGGAAAGTAACCCTACAATAACCAATCTGCTCTCTTGCCTAGAATCACTTACTTGTTCCTGCTCCCTTTTGCCTGTAACAGTCTTTCATTTCATACAGCTCCTCAGAGTTATTCTATCTGCTGGATTGGATGCTTCTTGGTTCATGAATCACTGAAAAAAGCCAATAAGATCCTTAAAATTTACTCAGTTAAATTTGGTTTTTTGACATCCACAGAGCAATTATCCTTACAGTTTTCTTCAGCTCAGTAAATGCACTTTGCTCGGTCCCAAAACCTTAGCGTCAACCCTTACTCCTTTCCTTTTTTCACACTCCTCATTCAACCTGTCAACAAATCTTGTCCAGAATCCATCACTCCTCACCACTTCTGCCACTAGTCAAGTCAGGCGCTGTAGCAGACACTAGGCATTCCTGTCCTTTGTGCATTACTTACCAGTTTGGTAAACACAGTGTCCTCTAGGCCCTCCTGAAGAACAGAGCTGTTGGGTTTTCCAGTGTCATATGAAGTAGCCCCTCCTGCATGCCCACTGCTCTGAGCCTTCTGGTCCTTTCTTCCACCATCTGCCACAGCAGTGTGACATTTCTACTTCACTTAATGTGGGACGTTGCTTTTTCTGAGCAGCATCTTAGCACTATTTCCCAGGGTCCATGCCAGGGTGTTCCGTCCTGTATCACAGGAGAATTCTCCCATATCAATAAACACTCTGTGGCAAGAGACTCACGGTGAACCCCACAATCCTGCTTTCTAGTGTTCACACACTTGTGTAATTCCTCCCCTGGAGTGTGATCCGGGCATGTGCTGAGATATGTGTGATTCCTTTACACAAGATTGTGACATCTGTCTTGCTAGGAGGCTCTCTCCCTTGCTGGCTTTGAATAAGCTGTCAAGCTGTCATGTCATGAGCTGTCCCAAGGAGGGGGCCAGAGCAAAGAGCTGAGGCAGACAGCCAGGAAGAAACTGAGGCCCTCAGTCGGAACGTCAGAAAGGACCTGAATCCTGCCAACAACCGTGTGAGCTTGGAAGTGGATCATTCTCCAGTCGAGCTTTTAGATAAAATCTCAGCCCTGGCTGACACATTGATTGCAGCCTTGCAGAGGACCCAGCTCACCTGTGCTAGAACTCCTGACCTATAGAAACTGAGAAAAATAAATGTGTATTGTTTTAAGCCACTAAGCTTGTGGGAGTCTTATCATGCAACAATAGATAACTAATATACTTTCTCTTATCCAACCTTATGTCCTGTCCAGCCCCCTGCTCCCCGCCCCACCTTGACCTAGGAGGCTCAGGACCCAGTCCCATCCACACTCTCCCAGTTTCTATCAGTACATACTGGCCAGGTCCTGAAGCTCCTTTCTTCTCTTAGCAGGCCCAGCACTCCCCCAGCTGGGATTTATTATGACTTGACCGTTGTTATTGGTTTTAACAATTGACTGTTACCTATTGCCAGAGGCTATGAGTACTTCACCTACCACCAGTGATGGGGTCTTCATAGCCAACGTGCCAATGAGTGAGTAAGTTCAATATCCCATTTTAGAGCCTGCTTCCTAAGACTACTTTCTGTTCCAACTGTTATAGCTCAGGTACACTGAGAAACAGATGACAAGACTCGGAGATTTGCAGGCAGGAGGTTAATTATGGAGCTCTCTCAGGCCAAACTTCTGTGAGGAGTGAGGGAGGCTGGATTGATCAGGGGGAGAAGTTGAACTGCCATGTAGTTGCAACAAAGCTTTCAGCTGTTCCTCTAGGGAGCCATACCCAGCTGGCCCATGAGAGTTGTCCTGTCTCGAGACCAGGGGCCAGGACCTTATACGCCACCTCATCCAATCTTTGAGTGCAGGCTGCTCCCAGCAAAGGAGCACGACCTTGGGCTGGCAACTCTTCCCCGAGGGAAACTCTCTCAGAGGAAGTCAGCTGAGAGCACAGTTGCTGACAGGCCCAGCGGCTGGGGGATGGGTGCCTGGATCCGGAGGCACATTCCTGCATCCCTACATTCTCGCTAGTGGTCCTCCTTAACCTATTTCTACCCTACCTCACACTTCTTCTGCCATCCCACACAGATAACCGCCTCTCATACCTTTAGGACAATTCTGTTGACAGCCCTGTGAATCAGGCTTTGGGTGTCCCTCTGAGCTGGCAAAACAACCAGCTCCCAGGGCCACAGACTAATACTCACCATCTCAGAGCAGCATGAGAAATGATTCCATCTGGATCCGTGATGTTCAGGGGGGAGAACATGGGGGAAGAAGCCACTGGGAAAAGAAAGAAGCCCTCTTCTCTCCCTCAGTGGGCTGCACACAGCCGGGCCAGTACTTTAGCTCATTTAACTGTCACAGCTGAGAGTTTTTATCTCTGCTTTACAGAGGAAGAGCCTGGGGATCGGGGACACTCAATAACACAACTGTTAGTCTCTTTGGAGTAACTGCTCCGTCTCGGGCTACTTGCTGCATCCTCCTTATCCTGACCCTAAATACTGGAATAACTCAACTTACTAGGGAGTCTCATCCCATTCTATGGCTTTACATACCATCTTTCTACTGATGACTCTAAATTTGTATCTCCAGCTCAAAATGCTCCCTAGAACTCCAAGCCTGGTTATTTATTTTCCTTCTCAGCATCTCCACTTGGATATGTAGAAATGAACTTGATAGTTCAAAAAGAATTCTTGACCTTCTCTTCCAACTCTCACCACCCCCCATTCCATCCATTCCTACCAAGAAATGGCACTGCCATTCTTCCAATTGCTCGGGTGTCATCCTTGATTTTGCATTTTCTCTCATATCCCACATCCAATCCATTGCACATATTGTCAGATTTCCCTTTGAAACGTATGCAGAATCTGACCATTTCTTGCCAACTTTGCTGCTACCATTCTGGCCTAAACCGCTGGCAGCTCTCATCAGTACTATTGCAAGAGCAACTTCACTGGTCTTCTCACCTGTTGCTTCTCTACAGCCAGAGCGATCCTTTAAACATGTAAGGTCATCTCCTTCTGCAATTCACTTTCCTGTCTCATCCAGAATAAAACCCAAAGTCCTTGCCATGGCCTACAAGACTACCCGATCTGGTGCTCTCCAACTTCTATCCTCATCTCTTACCTTCCTCTCCTTACATCTCACCCTTTCTTTATCTCACTCTAGACATTATGGCCTCCTTACCTGTTCTCTACACCCCAGTGATGTTGCTCCCACCTCAGGCCTTTGCGTTCCTTGTTTCCTCAGAGATGTTTAATAGGCTCACTCTCCCCCTTCTTTCCTTTGGTCTCTGCTCAAGTACGCTCCTTTTAGGTGCCACCTCCCAATATCAAAAAGACATTTCTTACCAGTCTAGCCTATTCCATAACACTCTTAACTTGCTCAATCTTCTCTGTACATCATCTGTTTATTTGATAGCCTCCTCGCTAAAACATAAGTTCTCTGAAAGCAGGTCTGCTGTTCACTGATGTGTCGTCAGCACATAGAATAGTACCTGACACACAGTGAGAGCTCAATACATATTAGCTGCATGAATAAATGCATGGATGAGTGAACTGCCATGGATGAGACTTGACCTGGCAAGCTTCTTTCCAGGTTCTTGGAAAATGTTCTGTGAAAACCCAAGGAGCAGCAGGTAGCAACAGAAACTAGTACATCAGCTGCCTCTTTTGTGCAGTCTAGGGATTTCCCACCCGTATTTGTTATTGTCTAATCATCTCATTCAAAATACAGTTCTAAGACCTCATGGCTTCTACCCAAACCAGCAGGGTTTGTGACACAGCACAACAAAACCCCTTCTTTCTTACCCATTTCCCAAACACACATCCACATCCACACCCACGCTTAGCCTTAGCAAGCAAATTCTTCACAGAACACGTTAAGCCAACCAAATATACAAAAATCTGTATTTACAAAAAGATTAGGAGGAGTTTATGCATTTCACAAAAGGATCCTTTGCTTTGGAAAAGGATTCACCACAGGAATCCTATAAATAACTAGTTCACCAAATGATTTTAAAATAGGACTTGACTTCAAGCATCTCCCGTAGAAAAAAGAAAGAAGACTATATTTATCAAATACCTACCTATGTTCCAGTCACTGGGCTTGTCCCATTGGTCATTATTTTATTTAATCCTGATACTCCATGACTTAGTGATTTACACCAGGTGTATATCTAGTTATTACATCAGTTTGTTTATATCTTCTGAGTTTCTTTGAACTTTATAAACCATCATATTCATTCCCAAGAAAAAATATAAAAATATATAGCACACTGGGGTCATTTTGTTTGGTGGCAAATAGATCTTACCCACCTTGAAGGCGCTGAAGGAGGCAACTTCCATTTCTAGCTGTTGTGATACCAGACTAGTCTCCCATTGTAAACAACTCTTAAACTGGCAAAAATGTATAAAATAATTGTTCTCAGACACTGGACAGGACTGTGATCCTCAAGAGAAGAAAACAAATGAGATAAATCCCTCAACTGCCCTACCTTTCTGCCTGGAGGCCCCTTACCCAGTGGGGTACAGGGAGGGGGCATTCAAACAGAGTACAGTCCCCTTGCTGAGCTGAGAAGACAGTGATCAGAGGTCAGGGCTACTTAAGTGAACGGAATTCGTGGGGCAAAGCACTGGAGAGGAGGGAACTCTGCAGAGAAAGAACTCTAGACATCTGCTTAGGGGTCCCCATGAATCTATGGCTGAATACTAAGCTGTTTTTGTTTGGGGCAGGACTCCACAAGGCTGGGCAAAGAGCTATCAGGGAAAGAACAACCACTGGGGTGCTGTGAACTAAACAACTATTGAAACTCAAACAGGACTGGGAGACATTAAAGTTCTGACCAGCCAGATGGAGAGATCTCACTGAACACTCCAGGCAGTCAGTAGAGACCGAGGAAGGCCACATCTTAGGAGAAGGGTTAGTCTAACCTTGAGTAAAGGCTACTTTAGACCCACCCTAACAAGGCTTAAAAACAACTGTTGAAGAGACCAAGTTGATCCACAAGTAGATTAACTGCCTGCTAGAACAAAACTAAACCCTCTATTAAAGAAGACAACAAAATCCAGAATTCAGCAACATAGCATTCATAATGTCCAACATCCAATCAAAGATTATTAGACATCTGAAGAAGCAGGAAAACGTGAACCATAATGAGAAGAAAAATCAGTCAATAGAAACTGACATTCCCAATATTTTCCTTGCAATATAGTACAATACTTGCTTTTAGGAATGAGAATTTTAGTTCAATAAGAAGGTAAATGATGTTCTGTTTATTTGTTTAAAAACTGAAAAGTATGATAACCTTTAGGATTTATGCCCATTCCAAATGGAAAAAAAATAGGAAAAGAGTTTGTACTGAGAGGGGTAAACTTCATCTCTTTGAGAATCACATGAATGATTTACAGCTTCATAGAATTATCATACTGTAAGTGGCCACAGAGTGTATCTATTTCCTTACTTGAAAGATGAGAAATCCAAAGCCCAGTGACTAGCTGTGATGTAGCAGCTGGGTAATCACTGAGCCAGAATAGCTTCCTAGGCCTATGCTTTTTCCATGCTGCTTCTAGAGCCATCTTGTTAATTTTTAAATTTCACAGTATTTATTATAGTTCTGTTATTCTGGACACTGGACATACAGCCATGAACAAATTGGTTAAGGCCCCTTTCTCATGGATCTCACATTCTAGTGTGAAAGGCATACAACAAGCAAGAAAACAAATAACTAAGAGTTCCAGATTGGGAGAAGTACTCAGAAGACTATAAAAGCAGAAAAACATGATAGAGAGTGATTGGGGTGAGAGAGGTGTCTAATTTGGTTTGTGTGGTCAGAAAAGTCTTCTCTAAGGAGGTCATGTGCCCTGAGGCCTGAATGATGACAAAAGAGCTTGCCATGTGAAAATCTAGAAGGAAATAATTCCAGACAGAAGGAATAGCAAGTGCAAAGTCCTTGTGGTGGGAATGAGCTTGGCATAACCATGATAACAGGGAGTAGGGAGGAGGTTAGTGATTCAGGGGTTACAGATTTGCATCCTGGACCTACTGCTGATTTACTGTACCACTTAGTTAAGTCTAGGTGACCATTAAGACTCTATCAGGCTCTGACATATTATGATTCTGTGATTTATTGAGAAAGTATGGCATGCCAGTAAAAAGTAGATGCCATGCCGAAATTTAAGGAGTAAGATAATGTCCTAGGTATGGTGTAATTAGAAGAGAACGGACTTTGAAACCAGCTCACCTCACTTGGACTCGCATGTATATAAACCACATGTTCTTGGGCAACTTCTTTGGGGGCTTATTAGAGTCTCAGCTTTATTGATAAAAGTGAACATAATGCTAACTAGCTCAGAGTGACCAGAAGGATGAAATGACATGTATAATAAAACCTAGCCCAGTGTTTGGCACATATTGGTATCAAAACAAACAAACAAGAAAAAACCATGTTATTTTCAATCTTCTTTCTAGGGAATATGTCAGGCGATGCACATTGTAAAGGCATGTGAAGATGCCTGGAGAGAGGATGAAAGGATTCATTCATCACACAATCTGTCTGACGTGCCTACTACGTGCCAGGTCCTGTTTTAAGCTCTGTGGATAGTGTGATGGGCAAGACAGACCTGTTTCTCTTGGAGCTTCCATTCTGGATGGGGAGAGACTGACGATAAACAAACTAAAACGAACAAAAAATGCTAGTGAGAAATAAGAGCTACGCAAAGAATTAAGCCTGGATGATGTGATGGAGCAGAATTGGGTGTCTACAGTAGACTGTGGTCCAGGAAAGACTTTCCCATCAATACTTCAGCAGAGCTCTGAGTAATAAGGAGGAGACAACTGTGCAATGATCTGGGGAACAGCATTTCAGGCAGAGGGACAGCAAATTTAAAGGCCTTCAGGCAAGAAAGAGATCACAGAACATCGTGGCTGGAGCATAACAGGTGGGAAGAAGATTTATATTAGCTGAGGTCAGAGGTGAGGTCAGATCCCTAGGGCTTTAAATACCAGGATAATCACAGATAAAGATCTAATCTCCCTAATGTATAAAGAATTCTTAGAAATTGAGAAGGTAAAGGACAACAACCCAATAGAAAAACAGGTAAAAAACAGAACAGACAGTTCACAGAAAGAGAAAAATAAATGATCCATATACATATAAAAAGGTGCACAATTTCATCATCATAAGAAAAATGCAAATTAAAATTACATGGAGATACCATTTTTTATCCACCAGATTGGCAAAAATACCAAAATTGGATAATGTGCTCAACTTGTGCAGCTGTAAGAAAATAGGTATTGTTGATAGAAGTGTAAAATGGTGCAACTTCAATAGAATACAATTTGGTAATATTTATTAGAAATATAAATGCATTTACTCTTTGGCCTGGTAATCCTACTTCTGGGACTTTATCCTTGAGATTTACCTGCACACAAACCAAAAAACCTGCATATGAGGCTACTCAGTGCAGCTTGTTTGTAACAGCAAGAGATAGAAACAAACCAAGTGTGCACTGAAAGGGGCAGGTTAAATAGATCATGGTATATTCCCATTGTAGAACCCTATATGGCTATTTAAAAAAAAAAAAAAAGAATGAGGAACTCCCTTATGTTCTGATATGGAAACAAAATATATTAGGTGAGAAAAGCAAAATTCAGAGCATGTGTAGTGTGCTACCATTGTGTAATAAAGAAGAAAATAAGAAGCAATTCCTACTTGCTGGCATTTCCTTTAAGAAACAGGACAAACTTGTAAAAGTTTGGTTACCTATGGGGAGAATAGAATGGGTAGAAACAGGAGTAGAAGCAAGAGTTGCTAACATATACTGTTTTCTTATATCATTTAGATTTTCAAATCATATAAATTGTATTTTTATTAAAAAATGTAAAAATTAAAAAGTTAAAGACAAAAATGAGTAAGTAAGAAAACGTACCGATTGAGCTAAGAAAAAAAATAAAGGAATTTGGAACTTTTTCTAAGTGTGATAGGAAAAATTTGGAATTTACTCTAAGTGTGATGGGAAATCATAGAGCTTTAAACAGGGGTATATTTTGAAGAGAGTACTCCAGCAGTCAAGTGGGGAACAAATTGTAGTGAGAAAAGAAGGATGCAGAAGTCTAAGAGATGTGTTAGTTTATGTTTGAGGACAGGATGACTTAGACCAGGATGCGGTGGTGCAGATGGGGAGAAGCAGAATATGTTTTGGAAGTAAAGTCAACAAGACTTGCTGCTGATAGGTAGGCTGTGAGGGGTGGGAGAAAATAAGAGTTTTGTGCCTTAAGCATGGGTAGCATGGTGATGCTACTAGAGCTCAGAAAGTGATAAAATAACTCACAGATGGGGCAACTCATAAGGTTCCATGGAGAAGTTTGTGTAACAGCAGAACTATGAAGGACGTTAGGATCGGAGGAGATGGTGAGAAGGCCATGCAGATGGATAGGAGGGAATGGAGCAGGCCAGGGGCACAGGACAGGGGGCAGGGGGAGGGAGAGGGGATGGATCGCTCTCCTAACAGTTGCTTCTGCTTTTTCTCCATTGCAGCTCAGCTCAGACTCAAGGGCATGAAATGACTTGAAACCAAATCCTCTGTTTCCATTACATGCTTCTTTTAACTGCTTCCTACTCTTCCTATGACTGTTTCCTTGCAGTAACTGAAGAGTTCCTATCACACACATTGGCATTCTGAGAAATATACTAAAAGGGGAAAATCAGCCAGTCAAAATGGGGACTCTCTGGTTGGGTTAAAGATTTGTCGATTTTTCCTTTGCTGGTACAATAACTGAATTTCCTTCTCTTGGAATGTAGTTGTGAACTGTTAACTGTAATGAAACAGTGAAGAATGGTGGATTTCCCTGGAGTCCAGGTTAGACACTCCAACAGATGCTTCTACTTTTGAGCCTAATTGATAGGCTAAGAAGCTTTTTGTTTTCACCTCTCCATTCCATTTAAGAAAAAGATTTAATAACTAGATTCCTCAGTGGAGAGACTCCTCTGCAGATTCTGTATTTATCTTGAAAGACTAGTGACCCCAGAAGTTTGTGTTTCTGAATAAGATACTTGAAGCTCTTTTCCAATTTTGGGTGTTGATTGTTATTATCTGGGTTGGGTTTTAACACCAACAATCCAGTTTTCTCTCTTCCTACCCTTCCCCTCCACCAAACAGAATCCATGTGTTTTTCCGCTTTTAAAGTTCAGTATTATTTCAACACTCTCGTGAAGTGCACTGTGTTCTTTGCAGGAACTATGTCATACACAGTTTATGAACCGGGACGAGCAACAGATCGGCAAAAACTGCTCCACCCAAGTTACTTATGAAGACTTTCAGCTTTGGATCTTGGGTTGGTCAAGTGGAAGGAACCCAGTTGGTTTTTAAAGCTGAGACATTCTTGTTCTCCTTGCCCATCCTTCTTGTACAGATGGCGTGCTGTGGTCTGTGAAAGAATGATCAGTTCTGGGGCGTCTGAGCAGAAAAAAATATTGAGAACATGTTAATTTTTTTAAAAATGAGGAAAATGTTTGAGATACAAGTGTGTGTGTGTGTGTACACACGTGCGTGCTTACGACCCTCATCTCTAAGTCAAGGTAGAGTTAACTTCAGTCATGTAGTTCTACTTTTGAAAGTTTTTTTTCTTTTTTAATGAAATCTCAGAGGCAATAAATGGAGAAGGTCATTAAAAATCAATTCAAGCTGTGATCTTCTGCAGAAGGAGAGGTGATGTCATACGGCCTTTAAGGGTGAAATAAAATCTACATAAAGTGCAGTGTTTAGTTCCTCCAAAAGAGCTGAGATTGAAATTTAGACACGAAGGCAGAAAATAGGCAAAAACTCAAACTGTAGATTATTGATGACATCTATAAAGCTTAAAGCAGCCACTTGCCCATTTTCAAACATATTTTGTTACGGAAGAGCAATGCTATAGGTTTGGCTTGCTTTGACACAAAAAAAGATGTGTGCATTTTCCTTGAAATTGGCATTTGGTAATATTTCTTCACTTTACAGAATTATTGTAACATTCACAGTGGCTGGAAGAAACCAACACTTTATAAATGATGTTTGATTAGCTAATATTAATTTTTCTATAAACATTTATGTGGAAGGACGAAGAGGAGGAGTAGCAGTAAATCATCATGCAAATCATCGATTTCTATCTTAGCTCAGGCTGCTACAACAACTACCATAGAATAAATGGCTTAAACAACACACATTTATTTCTCACAGTTCTGGAAGCTGGAAGCCCAAGATCAAGGCAATGGCAGATCTGGTGTCTGGTGAGAGCCTGCTTCCTGGTTGGTAGATGGCTGTCTTCACATTGTATGCTCACATGACAGAGAGAGGAAGCAAGCTCTCTCCTGTCTCTTCTTATATAGGCACTAATTCCAATATGAGGGCTCCACCCTCATGACCTAATTATCTTCAAAGGCCCCTTTTCCAAATAGCATCACACTGGGGATTAGGGCTTCAACATATGAACTGTGGGAAGGCACAACCGTTCAGTCCCTGGCATTTCACTCAGACCCCCGCACCCCATCATGTCCTTCTCACATGCCAAATACATTCTACCCATTCCAACAGCCCCCAAAGTCTCAACCTCATTCCAGCATCGCCTTTAAAGTCCAAAGTCTCATCTAAATATCACCTGATATCAGTGAGAATCGAGGTAGGTACAATTCATTCTCAGGCAACTTCCTCTCCAGCTGTGAACTTGTAAAGCCAAACAAGTTGTGTGCTTCCAAAATACAATAGTGGGACAGGCATAGGATAGACATTCTGAAGGGCAGCAGAACATGCCACCCCAAGATATGACTGTAGGAGTTTAGGAGTCATACTACCCCAAAATATGCAGCTTTGGTATATTGACTATTTTGAGCTGTAGGCACTTGAAAAACAGCAAATACGGGAAAAAGCTTACTCTGCACTCCCCCTTATCTGCCTGAAGACAGATCCTCCAAAAGGACCTCAATTGTCATAAATCTTCTCCCCAGGAGTTTTATCAACCAGGGGAGATTGATTGACTCATCACAGTAGAGGAGAATAGAACATCAAACTTAACCATTGTCACAAACTCATCTGTTCATTTATTTATCTTTCCTAAAAATTATTTAATTATTTGCTCCCCTAAAAGGCCTACTTCCCCCTCTTCTTTCCCTAAGACGGTATCTAATTCTGAATTCTAAGGCCGCCTGCTTGCACTACTCATTTTTCCCTGGGTGTCTCCCATGTATATATAAGGCATACATGTTAATAAACTTCTGTTTATTTTTCTTTTGTTAATACATCTTTTATTAGAGGTCTCAGCTAAGAACTTAGAAGGGTAGAGGGAACATTTTTTTTCCTCCCCCACAATTCTCATTCCAAAGAGGAAAAATAAGAAAAAAGGAAGGCATGACAGGACCCAAGCAAGTCCAAAACCTAACAAAACAAGTTCCATGAGATCTTAAGGACCGACACAATCCTCTTTGGCTTGACGTTCTGTTCCAGACCCAGCAGGGTGGCGACATCACCCCCACAGAAAGTTTAGGGTAGACCTAATATTAATCGACTTTTTCTTTTTCAGACAACTTTTTCTCTAAATGTTTTAAAGGATGGGGGAGAAAATCAGATCTGTTTTTTTACAATGAAAATGGGACAACCTATAGCTCTTATTTTTGGTCTTGGATTTATAACCATTTTGGGGTCATGGAATCCTTTAAGAATCAAGTGAAAACTGTGACTAGTTATCATATGTTAAGGTCCCAATGAATTAGATCTCTTTGTGAATGCTCTATCTGTTTGAGAAATCTATTTAACTATTCCTGTGCTAATATCATACTATTTTTATTATAAGATTTTGTGCTAAATTCTAATATCTGCTAAGGCCAAATCACAGTCACCATTCTTTTTCAAAATCTTAATTCAGTGAGAAATAGATGAACTTTTAAATAAATGGTTCTGGTAGAATTGAATAATCATCTGGAAGAAAACAAAAATAGACCCCTAGCCTCATGCCATCACAAAAATATGGAATAAAGATCTAAATTTGAAAAACAAATTAATAAAAGTATTAGTATATGCCTAGAGTTAGAGAGACACTAAGCAAGACAGGAAACCCAGAACCCAAGAGGGAAAGGTAGACATATTCAACTACATAAAAATTAAACATTTTATCTTGGCGATATCTGTTATAAACAGAATGAAAGAAAAAACCATCGTGGATTAGAAAAAAAAATTTGTCATACATGACATGTGACATATAATGCCACTAATATGGAAAGTATTAAGAAAAATACAACTCAGTAGAAAAGCAGGCAAAGGAAATAGAAATGTACAGAAGAACCTGGAAAAAGCCAATAATTTATAACAACTTAAAACTCACTGGTTATGAGGATAATATGAAGTCAACTAAGGAGATACAATTTTTCATCCATCAGCCTGGCAAAATTTAAAACGTAATGCTGGTAACAATAATAGTAGATGATATTTATTAAGTGATTAGTATATGCTAAACACTTTATGTGGATTATCTCATTTAATGTTCATGACTGCTAAGAAGTAAATTTTTTTAAATTAAGGAAATAGTTCAGCTAGCAAATTGCAGAGCCAAGATTCAAACCTAGGCAGTCTGGGAGCCCAAGCTCTGTTTCGACATGCCCTGTTCTGATGCGGAGGCCTATGGCATTGTGATTTGTTACAACCTTTAGAAAAAGTAATGTGGTAATAGATATTAATATTAAAAAACTCATTCCTTTTGACCTGCCACCCCCCCAAAATAAAAGAGGCACTGTGATCCTGGCACTATCCGTTATCAATTCTTTGACTACTAGGTAGAAGTTAGCTGTAAAACCATGTGGGCTTAGCAGCTTTTTTTTTTTTAATTTTATGTTCTGTTTCGTTGTAAGTAGATTTTAATCCCTGATTTTTTCTTAATGGTTTAAGATGTATTTTCAATTTCTGTTGCTTCTTTCCCAGGAAATCATCTGTGCCATTTACTAAGCTTTTGTCTCCCAGATCCCAATCTTCCCTTCTCTACCTGCCTGATGATGCTGGTGCTGGGACTCTGCAAACCACCCCCAATTACACCTGCTGACAATCACTAATCCCAGGGATGCAATTCTTCCTACATTTATTAACTCTGTGTTACCTCAGCGTCCTCTCTTCACCTCTTCAGCCATCCAACACCTGCTTAACCAATTCCTGATATTGATTTCTCTCTGCTGAAATACCCAGTGTGACCTCTGTTCATCCAATAGGACCCTAACTGATATATTATCCATGCTGTGTTCAAATTTATTAGAAGAAAATTATTTATGGTGATCCCTTATTTATTAAAATCTCTGTAGTATCTGTTGATTTGTCCTTTTTCATTCCTAATGCATGCATTTATTTTTACTTAATTTTTGTCTATTTCTGGTAGTCTTTTAAAATAATAATTAGTTTTTGGCATTTTTCTTAATTTGCTATATTGAATACTCTTTCACTTTCAACCTTTCATTGCTTCCCAATATAAGCATTTTAAAGCTATAAATTTCTCATAAATTATTACTTTAGCTGCATGTACGAATTTAGCATTTTAATTCTTCAAAAGTCTATGTATTTTCTGATTTCTATTATAAGTACTCCTTTGAACCAGGAATACGTGTTTTAAAATTTCCAAATATATTGAGTGTTTAAAAATTATTCTTTTCTTATTGATTTCTAAATTACTTGCATTATGGATAAAGAACTTGACCAGTATGATTAAGTTCTATGATATTTGTTGAGAATTCCACTATGGTCTATTAATGGTCAATTTTTATAAATATTCTATATGTACAAAATTCTCAAATTTGGGGTCACAGATTCTATGTGTATGCCCAGTAGATCAAGCTTAATTTTATTGTTCAAATCTTCCATATCCAAATTTTTTTATTTATTTGCTTCTGAGAATGATATATTAGTCTTCTACTGATGAATTTGTCAGTTTCTCTTTGTGATTGTCGCTTTTTTTTCTTTAAAGTACTAGAATGCCAGGACATTCAAGGATGTTACAAGGATGTTAACTGCAGCAGAGTATCTTGGCAAAACCCTGAAAATAACACTTCTAAATGTTCACCACTAGTGAATTGGCTGAATTCATTACATGAAATACTATATAGCCACTAAAAAGCATGAATTTGTTCTATGTGTACTAACTAGAGGCAGGTCCATGTTAAGTGAAAAAGGCACGTTTCAGAGTTTGTATACAGTGTAAACCAAAAGAATTTCCTCTATTTGTGAACATGTATCAGTATGTTTGCCTTAGAAAAAAGGCAGTTCCTCCAGGGAAGTGACTAGAGGGGGTGGGAAAGAACATTAACAAATAACTTTGTTTCATTTCACCTCCTTTAATGGCCACCTTTTACTTTGGCAATTTATGGAAAGTCTAGTGCAAAAGTGATGATGAGTGCTCATGAAGCTTGATAGGAAGATATGCCACGAGGAAAAAGCAAGTCACAAATGTTATAATGTGATCTTATTTATTGTAGTGACATTTACATGTTGATATGAACATTAAGGAAATGTCTGGGAACACATTCACTAAATCAGTATTATTATCTCTAAATTTGAGGACTATGGAGGCTTTTTCATTGTTACGTGTCTATTGTTTGCATTCATTTTATACATATACATTAACTGTTTGCAAAAAAAAAATAATTTTTTTATTCGGTGTAACTACAAAAGGGCTATGGACACTTTCAACAAAGAAACTCAAAACTAGAAAAAAAGTCCAGACACATCAATGCAAAAATTTACATGCAATTTCAGGTAGTTAACAGACACTCTGAAGCTCATTTATGGATCAGCTAGGTTTCTGCTCCAGTAGATACAAAGAGTTTAACAGCAGAAAAATTGGTTGACCTGCCAATTTCCCTGTTTTTCCTCTGAGGGAGGAGCTGGCTCCAGGGCACAGTCTGGGTACCGGACATTGGCTGGACTCTTGTCTGTAACGAGGACTCCAACCTCGCTGGAGTGAGATGCTGCTTAAGCCCCTCACACTGCTCTTGCTGTGTGGACACCTGCCTGTGTGAGGTGTGAGCATGGGTCACTGGCCTTGATACATTTTTGGGTCTGTTTCTAACCATCTAGCTCACTAATTCTCAAAAGGGGAGGAGAGGCAGGGATATGAGAGCGCAGTTTGTAAACACATATTCAATGTTATAATTTCATCTCTGATAGTAAAAGAAAGCTATTCTTTTCATAATATAAATGTGTCTGGTGGGAGAGATGCCACATAGAACTTGAGTTCCAGAGAGGTGAGAGAAGTAGCTGGGAAAGTAAGAAGATTATTATTCTCTTTGAACCATGCTTAGGAGGTTGAACTTTATTCTGAAGGCAAATAGAGGAATTACTTAAAGGCTTTAAGCTGGGAGGTGACAAGACTTGAGGCTGTTCAGGACTCCTTTGGCTGCGTGGTGGAGAGAGAGTTGGAGGGGAGCAGGCTGGGAAGTGGGCTTGTGCAGTGATTCAGTTTAAGAGATAATGGGCCTTGGATTCTGGGTAACGGCAGGAGGAGAAGAAATAAGTGCATGGTTGGGAGAAAGAGATATTCGAAAGATAGAATAAACTTGGATTTATTCATTTGGGGGTGTGGGAACAAAAAGGAGTCCAGAGAGATTCCCAGGTTTCTGGCTTGAGCAGCTGGTAGATGGTGATGGCGTATTGATAGAGAATGCTAGAAGCAGCACTGAGGTGTTTGGAGGGATTGGAAACAGTAGAGCCAAAATACGTATTATTTCTCATTCCGTGCCTCTAGGAGATTGACAGAAAGCCCCTGAGCGGATTCCAGGGCTGACCCCCACTTCCAGGTCTCCTGCCATGTTTTTCTGAGAAGAGTAGCAGCTCCTGCATGCCCCCTCCGGTCTGTCTACCCCCCGACCTCTGCTCTGTGAGCCTTCGCCCTTCCCCTCCCTCCTCCTCATCAGCACAGTCATAGAGGATGATAAATTTAGGAGAAAGGCACAATGAACAAGGGTTATATCAGCCTGAGGGTAGAATTTAATGATGACCAAACAAGACACGTATTAATAATTGATATATATCTTTTTATTATGCACAGATAAAGGACTTAAAACTGTGGTTATCAAAACTATACATCTAAGCATGTTCACAAGATTGACAACATACTGAACAGAGAAAAGAGTATAAAAGGGGTGCTCAAACTGGCCACAGGGATTTTCAGGGTACTCTTTTTACCCTCATAGATGATGAAAAACAGCAACAAAATCAGGCTCATTCAGGAAAAACCAGAAGAGAGAAGTATCGTATTTGGAAACTGATAATAGTCCTTTTCAGAAAAACATCTGTCAGTTTCATGAACAACCCCCAGAAAACAAACAGGAAAAAAAAAATCACACGCACGAGTCACCCAACAAAATGTGCTCTGTTAACACAATCAGCAGTACAACCATCACTCAAATCATGAGGTAGTTACAGTACAAAAAGACTGGCACGCAGGTGCACACCCCCTCCCACACTCCCAAGCACGCCCACAACAGAACACACACAGGAAACGGGTTTACAATCTCATTACAGACAAGGAAAAGACCTTTTGTTTTGTTTAGAAAATGCTATAGAAACAGCTTACTCAGAAGGAATCTGACTTTCCAAATACAGAGCAACGGCTGGTACACACCACACGGTGAAAAGCTATAGGGTGTTACACAATCTGCCTTGGAGTTTAGAGCATTTCAACAATAGCTTTAGCATCAAATAAACAAAACAAAATGGCCTCTGCAAATGAAGGGTGTAACCTGCAGAAGTAACAGAAGACTTTGCAGATAGAGGAATTTAACTGGAATATAAAAACAGTTTTAAAGAAACTTGTAGGATGTGTTATAAAGTAGAGCTTATACTTTGTATTAAAACTGTGAAGTATGAAGCAACTGGAAATGCTGTAACAGGAAGCTAGGGAGAAAACACAATTTTTAAAAAATGTTCACTTTTTAGAAACATTTCAGAAATACTTAATGACGTTCCCTCTCCAATTAACACAGGATCGGGTTTCAACATGAATTTCTTGATCTGAATAATACTTCTGGATAGTAAGACCCAAACAAATAAAAGTTGATTTCTTCTTCTCTTTCTTTTAAAATCTTTTGGTTTGCACCCATAAATTTGTAAATTAATTTTAAATTATTTATAAAATCATCGGCAATGTAGCATCTCTCTCAAAAATATACATTTAAATATATTACAAAAGGTTTTAACCCTGTCCATCTAAGAATTGGACCTTTTAATACCTCTTAATAGCTAATCATCTTTTTAACAGGATGGATAGGGATTTTTAAAAAGCAAAGAACTGATCAAAAGAATTCACAGTAACTGAAATTAAACATTTCATATGGAGTAACTTAAATTTATCTAAAACACTTAAATATATCTTTATACACAGATTTTTGTAGTAAAATATAGCTATAAGTGACTTAAAGACTCTAGTCTTCTTTGAAGACATCTTTAAACTTTTTTATACATAGAATATGCTAAAACAATACATTCTGCTGAAGGTTAGGCAAAGCGCATTATTTTCAAACACAGGTAGCATAATCTAGGTCCTCCACTCTGATACCTTTATGTTAAAAAAAGTTAACTGAAGGCAAAATTTTTTCTAATCTCCTATCTTCATCTGTCTGTGAAAATCTGCAAAATTATCACTATAGATGGCCTGGAAATCTTAGCCCGCAATCTGTTTTGATTAAAATCATCCTGATTGAATGTCTATAACTATCAAATCAATCACAGCGTGACTCCATGATGGGTTAACGATTGTCAATCTCCACCTATTTGCCTTGTAGACACTGCCCTCAGGTCTCCGGTGACATCAACATTTCCTACTTAAGGTTCCATTCACAGAGAACCAGGCACAACTTCCTTATTTTAAGAGCAGTTAGATTTGCTTATGAATAGTTTGGGGGTAGAATCTAGCCTGTTCTATTTGTAGACTTCTGAGTTGTTCGGGAGAATTCTGGAAAAAGAATAATATTTATTTGCAATGAAGTTACCTTCAGTAGTAAATGATTTGGCATGGACATTTTCCTCTGGCATTCTTTTTTTTAACATAGAGGTATCAGTTGAGCTTATTTTAGCTGCAAAGTGGCATCATATTATTCCATTTTAATAAAATTCACCTCAAATTCTTTTTGAGTTTTGGGGGTATATTTAAGGCAAGAGAACTAAAGCAAACCAAATGAGTGTCTTTTTCCGTATCTCATCAGTTTCTTGGCAGAACTGGTGACACTGTTCAGATAACCGACAGGGATCCAAAAGGATCTGCCATACATTTGCATCTTACAAGAGCTTGGTGTTTACAAAAGGGTCTATTGAAAAGGTTGACATGTTTTGCATGGAAACACTAATTCTCTCAAATATATTTAAGAATAAGTTCCAACTCTGAAGGTGTACGACATTTTAAAAATGGGAATGAATTTTCTCTTCTTCAACTGAAAAAAACGAATGTGCCAAATGACGTATTATATACTTGTACTGGTACATATATCACTGTGCAAATTCCTCCTCAACTTTACAACTGAATTTTGCCCCCATTTACACATTAATGTAATAGAACACATTGTCATAAATGGGCACAAATATGCAGTCCCAGATTTTGGCCATTTTCAATTTCTATATGCCTATAAAGAAATGCAAAATGTGCATTAAGACATTTTTGCAGCTGGTGTGTGAATGTGGGGAGAAGGAGGAAGCTGATAAGGAAATCAGCACTGGTTTTGGCCCAGGGCACAAGAAAGGAATGTTGCCTTGAGGTGTGTCAGGATGCAGTCCGTGAGGGCAGCATCCATCAAGCCGACACAGCAGTCCCCACAAGTGTGGCAGCAAGGTGAGAAGTCTGCATCCAGAAGGTGCAAATTAGACATGGAGGAACACACTGAGAAAGTCTTGAAGCATTTCTGTTGTTTTACATCTTGGTTCAGTTATAAAAGAATCTTTGGCCACATCTACTCACTGGTTCTACTATCTGACTATTATCCTTTTACCAACTCTCTGCGTCTGGGTAAAACGTAGGGCTCCAAATTACGGATGTTCTTACCTGGACAAAGCAGCATTTTAAAAACTGGCATGTGTTTCACATTGAAAACCCCCAAGCCTGTGAGGGGCTGGTGGAGAAGGCCACCACCTTAGCTTTCTCACATGAATCTAGTGTGTTACAGAAGCCCAGGGGTCACATTTACATTAGTCCTGGGTGGGGGGTGAACACAACAGATGATCGCTATATTGAAATTCACTCTCTTTACCAGGGACCCACAATCTAGCCTCCCGAGTCTGGAATCTGGACCCAGGTGTGGGCTCCCTCCCAGTCCTGCCCTTGGCGGTGGGCGGGGCAGGCTAGGCTGTGCTGCTGCTGGAGCAGGGCGTGCTCTGCGTGCTGCCGATGCTGTGTGCAGCACTGCTGTTTTCCGAGGCTGGTGGGGAGGTGGGGACCTGCTGCCTTCCTGCAGTTTCTCCTGCAGTTAATGAAGAAAAGGGGTGAGGAGAGACGCATGTTACACACGTGCACTTCTGAAAAGACCTTTTACTCAGTTTTTGTTTTATCTTATTTAGTTATTTTTTTAACATCTTTTTTGGAGTATAATTGCTTTACAATGGTGTCCTAATTTCTGCTGTATAACAATGAAAAGCCCATTTTCTCTGATGTTCTTCTCACCCATGGGCAGAAGCAACTAGACCAGAAGGCCTTGTACCATAAGGCTGTTCTGCTTGTGGGTATTTTATTTTGCTTTTAAAGCCTCTTGCATGGGCAAAAGAGAACTGATTTCAAGCGGACTGACAGTTAATAGGGGCAAAGACCCCTGATAGTTGAGGACAAATGCCCAGGATTTCAGTGCCTGCAACCTTTGAAGACCACCATCATCTGTACTGTGTGATCCAACTGACCAGCACCTGTATTCAGGAAACACCTCCTCTCATAAAGGTATCGTAGGGTTCGGAGAGTGAGACCTTTAAACTGTAATAAGAGAATCTTGGCAATTTGGAGGCCTTTTTCTGAATACCCCTGGTCGAAATAGGG
This sequence comes from Eubalaena glacialis, assembly GCF_028564815.1. Lineage (NCBI taxonomy): Eukaryota > Metazoa > Chordata > Mammalia > Artiodactyla > Balaenidae > Eubalaena > Eubalaena glacialis. The sequence continues at coordinate 114,305,747 of NC_083718.1, read as the reverse complement.
GTGGTGACAGCTAGGTTCCGCCCTAGCTACAGCGGAGAGAGCACTGTGCACGGAGCACACGACCCGCCTGAGAAATGCAGGTATAGAAGGAGCCTGCTCCCAGAAACACCTTTTGAAGAAGGGGCTTAGCTGCTGCACAAGGGGACTGTGGTTGCCAGGCAACAGCCCCTCCATTCGGAGGTTTACTGCAGGGTGCAGCCTGAGTCATCTCCTCACACATCAAGCACCCCACTTTTCATCACACACCCCACTGCATTTCAGCAAAGCCCATACCTCACGTCAAGTGCGCAGGGCTGTGGGGAGGGGGGGAACCTTGGGTCACACAGATGGTCTGCATTTAGCGCTGCAAAAGGCTCTAGAGCTGTCTTTTCTTCAACAAAACTGGCCTCAGGGCAGCCCTCAAACAATGGCTCTAGGTAGGGAAAAGTGATCAAGGCTCTCTGATGACAAATACTGCATTTTCTTCGAAAAGTCAAAGCATCAACTTCGTACACTTCTGGTCAGCGATCTCCCCGCTCCAATGTGGGAAGCCCCGGAGGGCCAGGTCTGTTTATGAATGAGCCTCCTCTTTCCTGTCAGGCTGAAATACACAGCACTCCGCAGTTGATAAGCAACCCTCTGGCCTCTTCCTTAAAACAAAACACACCAGCAAAGGCTCTGCCCTCCAAGCACAGGAACTTAGTCCGTTACTTCCATTCCCCTTTTGGGGCCCCTCAAAAGCCTCTGCCAAAACAGCAGTTCTACAAAATGTAGAAGCAGCTCATGCCTCTGGGTCTGGTTACAGCTTTCCCTGTCACCCATTTATGAACCACACAGCTACAACACACATTCTGGCCTCAACCTCAGGGCCTTCATATGCTTGCTGCATATTTGGCCCTTGCTGTATTTCCTCTGATTATCTATTCTTCTGGGATTGGTGGGATGGAGAGGGGAGAGCAGGTCAGTATTCCTCAGAGGCAGAGAAACAATGTATTTTCACTCTTCTTTTTTTGGCAATCTATATTTTGGACCCTTTCCAGCATTACCCTCTACCCTTCATGTGTGCATTTAGTTAAAGGTGGGGAAGTTTGCCTCAATGATAGTGACTTTCTGCCAGATATCCACTTTCCCCAGAGTGGGAACTTTATTTCTAAAAGGAAATTAAATCTGTTAGCTATTCTGAATTATGTCTACCCCCTCCCACCCCCAAAAAACCCCAAAACCTCCAGAGACTAGAACAACTCGTGATATACTTTAAAAGTTCAGCCCCCTTACAACCCACATGTTGAAACATACCCAGCTGGATTCTCAGGTTATCAATTAGCAGGACTAAAGTGGCTGTATGTGAAGCACATTTAAAAAATATCTTTTCCCCATTTCAATAAAGGATCCGTCAGAAAAGCTGGAGGTAAGTCAATACCCCACCTCCCCGTTTTGGCTCACCTGGCTTTTGTTTGTTCAGCCTGATAGCAGCTACAGCAAGATGGCTTTGGCTGTTCTATCGACAGTGAACAGGTTTGTCTCATCCCAAATGTGACATGTGCTTGATTATTCACATTCAGGAAAAGTGCCAGTACTACTCCCTGCCCAGGAAGTCTGAATATTTGCTTTCCGATGTCTATTTGCCAAATATAATTTGTTGCCATGTCAGTTTATTTTAATCATTGCCCATTAAAAAGGTCTTTCAACTTCCAGAGTTTTGGAAACTCTTGCGCTGCTAATACAAAACACTGTCCAAAATGAAACCCCAAGCAAAACAAAACAAAGAAGTCCCCTATACTCAAGACTACAGGATACATTTCACCAGGGTGGACAAGTCAACTTAACCTAATAATCTGCTGGCTTTGAGAAAACAGTGTGCCAAGGAGTACCTTTGTTTGAGAATCTGCTTGGAAATGTTGAAAATAGCTTCTTTAGACTATCCCTTCTAGCTCTGTGTCTTTTTTCACATGTAAGATGTGAGATTTCTCAGAATAACCGAGTTGTTAAAAACTTTTACCTTTGGAAAAACTTTTACCTTTGGAGAAATCAAGAAAAGTTTTCTCATTGTCAGATGCAAGTGGCACTACAGAAAAATTCACCATGAGAAAGAAAGTTTAATGTGCAGATGTTTCTGCTTAAAAAGCCAACAGAGTCCCTTAGGTTTTCTAAGATGGGTTCTTTGGTTTTCTGCTCTCTATCACAGTGACCTCTGATTTCTTGGAGCACTGAGTTTCTCTAAAATATCCCTTGGGTGACAAATACAACCGGCCTACTTCTGGAGAAGATGGATGGTCAGGGAGGACTGCAGGGCTATGCAGAGCAGGCGCGCTTAGAGAATGCAGGTTCAAGGAAGGCTCCCTGCTCATAAATATCAAACTTGGCCATCAGAAGAAATGTGTTCAGTCTTCATGCTTTGCTCCTAAAATCTCAAACCACCAAGGAAGACATCTGGCACACGGGATACTCAGGAGGAAGGTGTGTTAGGACAAGGATTCATTCCACCCGGCTCAGTGTGAGTTGGTGGTATAACGGTGAGCATGGCTGCCTTCCATTCCACCCGGCTCACATATTAGCCTGTGGCTGAGCTTAGATATTGCCAGAGACGCTTTTAAGAAAAAAAAAAAAAAAAAAAACCCCACATATTTTAAGGGATAACCTATTTCCTTTCTTTAGCTTGGCATGGAGCTGTCCAGATCCGATTTCCTGCCACCTCTTTGGCAGTCTACTTTACAACTGGATTCTTATCTCTTAAATCTTTCACCATGGCAGGTCCTGGGGAAGAAACTTAATCTAAAGATGTGAATAACATGGAGAAGCTCTATGGGGAAACAACAACAGAAGAATTTTAAAGAAAGGTGAGAGGAATCTCAGTTATTTAGCCCAAAGCAGACAGTTTGCAAATATTGCCCACAGAGGATTATTACAAAGAGGAGCAGACAGGTGTACTGCTCCCTGGAGAGCAGTACATGAGGAAATGAGTTTAAATGGCAGTGACAGAGATTTAGGTCACATAGCAGGGAACTTGCTGATTATGAGGATTGGCTAGTTATAGCGGGAATTTATGGAATTTCTTTCTTGAGAGATATTTAAGCATTGGATTGAAAACCATATGCCTGGCGGTGACTTAGACCAAATATTACTTGATGCTGCAGAGGAAACAAAGATATTTTCCTCTAGGCCTATGTGTTGGTTGCAATTTTGTACCAATTATTGTCTCTTGATATCCTAATTATAATTATTTCACAAGCTCACTCCAATAAGGAGAGTGAACTAGACCACCTTTAGTTTAGAGAAGCTTTCAATCACTATTCATCATTTTCAAAAATTGTCCCTCCTCACTTTTCAAGCTAAAGGACTTTGCTGTTGTAGGCAAAACTCTGCAGGAGGGGTGAATTAGATGTTGTTATAAGTTATGGAGAAAGGTTCCAAGGCAGGAAGTAAAATCTTTCAAAATGTTCTGCCTCCCACTTTCTTTCTATATTCCCGCAATATGGCCAACCTGTTCACACCTGCACTTTGGTTTTCTGTAGGCATCTTACTTTAACTTAACCTGAGCACTTGGGTGAAAAGAGTGGATCCTGCCCTCTCTCCAGGCATACCAGGGTTCCCATCTGTCCCACCTGCATCTTTCTGATCCCTGGGAGTTAGTCTCTTGTCTCCTACTTTAGTCACACTTTAGCTGATCTTCTTGCTGTTTCTTTCTTCACCTGGACTAAACTGGGGGGCTTGGAGAAACTTCAGATGTCTGAAAGCATTTGAAGCCTCCAGAGATGCTCCTAATTAAAAGGAGCATCCTAATTACCTGACTCAGGTGGACCTGGGTATGTGCTTGACTTCTGCTTTAAGAACATACAGTGTGTTCAACTCAGGATTGTTGAACAGAAGCCCGAGGGATCGGGACAGGCACACCTAATTCAACATCTCAGCATTTTACTTTGTTCTGTGAAACACAGTGTTCCTTCCACACTTAGATTTTTTTCTGCCTGCACATATGAGCAACCTTACATTTTTTGGAGGACTTTGGAGTTCAGAAAACTTTTCACTTGCATTTCTTGTTTAAATACTCTCACCTTCATAACCCTGTGAAGTACAGATCTCTATGTTTACTAAAGAGAAACATGGTTCATATTCTTGGCTCAGGTAACAAGATTAGCAGTTGAACAAACTAGTGCTTCAAGTCCAATTTCTGACAATAGCCCACACCTAAGGTGGTACAGACACACATATAAGGTGGCCTCCCTCCCACTTTTCCCCTCTTCTTTCTCTTCTGCCTCTTCTTATTATCATCAGACTTTGAGTGCATCCTGTTCAGGGACCACAAAGGCAAGTTAAAGTAAAGATAAATTATAACAACATCTAACCCACCCCCTCCTACAGTTTTGCCCACAAAAGGTAGGTATTTTTTCTTGGAGAATGGGGAGGGATAATTTTTGAAACTGATGAAAAGGGATTGAAAACTTCCCTAAACTAAAGGTAGTCCAGTTTATTCTTCTCACAGGAGGGAGCTTATGAAATTCAAATATCAAGAATCAAGATATTAATTGGTACAAAACTGCAAGTCATAGGCTTAGAGGAAAACCTTACCAAAATGACAATTTACAGATTTTTAAAAGGCATAAACCTATAAGAAGAAAGAAAACCTACAAGAAGAAGAAAGAAAACAGGAGTGGAGACAATAGCAATAAAATATTGGAAGCTAATGAGGAAATGGGTGAGTAGTAACTGACTTAGCAGATTCAAGTCAAGGCTTAGGTGGAAACTAAGCCACCAGTAGGAAAAGCTGAGAAACAGCCAAGTTGTAACACAGAACTCCTCAAAAACTCAGGAAATGGTGGCATCAGGTACCCCTAGACAAGAGGGTGAACATGGGGCTGTAAGAAGTTGGGTTGGCTAAACTTCTGTTTGAGAAGCAATAACATTTCTCTAAATCCCCTTCTTTACTCCATGGTGCTGGGACCCTGCCCTTCCTCATCTGGGAGGAAGACAGGAAGTTTACTCTCTAAAGAGGATGAAACTAGGGTTCCGGGAATGACCAACACCAGCACAATTGAGGGTAGAGAACCACAATTACAGAGGAGAATTAAATTAATGTCTACATGTTGAATGTTGTGACCCCCAGAATGCTGACAGCCAGAACTACAACCTCCAGGAAGGAAACAGGAAAACCTGTTTCACTGAAAACCTGATAAGCTCAAGAGGAAAGATCCAGAGATGAGATACCAGGAGTTCCTCAGTAAAAGGCCTAGCCAGATCACCCTAAGGGAAGTTCAAAATCAATATGTTCTACCCACAAGCTCAGAACTTCCCTATTCTTAAATAACTCTATATTAATATTCTCAGAGAGATAAGACATTGCACCCATAAGAGTAGGATATATTTTTTTTAATTCATAGGAAATACTTCTTGGAATTAACAAATGTGAAGGCAGTATTAAAAATGCAATAAGAAACCAAAAGATAAAGATGAAGAAATCTCCTAGAAAATAAAGAAAGGAAAAAGATGGAAAACAGAAAAGGAAAATTAGAGGACGATTCAAGAAGTTCAACTTTCAAATAAAATTATTTCTAGAATGAGAGAACAAAAAAAACAGGGGCAAGAAAAAATAAATAATTCTAAAAAATCTCAACAATGAAGGACATAGTTTCTAGACTGAAAGGGCTCAATTAATGCCCAGTATAATGAATGAAAATATACCTAAATCAGGCACTATTATTGTAAAATTTCTTCCAGAGAGAAAAAACAGCTCAGGAATCTGAATGGCTTTGCATTTCCCAAAAGCAATCTTCAGAGGTAAAACTCAATGAAGAGTGCTTTCAAAATTCTGAAGAAAAACTAGTTGTAACCTAAAATTCTATACCTTGCCAAACTATCTACCAAGTGTTTGTATAAAATGAGGATATTTGCAGACATGCATGGTGCAAAAAACATTTACCTCTTATGTTCCCTTTAAACCAAGAAGGGGGAAGACAGGATCCATGACACAGGACATCCACAACTCGAAAGTACTGAGGAAAATGAATCAGTAGAATATCTGATGTCTGAATGTGTAAGTGTTAAGAGGAGATTGAGACAATTGGCAGAGAGTCAACTGATGAATTAGTGATAATTATATACAAAACCAAGGTAATGTGGGGGTGGAGAGAGAGACAATTATTAATTCTAGGGAAAATTAGAAGTCATGCAGGAGAAGCAACACTATTATACTACATGGCTAAAGTGTGGTTAGTATTTAGGCTGTCAAAATAATGCAAACATTAATTCTGACTTAACCAAAATGTCAGTATAATTCTATTTGGAGGATGGTGGGGACAAGGGGGACAAAAAGGGCATGAATATATAATTGGGACACAGGGCTGAAAGAGAACTAAATTTTCATTTTCCATAGTAAGAGGTTGACAGAAAAGACCTAAAATTTTTGTCAAGAAGTGGCAATATATTCATGTTATTTAGAGATATGGATTGATGTCCAAGAGAATCAGCTAAGAGTCAAAAATGGTGCTCTGAAGAGACAGAAAAGGGAGTGGGGCAGTAGGAGACTCATGTTTTTCATAACAAGTCTTACAGAACTATTTCAGCCTTTAAACTATGTGCATGTCGTGATAAAGCTTAAAAGTTTTACTAAAAATTAAAAATAAATGCTTTTGCTCCTCTCCTCAAAAAATTAATAGATATAATATTGCACATGACTTTTGGGACCTTCATGAGTCAGGTTAGGGACCATGACCTAGCTAGGCTCCCAGGAGTATGAAGATTCTATGGCTCCATTCCAGCACCATTTCCACCCTGACTGCCCCTCCTCTCTGCACCATCTTAGTGGAGAATGTAAATATTAGAAATGGAGTTTTCCAAACAGAGTGAATATAGCCGTAAGGGAGTGAATATAGCCCTACGGAAGTATCCCTTATTGTGCCCAAAGTTGTCATATGATAAAGCAGGGACCCAGCTTTTTTGGACTAACACACATTCCAGGTGTGTAAGTAGATCTCCACAATTGAAACCTGTGACTTGGTTCTGCAATCTGTGCTGCAGATGGAATGGACAGCACAACAGGAAGTTGTCTAAATTAAGGATCATTTTAGCCATAGAGGCAGATGCTGCCTGAACCCCCAAATATACCATATAAGGTCTGAGTTCCACAGCTTAGATTATTGTGGAAACTGAATGGACTGAGTCAGTGTTTGTATAGACACCTCTTACCATTGGCCACTGCATTATGATCTTCTCTTTTTATCTAAACTTGCTGCTAGCTGACCCAGGTAAGAAACTGAGGGGGTTCTGGATAGGAAACTACCATTTGGTCCTAAAGTGAGCCTTTTTCTTGCTTGCATGACACTGGTATTCCTTATGAGCAGTCTTTAAAATGAACCATAAGCTATAGCTTTTAATAAAAAGTCATTTGGGGACTCCCCTGGTGGTCCAGTGGGTAAGACTCCGCGCTCCCAATGCAGGGGGCCCGGGTTCGATCCCTGGTCGGGGAGCTGGATCCCGCACGCGTGCCACAGCTGGGAGTCCACATGCCGCAACTAAAAAGATCCCGTGTGCTGCAACTAAGACCTGGCACAGCCTAAATTAATTAATTAAATAATTTTTTAAAAGACATTTAAAGCTGTGTCATATGTGATACTAACAGGTTTAGAGCCCAAATGACAGTGTCTATAAACCTTTCAGCTTCCAAATCAGCATAATTTATTTTGCTGGAAATCATCACAGGAAGGCCTTTGTGTTTTTGTTTTTGTTTTTTAATCTACTTACAAATCTACTTCTATATGAACAAAACTTAAAAACTCCTCCTTAAGTCTCTGGTTTGGGGGAGAAGGGAACAGTAACAACATACCTTAGAATTTAACAAGCAGCAATACGTACCACAGAATCAGGCTTTGCTTTTTCCCGGGTTTGTAAGCGTGGCCATGGACAAGAGTCTGGGATTATTAGAGGGAGTTCAGTGGGATCTGTTCCCATAGTGAGTGCCATCTGGTTGCCCTCTTCTGCCTTCACCTGGCTTCCTGGCCCTACTGGCCTGAGATTAGCTTTCGGGGTTTGGGGGTGTAGCTCTATGACCAAGGCCAGTCATGGCTCAGCAGGTACGTGGTAAGCGCCTGTGGGTGACTACCCCGTAGAAATTCTCAGGGCTACAGAGTCTTCTCGGCGTACTTTCAAGTTCATTCCTAATATATACCGCATAAGCTGCCCAACAGCCCTAGAACCTTACAGCCATGCAGGAGATTAGGGAAAGTTGCAAAGAACTGTGAGTCTGAGATGTGAATGTGTCAGTACTCCTGTGACAAAATTATTAACTCTAAGATGCCCCTCTGCTAAATGCTGTGCCTTCCAGTGTTTGTATACGCTGTTCATGAAGAAGAACATTCCTAAACTGATTCACAGGTGTTCATATATCCTCAGAGCCTTACACTTAAGAGACTTATTTCCTTTCTCTCACATGAAATATACACTTGACCCTTGAACCACGCGGAGGTTAATCTGCATGTAACTTATAGTCAGCCCTCCGCATCCACAGTTCCTCTGCATCCGTGGATTCAACCAACCGCGGACCGTGTAGTGCTGTAGTACTGTAGTACTTATTATTGAAAAATATCCGTGTATAAGTGAACCCTCACAGTTCAAACCTGTGCTGTCTAGGGGTAACTGGCTTCACTCAAAGGTTGCTGATGAGGAATCTGTGGACTCAAAGCCTACTATTAAACTCCTAAACTTTTGTTTTGGACTGTGTGACTTTCCCATGCTAGGCACCATAGGGTTCATTCTTCTCCTTCTGCCATAATTTAAAGTCAGTCAGTCAGAGAATGCAGTATTTGAAGGGAAGATTCTGATGAAGATTAAGATATGACTTCTCAAAACGCCCTTCCGTGCTTCTCTTCCCTATAAAGCAGCCATCGTTTCAGCCTGGCTAGTTGGATAGCCCAAGGTAAGGCCAAAGATCGTGGCATATGTTGGTTCAATGGAGAATTAATGAAATTCTAAACAGAAAGTCTGTGCCTGTCTCACCTGAATGATCAATCCAGCAGCTTACCTAGCTTCACAGTGTAAACAAGCATCCAAGAACAGACAGTACCAACTAGCTTCCTAGACACGCCTCAAAATGCATGTCTTTCCTTTCCATATTTGCAAGGAACCTAAGAAAGAAGCAATAGAAGGGGAGTCCATTTGTTCCTTCCCCTTGCACGACAGACTCTCCGAGCCTGGCCTGCATTCTGTCTTGGAGTCAGAACAGGTTCTCTGTTCAGGCCAGAATGTTTCAACCCTGGGACTGGGGGTAAGGGGCAGGAAGAAAGGCACATGAGAATGTTTAGTGGTGGAAGAGCATAACTTGAAAACAAACTGCTTTGTTTCACCATTTTTATCTGTTTACAATTCACAAAAATATATTTTGAAAATTTAAATAATTTTCAAGCAAGACATGAGAATTCTATGTTTATCAAAGAAGACATGGTATGCATTTTAAAAAGGTCGAGAAATTCTGGTTTATGCCGTTGATTAGGGCCTCTGGTGGACAGTGCTCAGCACCTTGGCTTCCTTTTTTACTTCCTGCCCATTTATATGTTTATTCTGAAGTTTTTAGCTTTGGGGGAATGTTTTGTTTCCAGTTTGCCTGCATTATCTTTCTTTAATTAAACCCTAACCACAAAATAGCTTTATTAGCAGCTAAACTTCAGCAACATCGCAAATGTAATTAACATAAATAGTTTAAACATTCCTTTTCTAAAAGGAATTTAGAGATTTGCTTAAAGCAAATTATATCTTTGCAAAACCCAATTCATGCCACATAGGTAAATGTGAAAATGGTGGGAATGAACTTTCTCTCTTTTTCATTCATTATTTCATCCATTCATCCATGCAATGAAACACTGAGTGTCTATAGTGTGCCAGGCACATGGAATGTGCACCAACTGATATGCAACAGTCACACTAACCTGTGTGAGAATAGATGTACCATAAGGCCCCTGTCAGCAGTGCTCCAATCACAAATGCTGCGAACGCAATGCCCATCACGGTTAGGGTGTCCAGACCATGGAATATCGCTATAATGAAGAGAAACCAATGCATACTTTGAGTGACTCTGCATCACATGCTGCAATTTTATATTGTTTCACAAGTATTGTCAGAAAGGCTGAGTACCAGCTAATAAAATCTGAGGATAAAAAGCAGATTCCAACAAAATACACTGTATGTGTAACTTGCAAATATTTTCTCAAGAGAAAAATGAAATTTTCAGATTTCCAAGATACCCTCAGTTTGCAATTTATTTTGAGCAACAAACTTACTAAATAAATCAGATTTGTCAACTCTGTAAAACCTTAGGTCTATGGTTCATTGTCTCAACCTGAGGACCTACTATTTGAATGGTAAAGTGGCTTGAAAAGTCAAAGGTTAAGATGCTTGGGAAAATAAGGTGAACTTCTATCAAAATCTGACTCACGGATTCTTATTCACTGAACACTGAGACACTACACAAAAAACAACAAGACACTACATAAAAGACACACTCCAAACACTTTACAAACATACCTTCATGAACATTTAAAAGTATGAAAGATAACAGGAAGAAAGGTGGTGAGAAGGAGAAAACATACAATAAGGATAAACTATTCTTATGGATTATAAAATTTCACTGACCTCCTCACATTAAACCCTCCATCTCAACAATTACCTATTGTGTCATTTAACACAACCTACTTTTTAACACTTTTCCAACCATGATCTTTCTATGAGGTGAATGGAAATACTCCTCAGTGGGGAGTGATGTCAATTTTATGGTCAGCAAAACATATAAATAGAACCAATTGTTCCTCCATTTGGCAAAGATTTTTATATTTGAAATTAACTCCAGGCCACAGAAATAGAACATTTCCTTTCATTTAAGAGAACTACCTTCTTTGAATCACTTATAAAAAGTAAAAATCAGTTTCCCAGGGAGAGAGGTTTTTGGTGGAATAAAATTTCTAAAGTCTCTCTTTTTTTTTTTTACTATAAATTGAAGGTACAGGATGTCCCCATTATTTCAATACTGTTTCTATGCTCCTCTCCAGTCAGAAGTGACTCCAGCTGATCGCTATGTAAATTCAACAACTTCAGTGTAGAAGATACAGGTGTAGACAAATGTGACCCTTGAGCAGCCCCAGCACTTGAAAGGGCTCAGGAAAAGTATAATGTGGTAGAGAAGATTCTGAAGGATCCAAATTCCCAAGTCCTGGTCCCTACTCTTCTAGCCATGTGCCCTATGGTGTTCATTTAACTTCTAAAAAGTGGGACAGCACTACCTCACCTGCTGAAGGCAGGGGGTAAACAAAAGGAGATTGCAAAGGGGCTGGGAATCCCCTAGGAGGAGTAAGAAGTGGGAAGAACGCTATGGAGGTTAAGACGAACCAAGCCGCCATCAACCTAATTTAGTCTGTAGGACAGATATTAAAAGATGACTTGTCTTTTCATGCCTACAGATGCAGAAGTGGGGCATGAGTAAAAGTTTTTAATGAAAATATTCTAAAATTCTAAAGATGAAGGTGTCATTTATGAGAATCAGACGAGGTGAGTACCAGAGAACGTGTCCATATGCATCTCTTTCTGGGTTCATGATACTGTTCCATGATATTGTTAAAATAATACACTTAATAGAATGGTTTATAAAGTACTTAGCATAAACGAACTCTCCAGACTGATTTTTACGTGTATGTTATGGGGTCAGCCATGGAGACTAACCTGGAAAGTCTTAAAGAGGAAAAAAAGTACAGACTCTCCTCACAAGGCAACATTATCTAGAAGAGCTCTGGGTGCACACCCAGAAAGCCCAGGCTCTTGTCCTGCCTCAGTGACAATTATAACCATGGGGAAGTCACTTAAATACTTCTGGGTCAGAGTTTTCTTCTGTATAAAGCAATGAAATTGGCCCAGATAATTTCCAACGCATCATTTTGCAGCAGTTGGTCTCTCTCCCTTTTTGTCTTACAAGCCTTCTCAGCACCCCTTGGACTAGTGATTGTCTTAATGGTATAGCAGCTAGTTCCTTTATCACTACTTCTCTGAGCAGGTAGATACTGTTGATGATACATAAAGCAAACCCCTCCCATAGCTGTATGTTAATGCTTTCAGATCACAATTGATATACGTATGCAGACGATGAACTTCTCTAAAACTAAGAAAGTTACTACATTCGCATTAAGGTGATACACACCAATGGGTCAACAAATTCATATTTTAAAATGGCAAAGGCAGAGAGGAAAAAAGAAAGGAGAATGAAGGAATGACAGAGGAAGGGAAAAAAGAAAGTACGAGAAAAATGGGGTGAGGGAGAATGAGAGCAGAAGTCTTCTTATCAAAACTCAAAGTTTGGCAAATGTTCCATAACCAACTCATTCTTATAAAAGCCCAGGAGGCTTTATTTCGAAACAGTTGCATAAAGACTTACGTGGAGAAACTGGAATCGGTTTCTTAATGCTTGGACCTGTTTCTGAAACAAAAACATAAATCACGATGCGTTCTACAGAGAAACCAAGTTCTAAGCAAAAGGTCATCGAAATCTCAGCAGAGGCTGACACTTTTCTATTTGTTAATAAATACTTCCTTTGTAAAAGCTCTGTCAATTATCCTCTTTAGATATCAAGACTATAACATGGATTACTCAGAAATTTTAAACACTGTACTTTGTTAATGATCAATTGTACAGTTTCTCCAATTTGAAGAAAAATTGAAGGCAAACACCTTCAAGGAATCTGAGTCTGATAATTCGTGTGTGTGTGTGTGTGTGTGTGTGTGTGTATACCTTTCTGTTTATTTAAAAAAGGATCCAATATCTTTAAATCCTGTGTTTCTCCAGTGTATTCAATATTATTCGACTTTCAAAAAAGTCTTTTAATGTACACAGGTGTTGTAAAGGCATCTTCATTCTTCCATCCTAATACTATCAATCATCCTACAGTTCAGCTCCTCATCACGCATCTGCATTATTACAGAGCTTTTCTAACTGGTCTCCTTGTCACCACTACTGCTCCCACCCCAAATGTTTCTCCCCCCATATGTGCCCCCAGAGTGACTTTTCCAGAGCTCAGAGCTGATTATGCTATTGCCCTGATTAAAACACTCAATGACTTCCCTTCGTTTATGGGGAAAAAAATCCAAACTCTCTCGCACGGCACAGAGAGGTCTGCCTCCCTCTACCCACCTCTCTCCAGCCTCCTTTCCTAATGGGCTCCTCACCCGTGCTGGGCTCCTTGTAGTTAAGTTCCCCCAATTGTCCATGCGGCTCCATGTCATCACAAGTTGCAAGTCATCCCCTCAAGTACCCCCCTCTCCCAGACCTGCTTTGCTGGCATTTTCACAGGGAGGCCTTCTCTGACTCTCTCATAGTCCATGCCCACCCCAGCAGGGCAAGTCTCTCCCACCTTTGCTCATTCCCTCCCTCTTCTGTTATAAATGTGCCACATCACATCGGAATTCTCTCAATTTTTTTTACCCCCAGGGCAGAGTCTAGATCTTATTCATCTGTATATCCTCAGGGCTCAGCCTGGCATAGAACGGCCTTACCAGAAATGCTTGGTGGAGGATGGTTAGAATGTTGATGCACTTTTTGAAAATAAAGGCAATAGAGGAAATTTGAAATAAGACTACAAGAAAATGCTTCTATGCTTTGACATTTCTATACAATGCCTTTGCGTTCAGAAAGTGCTAGACAGCCTAATCTCATTTGAGGTTTCAACCAGCCCCGTAAGGGAGGCAGAAGAAGAATTCTTATCACTATTTTACCAATGAGCAGCCTGAGACTGTTATCATGTGACCAGCCCAAGGTCAGAGCTGGAAAGCATCAGGGTAGGGGCTGACCAAGGATTCCAGATTCTGCCCTGTAAGCTAAATGACTGGTGAGTGTTGCTCTGTCCTTAGCTGGGGAAGGACTGATTAAGAAGGTACTTGTGCATAGCGACATGCTATTCTCAACAGTGAGAATATCATATACCAGGGGGTAGCATATAACAGCCAACCACTCTATTTTTGTTTAAGTAAACTAAAGATGAATTTTATATTTTTAAGTCATTGAAAAAAATGAAAATAATATTTTATGACGTGAAAATTATATGAAAGTCAAATCTGTTCCATAAATAAAGTTTTATTTGAACATAACGAGGCTCATTCATTTATATATTGTCCACCGCTGCTTTCACACTGCAACAGCAGTTAAATAGTCGAGGCAGGGACTCCATAAGCCACAACCTGAAAATATTCACCATTTGGCCCTTTATAGAAAAAATGTGATAAGTCCTCACACAGACTCTGCCCCTGTTCTTGAGAGTTTAAAAGTGATGTGTTTAGTGCCTCTCTTCATCTCCATTTTCATTCAATAAAGGAACACACACCTTGTGTTGGAATCCATAGGGAAGCAAAAAAAAAAAAACTTGTGAAAAATTGACCAAAACAAGCAGCATTTGAGTTGATGTTTATAAAAATAAAAAAAGCTAGATAGGACTGTAAATTCTCGGGATTAACCATCTCAGCTGGTTGATCACATTCTTGCAGCATGGGGTATCACGGTCCAGCTCTAAGGGAAGGAATGCTATGGGATGAATCAAAGCCACTACAACTGAACGGTGCCCCCTGGAGTTGTGCAGCATAGTGGCCCTGGGATCAGGATATATGCGAAAGTTATACTTAAATAAAATTACTAAGAAAATTAAAATAATTGTGTGTTTTTAAGAAAATCTATTTCAGTGTGCAGAACACACACCAACTACACAATGCACATAAGAGACTGTCTCCTGAGAGTTTGGCTCCACCAGCCTTACTGGCAGCAATAAAGTAACAACAGTGATGCCTTACATTTGTACATTTGTATAGTGTTCTACAATTGACAAAAAACCTTCACTTACATTTTCTCATTTTAAACTCTCAAGAGTCCTATGAAGTAGGGGTATCTAACCACAAAATTCTTCAAGAAGTAGTGGTTTGATACGCTGAACTAAGTCCAAAGGCATTTAAAGGTCTCTATAGCATTCATCATGCGAGAAATATACACAGTTCTGGGAAGAGTTCCATTCAATCAACCACCCATAGTTAAACTCTGTCACTCAAAATCCCCAAGAGGTTTCAAATAATGATTCTCCCCGAAGGAGACCTCATATGTGAGAATGTAGGTTTTATAGTAAGGCCTGTGTGATAGATGACATTGTTTTAAAATTCTTAATGGATTTACGTTATGACCTAATCCTCTCACCCCACCCCAAATAGGGGCCTCCTCATAGAGCTAAGCAGAAACAGTTGTTGCTCATTTCCCCAGAGGCGAAGTTCCTCCATGCGTTCTGTGCATAAACAATAATAAGCACAAGCTGCAGATACAAGGTTAAAGGATTTTTATCCTCTAACATTTTTGTTCCAAAATTCCCAATAACCCCTGAGTATAACTAAAATAGTTTGATCTCCACCGGAACCCTATGATCGAGTTGGCATGCTGAAAGGAAAAGAGTGGACAGAACAATATTTACTTTTGGTTTAAGGGTACGACTGCAAGAAAGGAATCCTAGCTATTACTATAAAGAGAATTTTAACAGTAAAGATTTCTTTACAGACAGAACAAACTATAATCAACATGTTGAATTAAATCTTTTCATATACTCTGAGCAAACTTTGGTCTGCCCCAGAACCAAAATTTCCCTCCTCAGACCGTTAGGCATGGTTTTCATAAAAGGGATATTTCTGGGGTTATGCATGAGTAACTGACCACAGCTTCTCAATTCAGTTCTCCTAAACATGGCAGGACCAGGCAGGCCCACAGGGAAATGAGGTATCTAACAGGCACCCACATCTATTAGTATTTGGCACAGAAGGAAGGATGGGGAGACAAAGAAGCTTGTGCAGGCCATTGAAGATATACTTTTTACTAACTTTATTGCACTCAATAAATTAATTAATCTCTTCTCTAGGTTCTTTCAATATCACTGCAATTGCCTATTCACTTATCTGCATCCTTCTACTAGATCAGTGGTTCTCAACTGGGGGTGATTTTTGCCCACTTGGCTCCTCAGGGGACATTTGGAAATGTCTAGACACATTTTGGGTTGTCACAACTGCTGGTAGAAGGGTTTGCTAAGGACATTTAGTAGGTAGAGGCCAGGGATGCTCCTCAACATCCTACAATTCACGGGATAATGCCCACAGCAAAGAGTTATCCAGCCCAAAACATCAGTAGTGCATTAGATTGTAAAGCCTTCATTCAAAGATAGGAAAATTTGTTTACTATATGCCAAGCATGTAGTAGGTCCTCAATAAACATTTCTGTTATAAATAACCATAAATATCATATATATCTTATTTTTGCATACATACCCTAGCAACTCAACTTCCATGCTGCTTTCAGAGTAGTCTTCCTAAACGATCTGACCATCGGTTCTCTACTTGAGATCTTTGATGGGTCTCAACTTTTAAAGGTGCATACTGGAATATTTGTGAATAAAATGAAATGTCTGGGTTTCCTTCAAAACAATCCAGGGACAGGAAGTGATAAAACAAAATTGGCTATGAATTGGTAATTGTTGAAACCAATTGAAGGGTTTATGGGAGTTCATTCTACTATTACCTCTGTTTCTGTTTATATTTGAACTTTTCTAAAGTAAAAAGTTTTCAAAATGTGAAGCACATTGAATGAAAAAAAACCCTATGATATCTCTTCCTTACTGGATAGAGACTGAATGTCTTGGTCTGTTAATTAAACATTCATACCATCTTTCTACTCAGCTTCCCCTCATCTCTACCTCAGCCTGAGGACAAAACCTGGCTGGTGCTTTAGACTATTTTTGTTCTGGAAAAATCAAATGTGTTCCAAAAAGTAACGCCTCTCTTGGATTAATTTCCAACTGACGTTCACAACTTTCCCTTCCACTCCCCTCTAATCCCCCGCAAAAACCCTAGTTTGGCTGAGATGTTAAGAGGAAGGAAAGGAAATTAACATTTACTGAGTGCCCATGATACGCCAGGTACTGTCCTGAGCACATTTTAATCTTTAAAAAGTTATGTGTAAAATAGATAGCTAGTGGGAAGCAGCCGCATAGCACAGGGAGATCAGCTGGGTGCTTTGTGACCACCTAGAGGGGTGGGATAGGGAGGGTGGGAGGGAGGGAGACGCAAGAGGGAAGAGATATGGGGACATATGTATATGTATAACTGATTCACTTTGTTATAAAACAGAAACTAACACACCACTGTAAAGCAATTATACTCCAACAAAGATGTTTAAAAAAAAAAAAGTTATGTGGTAGAAATATGGAGAAAATTCAGTATTTTAAACACTTAACTTGCTAAGAATTATATATCGTATATAAATCATGGCAAATTTGGCGATGTTCTTTTGTGCTGCCAATTTTTTTTTTATATATGCCCTAAATTTCAGAGAAATGATTACTTTTCCCTTTCACCATTTAAAAAAAAAAATCATCGCTGATGTGGTGTAATCATTTTTATTATGTAAGCCCAAGTGTTCTCAAATGCTGTAAAAAGTGGTCACAGCATCCAAAGCAAACAGCACTAACCTGCCTATACTTCAAAATGTTTCAGAAAATATGGTAGGATGGCACCACCTCAACTATTTTAATTGTTTTGCCATAAACCATAATCTGCATAAACTATTCACGTTTCCTGGGCTTTTTTGTGAGTTACAATTCAAAGTCACAGAACTTGTCCTAAATTTTAATACTCTCTTAAACAGTTTACATGTTTCCCAACATCTTAACCGTTTGGGGGAACAGACTTTTTTCCTTAAATTCTTTTTTTTTTTTTTAAATGAAAAGATTCTATATATTTGTATACGGTTATATGAACATAGAGAAAGGGATGGAAAGATATACACAGGATACAAAAACTGTTAACTTTCATTAACCAGGTGTGGGTTAAGGACTATTTATTACCTATTTTATTATACATTTAATATTGCATCAACTGTTAGAATGAATAGGTATTAATTTTATAATTAAAAATCAATAAAAATTAAAATGAAAACTTAAAATAAGTAATAAAATATATTGCTGGAAAACAGAAATTTTCTCAAATTATTGCATTTCTCCTCTTCCTTTAAACCCACTTCTTTTTTTTTAATTTTTATTGAAGTATAGTTGCTTTACAATATTGTGCTAGTTTATACTGTACAGCAAAGTGAATCAGCTATACGTATACATATATCCCCTCTTTTTTGGATTTCCTTCTCATTTAGGTCACCACAGAGCACTGAGTAGAGTTCTCTGTGCTATACAGTAGGTTCTCATTAGTTATCCATTTTACCCATAGTATCAATAGTGTAAATTCTTCAACTTCTTTTCATTTCATAATTATTAGAGTACTTGGGTGCTAACTTGCATACCAGTGTGATGCAGCATGAACAGAGGAAGGGGCCAGGAAGAGGGGTATGAAGAGATAGATGCCTATGTTGCTTGCAGTTTTTATTAAAAACTAGAATCAACCCCCCCCTAGGACAAGGCATAGGGTTTAAGAGCACAGGCTCTGGAATCAAAGTTCCTTGATTTGAATCCCAGACCCACCATTTATTTATATGCCTTGGCCATCCTTGCTCTATACTATACTTGCCTTACAGAGGGGCTATGTGGATCATATACTATTATCCACATAAAGCATTTAGCACAGAGCCTTGTACTAAGTAAATGCTCAATAAATGTTAGATCATTATTATCATCATCTCCATCTCCATCATTGCCACTACCATCATCATCTATTATTGAAAATTTAAGAAGCAAAAGAATTCTAATCCAATGTTGGTTCCCAAGGGACTGAGAGATCAAAGGTAGCAAAGATGTGCTGCAAGGTTCAGGAAAGTTCCATTAAAAACAGTGGCCCAGAGGAGGGACCCAGAATTATTTATTTAGTCTTGATGGCCTATTCTCCCTGTCCACAGAAGAAAGAAACACCACCTGAAATGTGTCCATGCTACTGGCAGTGGTAGCCACAGAGCAGCCCTGTGGCTGGCTGTGAAGTTGAAAACCTCTATCTGCTGCCCCAGAAAACCCAAGTGTTGAGAAATAAGATGGACCAAATGGCCAGGGAGAGCTAGAACTTTGGCCCAGTCTCCAAAGAGCACCCATATAGTAAAAAGACAGTAAACCGTCCCATTGGTTGGGAAATTTTTACCCCCAAAGTTAATCCCAACAAGAGATCTGCCCACTTCCAGAGATACTATAGTATGTTATCTTACTACAGTAACACATTAGGCTGTCTGGCAGGAAGAACATTCATGATCCTGTTATTTTTCAAAGAGACCAATGTTATCAGGCAAATGGCCACACTCCCCTTATAAATGATTATTCCAATTCACTGAGAGGTAGAAGGAAAGCACAGACCCGAATGGCCTGCCTGCACTGAGGAGAAATGCTTCTAGAGTCAAAGGAAAATAAACATAAAAGGTGAGAGGAGTCACTCATAAAGCTAAAAACTGCCAGAAAACCTACCCCATTCAGTGTAAAGTTAGAAAGAGCATTTGCATACAGCCTCTGGGAAGCCAGCCTACAGTCTAACCTTCTCAATTTGTTTAACAAACCGAAGCAATAAACTTTCTTCACCGCTGTGCTTCTCCACTAAAATCTACTCTCAATTAGCAAATCTCATGAAATTGCTTTGATATTTGGTAAAACTTTACTCTTAAACTTTTATGTAAAGAAAACATTGACCTTTCAGGATAATTACAAAGTTTAAATAAAAGAGGAATTACTTAGAAAAATACCACCAGACTTAAAAGAATGGATGAATGAATTACTGGAAGTTATACGGCTGCAATATTGATGCCTAATTATTGTCTAGCACAGGAAAAAGCAAGCTGCTGCCTTCAATTACCAGCAGAATGACCTCTCTCAAAATAGGTAAGAGTAACAGATGGAGTAGGAGGTAGCTGTTGCTGTTGTTAAACCACTTTCACATCACAAAACAGAGCCAGCTGTGGCCCAATTGTCACATATACTTCGCAACACAGTTAATTTATTCTTATTTCTTTCCCTTGGACCCAATAAACAAGGAACTATTTGGGCAATCCACTTAGAAAGACTGAGGCTGTTACAGCTGTTTCAAACGGTTGAAAACCAACTAATAACGTAAAACAGACAACAACAACAAAAACATTGATGAGGAACCAATAAACATCTCATATGTACATTTCACACCAACTTTAGGAGGGCTGGGAAATGAATGAAAAATGGTTTTGCTTCTTCAAACAGTACAGCTGAGTGTTACAGCTGAAAGGGCCTCTGGGGGTCATCTGGTCGAAACCCCTCTTTTTCCAGATAAAGAAAATGAAACCCAAGGACCTAAGGGGAGAGCTCCAAAGTGCCACGGCCAGCTAGCAGGGAAAGCCAAGAGCTGTGCATAAGATTCTAAAAACTAAATTATAAAAATGCACTTGAACAGTTCTCAGCCTTCTTTCGGCTGTGACACCTAAGATGGATGGTGTTCACATAGACAGTGCCCTCCCCAAAGGCATCTGCGGTCCTGAAAAAGTACTCTAATAGCTTGCAGCCAGCACAACCTTTACCAGTAGGTCATGGAAAAATGGGCTATGGACTACATGCAATTCCAGCAGAAACTCTAACCTTCTCCTATGCTTCCTCAAGGAAGCATATTTGCACGCAAGGGAGAGTGACATCGTGATGTGATGGAGGCAACCTAGACTTTGATCTAATATTTAGAGGAAATCATTGGGACTTCCCTGGCAGTACAGTGGTTAAGACTCCACACTTCCACCGCAGGGGACACGGGTTTGATCCCTGGTTGGGTAACTAAGATCCCACATGCCATGCAGCACACGGCCAAAAAGGGGAAGATAAATAAATAAATAAGGAAATCATTTGCAAATGTATCACTAACCGCATGCCAGCAGGAGAACCAACTAAATAAAATACTCCTTGGGCAAAGAATTCTATTCTAAAGTTACTAATTGGCTCTTAATTTATCTTTTGAATACAAGTGGACTTTGATTTACAGTATTGCAGCTTCTTTATGAGCAGCCCTCAGGCCCCTCTTCTCTGACTGAGCCTCCTTGAAACGCACCTTTAAATTGTACTTCATGGTGGATCACAGCGAGGGGCTTGGTGAACGTCTTCTTATTCTGCATCATGGCCCAGATCATCGAGGCATCCAGCGAGGTGCAGGCTTCATCAGGAAGCACACACTGCAGAGAGGCAGAGCAAAGCAGAGTCGGGAAGTCACTCAAAAGGGCCTGCACAAGTTGACCTGTGGCCCCTTATCAGACAGCTCACAGCTGTTTACCCCAGAAAAACAGGACATTGGGGTGGTTTCAAAGAACCACAAATAATCTGGGAGATGTGAGAGCAGGCCCAGTGTATTCTCAGCTGCACTTGAAGATGCAAACATGGCTGGACGGCTTCCCACAAAACAACTGGAGGTTTTAGTGTTATTTAGTCTGAAAAATAAAAAAACTACATGACGAATGTTGGCCCTTCACCAAGCTGGCTTCACATAAATGGTTCATGTTTGTGATTTGTGATTGTGGGAAACTTCATGTATTGCATTATGAGGGTGACAGATTTTACATGTGTTGTCCAAAAAGATAATCATGTTGTCGAGTACGTTTGATTTTTTAACTCTGGTATAGGCTCATGCAAAATGAAGCTTTCCAGGGTCATCTGCTTTTAATGTTCCACAATGAAGTCCTGGGGAGTTGAGCCCAGGTGTGGAGGCCATGAGATCAGCTGTTTCTAGCTATTTTAAGGCTCCAAACTTAGAACCACCATGCCCAAGCCTAGTGTATCTGTTTCCATTACCTTTTTCTTTAAAATAACTTTGGTTCCTTATCTATGCCCATCAGTGGGTAAAACGCTAATGTCAATGACATCCATTCCCTTTTGTTGGAAGAGGAAACATATCAATTATTTTAGAAGTCTATATACAGCAAGGTACCCAGAAAAGTTAATTAGCTTCCAGTTCTTCCAATCACAAAAGAGCAAAGGCTTGTAGCTTTATTGCCATTGCTGCTCTAGGCAACATGAAAGTCAGATACATGTTATAAGAAGACAACTCCCCCCCTCTCCCCACCCCCCCAAACAAACAAACAAGAAATGCCCTCTTGTAAAGGGAAACAATGGATTTTCTGTGGAGAGGAATCATTACTGAAAAGATTTGCATTTTAGGAAAAGCCTTCTTACTTTCCTACTAGTTCTTTGGTTAAGCAAGAGACTATGATTCTACAACGAACTCACTGCAAGACCCTGGGCAAGACACTGAACTCTCTGGCCTCAATTTCATCAGCAATGGGCAGGGTTGGACTCAATGATCTTTGAGAACTCTTCCTAGAAGATTCTTTGGCTCTGTCTATTGTCATAGAAAGCACTCACAGGAATGTGGAAATATTAACCACAGGCAGCAAACAGAGGGACAGTGGTAACAGCTCTATAAACGGTCCTCTGTCATCATATCTACCGTCTCATTTGCTCCTCTACCCAGGAGGGAAGCCCGTACTATTACTTCAATGGTACAGATGAGGACACGCAGGTTCTGAGAGGTCAGGGACTTGCTAATGTCGTGTTGGTAAGCAGCAGGCCTTCCTTCTCGGTCCTCCGTGCTCTTTCCACTCTATCTTGCCTTGGATATAAATAGCGACTTTAGGCTTAGGGTCACATCCCATGTCATCCCCTGTGACTTAGAACTCTCCTTTGAATGTTCTGGAAGGAAATATTAGGACTAATTTTCACAGATTAACACACTATGAAGCTGGGCTGCCACAGGCCAGGCTCACTGAAAGGTAACAGCCACAGCCATCAGTAAAGACCCCTGGTAAATGCCAGGCCTCCCCTCCTAGATCCCTAACTCCTAAAAGTTATCCTCTGGGTCCCAGCCATGCACGAAGCTCCGCATGGTTTTCTACCATGGTCCACTACACCCCAACCTTGATGGCCACTGGAAAGTGAAGGCCCACACAGCTAAGGCACCAATGTTTCCAAAGGCAACCTAAAGAACACAGCCTAAATCACCTTATATATATATATATATATATATATATACGTACTCCCTGAGGACTATGAAATCAGATTTGCTATATTTTCAAATGTATTATAAAATTTCCTATGGTCTTATGGAGAAATGGATGCCCAGGGGAATATAATAGTGCAAAGGATTCATATCAATGGTAATCCATCCAATAATAATAATTTTTCCTTCTCCCTCTACACCCATCTCTTACAACCTATGTATCAGGTGAGAAAATTCCATCCATACGATACATTATTAATGACATGACTCGATTATTAGACTTTTAGACATTAGTTGATATGTGATTATAAAAGGAATAGAAGTCAGCTTACACTGTGTGAGATGTCTAAAAAATAAATGCACATATGAAATTATACATAATTATGGCAGATCACAGAAACAAAACTAAGCAGAAGATACCCTTTGTGCACAAGGCCAAAACGATGAGGTAATTACCCTTGCTGATCCCCCCTACCTTGGCCACGCCAGCAAGGTCAAAGGGTTCTGATTTCTGTTGTGGCAATAGAATGTACTGGTTCAATGTGGGGAGTGACATGAGGCGAACATGACGAACCGATGAGAAACCAAGAAAAATTAAAATATTTGTTAGTTTCCCTTAGAAGTCCTCATGAGACAAGTCAACCTTATAACTCACACAGAGAAGGTCAAAAAACAACTGCAATACAAATCTCAGCGGGACCTGGAAAAATTAATCCTCACACTGAACTTGTCCTTCGGCTCTCTGTACTCTTGGCACTGGATACTATCTGAATAGCAAAGATAAAGCCAGACCTCTCCTTCAATGGAAAACAGTCTTGATTTATCATTCGTAAGATACTACTGAGTAGCACGCATGGAAAAAAAAAAAAATCATACTGTCAGGATTTATTCTCTAAGACTCCATAAAACTCACAGTTCCCTGCTAACATGAACTTTATGGCTTCAACTGGGCAGTTCCCAAACCCCAAACCTCAACCTGCTGTAACTTGTGATTAAACTTCTGTGGTAGGTCACTGCCTCACCTAAAAATGTCAAAATAACAGTACAAATGGATGAAGGCCCACCAACCTTAGGTAACTTCTGGGGGTCCTTTTCCTTTTTGGTACACAATGTGAGCTCACACTGTAGAAAGAGCAGGGAGGTGTTGAAGATGGGCTTAAAAACAAAGCTGAATCGTTTCTTATCTATCTCGGCTTGCGGGATAGGAAAGTGCACTCTCTTGGGATTGTAGAATTTCACAGATTCATCTTTAGGACAAATGTTCTCAATGATAGTATAATCAGACATCCTATCAGGGTTCGAATATGGAGAGATAAAGCACGTTTGGATGGCAAATCCCAGTTCTTGGTCAGCCTTGGTAACGGACACCTACAACAAAACAGAAAGATCAATTCAGAAACAAGTTAGCGTGTCACTTTCACTCTAGGCACAAGGGTAACATACCAAAGCGGCCCTTCTGATGAAAGACATTGCTTTACTTTCCTAACATATCTATATAGTCTTCCTTCTAATTACAAAAGTAACACACACTAATTGAAGAAACAGATGTTTTCCTTTAAACTTGGTATAGATGATACAGTGAATTATTTAGTTCAAGTCCCAGCCTGGAAGAGTCTATAATACAAGATAAATAAGTCTCTTCAACCTCCCATAAGTCCTCTGGGAAATAAAAACAAAAGTACATCATGCACCTAAGTGGATTTTCCCAAATAAACAAAACACCAGTAGGCAAAGCCCCTAATGTCATTAATAGTGTATCACCTGTAAGGCAAGTTCTTTTAAAAAATTACTCAAAAAATAAAGGACAGAGGTAGAATCTATTTAAACTAGGCACGGAAGACCAAACTTCTCAACTGCAGCAAGTCAGACTGAGCCTAAAACATTGCAGTAAAGCTATAGATTCGCCTGAAGTCCTGCTTCATGGTGAGCAGGCAGAGCTGGCCTCTGGGGCTGCATGTCGGGGAGGGTGCAATCTGGTGGCGATCACAGGCCTGGCAAAGTGTCCCAGCTTCTCAGAGGTCCAAACCAGACCTTGCCAAGTACTCTCCCTTCACTCTTTAAGCCCAAGGGTGTTTTAAGGGAAATCTAATCTGGAAATGTTTCCGACTCATTTACACTTCCCTCTTACAAAACATTTGTACGGGCTATGTCCAAACCTTGTTAAGGTTCTTTTCTTTAGAAACAGGAAGTAGTATTTGGCCAAGAGTAAACAGAATTCAATTCTCATCTCAACTACCAATTAAAATCTCAACTATCCTGAACTCAGCTAAAATCCTCAAACCAGACTGGATCCTCCATTTGGTGACACACGGATCACTGTGTGAACTGCTTCTCCCCTCTATTGCCTCATTCCTTGACTAAACTCAGGATCAAAATAAACTTAAACACTTTAGAAATAAAGTTGGTCCTTAACCATAGGCCAATAGCCCCAGAATCCTTTCAAAGGCATGAAGATATAAACACACTTTCCATTCTGAAATACCCAGGGGAAATCCCTGACATTGCATGGGGCTTTCAGGCCACGGCACTATCTTGAAAGATCCCTATGTGGTTAACTGCAAGATGCTAAACAATGAAGATGACTGTGATAATGACATTTTGTTGTGCCTTAAAGCTTAATCCCTGAGAATAGTCTTATGAGATAAATATTTTCATCTTCATTTTATAAATGGAGGAAAAACTGAACACACAGGATAGCTGACTTGTTCAAAATCATATCTAACAAACACTGGGTGAAACCAAGGCTTGAGCCCAGGTCTTCTGAGCCCGTCTATTTTCTCTTCACTATTTCACTACAGCTACAGGGTCAATTCAAGCCACCCATGATGTGGCCAGGGAGGGTGCTTGGTAAGAAGTCTTGCCAGGAAGTAGTATTTGGTAGTCTGAAAATATTCACACTTCATTATTTTTACAGTATTTCCAAAAATGAGATATTTAATCTTGGGAAAATGGCAAATTACATATACTCTATTTTAAAAAGTGGCCTTTAACATGAACTCAGAACCCACAATGCAAAAATGTGTGACAGAAGAAATGCAAACCTCTTCTCTAATCTCAAAGAAAGTATGCAATGGCAGAATGTCTAAGGTATTCCAAAAAGTTGTTTCGATGAGAGGAAAAAAATTGTCAACAAGTCTTTTCCTCTGAAGTGGACCGGAAATGAGTAGTGGCAGGACTCTGCTGCTCACGCGCTGTGAGCACTAAACCTTGGTTTTTCCCCCACAGAACGAGGGCACTAACACTGACTAGATACAGTGATTGTGACGATCTGTAAAGTCAAAATTACATGCACACAACACAGTTCCCTTCTAGTTAAGAAATGCCAGCTATTATTAATAGTATTAGTCTAGATTTAAATTTCGGGGGTTATATATAGATATATATTCTTTTAATTTCCCAAGACAAATGAACTAAAAGAAAAGCTGCCAACTATGTGACCAACTATCACCCAAGGATGACCAAAGACCAGGTGGCAAAGCTGATAATGTCTTGGATTAAAGGAAGAGACTAGGATCTAGAGGAAATAGAAGATTCTGGGAGGGGATGTGGTAAGGATGACCACGAGAAGAAACATGGAAATAGTTCTTTAGACCAAGCCAATGACTGGGTAAGTTTTATTTACTTTCCCCAAATAAAAAATTTTATTATTAGCAGTGGAGTCCAAACTGGGAAACAAGGACTAGGCATGGCTGCTATCCTATTTAGCAAAATATTTACAGATTCTCTCTCGTATTTCAGGTGGTTTAAAACAACTTTAAAATAAAGCAGTTTATACCATTTTCCCCCTCCCCAGATTCTCTTCAGTGTATTATTATGTATTATTATCATGTATAATGATATTTAAAATGGTACAGCAAAAAGATTTGGTTCACTTTTTTCCATCACTTGACCATGTCTTTGATTAAATTTAATTATGAACAATATAGATGATATATAAATGGGAAAATAAGAATGAAAAAGAAAATGAATTTCAAGCAAGCCAACACTGTGGGTGGCAGGGTGGGGGAGAAAACCCAAAACACCCAGGGTAGGATACATGAGGAAGATTTAAGGCAGCAACGCCATAGACTGGCAAAGCCAGGCACACATCTGGAAAAGAACAAACTGCAATGAAGCAGCACCCCTAAAATCCATAGCATAACAGCGAACCACTGATCAACCACACATGTGGATTGTGCAGCCGTAAAAGCAAGAAGAAAACAATGCATCTTGGATTAGGAGAGAGCTCTGATTAGGGACAGCATGTAGAAAGCAGTATATTTTCCCCAGCAGAGAAAGAAGGTATACCCAAAGAAAGACAAGATCTCTCAGAAGAGGGAATCAAAAAGAAGGAGACGATCCAGGAAAATGTCTAGAGCCAGTGGGCTCCGTCCCAGAATCAGTACAAATGTGAGTTATTTGTCTTTCTTAACTAGAAATATGTGCACTGAAGTCACTTTTAATATATGGAAGTATCCCATTTTGGCCCCTTAAGCTTCTCCCTCCTCCCACAGTGAAGGAGAACACCAGCTTGCAGCTCAGCACCAAAACCAGCTCAACAGAGGACGACTTCCATGTAAGACCAGCAGACATTCTGGGGCCATGAGGATATTGATCTTCTCTAGAATCCAATCTGTGAACTTGGATATTTGTACTGCTAAGAGGTTACATTTTCTCCCCCTTTCAAATGGTACTTTGAGGATAAACGATAGCATCCAGTGGATAACAGTGTGGGCTCTGGAGCCAGATGGTCTGAGCATGAACTCTGACTCTGAACTCTAGTAGGTACTAACTGTGTGACCTTAGACAAGTTTATGCCTCAATTGCCTCATCTACAAAATGGGGATATTATTAGTCCTGTCTCACAGAATTGCTTCGAAGAGTAAAATACTACAATACTTATAACTGAGCTTGGCACAAAATAAATCTGCAATAAATGTTAGCTGTTGTTATTTCATTATTACCATCACTACCTAATATTTTTGTAGTCATTCCAAAGATTTATGTTATGTGTGGTTATTACTGTTATATATAGGAAATAGTTTTAAAGAATTTATAGATACATTTTGATGATGATCTAGAAAAAGCAATTTTCATGAGATACAGTAACACACAGTATTTCACTCAAAAGTATCCACAGTTTAAAAGATAGTCTCTGAGGTGGTTTGAAATATTCCTTGGTTAATTCTGATATTGCAGCTACTGAACAACTGTCCTTAGCAAAAATGCTAAGGACAAAGTAAGGACAGGGCTTTATTAGAATTCACAGTGCCGATTTTTTTTAAACATTTATCCATTCATCTACAAAATAGTGTCTCCGTTTAGAATGAACGTAGTGAATCCTGAAATTTCCTGCTTTGGTCAGAAATCGACGTGGGAGCATTTTCTAAGCCACGCCCTCACGCAGAGCTGGTCAAAGCGGTGAGGAAAAGCAGGAAGAGGTCTGCCCCAGCTGCTTTCACTCATGCCCAGGAGCTACTACGAATCTGCGCTAACCTAACAGCCCAAGGCTAACATTTGGGTCTCACCTCAACAAAAACATGTCCGTTCTCTGCCACAGAGAAGACACCTTGGGAGGGCACCAGAAAGAGGTCAGTGTTGTACAGCTCCATGTTGAAGGTGACATTTCTGTTGGGTGGGTCCTGGAAGCTACTGGGATTCCCCACCTGCCGCAGGCTACAATTAAACTGGAAAAAAAAACCAAACACACAGATGGAGATAAATCACAATCAAATGAAGCTTGTAGCTTTATGAGCTTTAGGCTTTAACATCTGATTCTATTTTCCAATAGTCCCTGACTAAAGCTGACCAAAAAGACACCGGTCTCTACAAACTACCTACTACAAATAAACACATACCACCACAATTTCAGGTCGGCTGAAGAAGGAAGTATCTCCTCCATCCGTATCTCCTGGAAATCCATTATCACCTGACTCCAAATCTTCATAACCATCTGGCCAGCCACTACTATCCCCAGGGGGTTGAACCTGTATTACAATCTAAAAGGCAAGGAAAGCACAATGTTATAAAAACACCAAATCACGTGCCTTTGGTTCTACCTCACACAAACACCCATGTAATAATTCAGAGGCAAACTGAAAATCTGACTTAAAAAAAAAAAACCAACTTCAAGTATTTTTAGGACTTCATCCTAAAAGAGATGAAAAAGAAGAAGCCCAATGCATGTTCAAATTAAGATTTACAGTAAAATATGTATTTTCCCCTGTGACAAAATATAAATTATTTCAAACAGTGGGAAAACACCAGACACTGAAATGGGATTGGATGGGGTTGTCAATAGGCCCCCCTATACCATGGGGGGTGGGAAGGGGTTCTCCTTAGGAACCTTTATATGGAAAACCCTAAGAAATACTGATTTGGCTAATCCAAGGAGCTCCTGTAATTTGTATCTGTCAAGATTTGACCAAGTTTGGTTTGAGTTAGAAGCAAAGGACCTGATGTTTACTATTGAGCCATTCTCTCCTCACTGTTACTCCTGCACTCCTCCATCTCCCCAATATATCTTTTTTTAAAAATAAATTTATTTATTTAATTTTGGCTGTGTTGGGTCTTCATTGCTGCATGCGGGCTTTCTCTAGTTGTGGCGAGCGAGGGCTCTATAGGCATGCGGGCTTCAGTAGTTGTGGTGCATAGGCTCAGTAGTTGTGGCTCACGGGCTCTAGAGCGGAGGCTCAGTAGTTGTGGCGCACGGGCTTAGTTGCTCCGCAGCATGTGGTCTCTTCCCCGACCAGGGCTTGAACCCGTGTCCCCTGCATTGGCAGGCGGATTCTTAACCACTGTGCCACAGGGAAGTCCCCCAATATATCTTTTGTATGGTGTATAGATGCAGGAAAGAACATCATGTTTTATGCCATGACAACCTATCTTAACACTGGTTGAAATGATTATTCCTAGGTTAGCTCCAGATAAGGTGAAAAAATTTGCCCAAGGACCAGGGCTCCATAAATTAACTCCTAATTTCTTTGCATATATAATATAGTTATACTTTTTGTTTGATTTTTCACTCCACATCCTTAGATTTTTAATATGTTGCAAAACAAAAATACATACTAAGTCTGAAAATTACTACAAACAATTATAACTGGAAGAAATAGTTAAAATAGCCACTGAAGAGGTGAATGGGAAGGAAATGAAGGAAAACTGCCTCTCTATTCTTTACCAGGCCCTCAAAAGAAAGTACTGATGCAACTGAAGCAAGTTAGGTTATGACTTACCCTATCATAATTTAAAAAAAAAAAAAAGAAAGAAAGAATGAATATACGCTTCTCTCCTGAGGCAGATGGCACTTTTCTTTTACTTAACAGACTGATTACCATGGCCTCTTATTGGCATTAATTTAGATAAAAGTTTAAAATTCCAAAATCAAGTATACCAGTAATATATGACATTCATTACATCTGGAAAAACTCTATAACTGCAAGAAAATTAGAGTTGGAATTGGCAGAAGAGGGTTCATCATAGAAGTCAAAGGTTAATAAAAGATTTCAGTAACAAAGGGAGAGTAACTGCCGCTACCTAGAGTTGGGGGAAGATTAGTGGATGAGAGGTCAGGAAGCTGGATTCAGTCCTGGCTCTACTGTTAACTAGTCTCTCAAATCCAAGCAAGTCTCTTAACTCCCTGGATTTCCATTTCCTCACCTGTGAAATG
Organism: Eubalaena glacialis; assembly: GCF_028564815.1. Lineage (NCBI taxonomy): Eukaryota > Metazoa > Chordata > Mammalia > Artiodactyla > Balaenidae > Eubalaena > Eubalaena glacialis. Next base: position 114,275,170 of record NC_083718.1, on the reverse strand, counting down.
AGGACGTTGAATGAGATCAGCTTAGGGCTCTTTCCAGCTCAAACATTCTAAGATTGTCTGAGGAACAATAACCTTGGCTCACAGGAGAGTCAGTCTCCACATGAGCCACACTGACCAGAGAGCCAGTCTCTTCTCTGGCTAGGTTGAGCCCATCTGTTGACTGGCAGTGGAATAAACAGAGCAGTCGGGGCCTCCCCGTGCCAAGCCAAAGCTGGGGTAGGCGCTGAGTGCAGACACACGCACCATGTCAAAGATGGACACAGGGATCTTTGAGCCCTATTTCCACCAGCAAAAGTACAACTCAAATTGCAAAATTATCACTTTAAAGTCCTTTTGAAATTTCATGTTCAAATTCTTTTAACATTCACTGTTAAGTGTCCATCTCTACAAGAACAGATTTAGATGAATCTGTTCTGACAAGATTCTGACAAGAATCATGTCTGGAAAGTGAAGGGTAGCTATTGCAATGGATTATCATTGGGAGAATCTGTGGAATCTCTCTCTGGGTAACTTCAAAAATAGAAGATTTTCTTCAATTTAGGGTCTTTCTTAGAGATGAAGAGAGATTTAACACTTTCTTGAAGGACCTTTTCAGACTTCTCTCTTTTGGTTCTTTTGTTCATGAGGGAGGGAGAAGTTCTCCTACTTCTAGACAAGACTCAGATGAGGCCAGAGAGACCACGGATCTGTTTAGCTCAGTTGTATAGAGGTGCTCACTCATAGCCCAAGGGCTTGGATTTTATCCTTACGTGGACCAGGCCATCCGAGCCTGCAGCTTAGCCGGAAAAAGTCATAATCACCTTGCCAGTGAAACTCTGCCAAGAGGAGATGGAAGGAAGGGTGGGAAAGATCACCACAAATGCTCCAGCCGAGAAAACAGGGCCTCCCAACTCCCACAGACTCATCAACAAAACAAATAAAAGAGTTCAGGGTCATACTACATCCCATTTTGTTGAGAACTGACACTTGGCTTTGTTCAGACCCTCCTCACTTTCCTAGAAGTCTTAAGACTAATTTTAAGGTAACAACACCCAGCAAGGCTCTGGCAAAGGGAAAGTTTTGTCCTGGAGAACACTCACGGAGTTGTAGTAAACCACACCATAAGGGGCTGATCGCCGGTGCCGAGTCCCACAGCCATTCAGGGGAGACTCCAAAATGAAGTGGGTGCCATTCATCTTGGCCTTGCATGTGGGATCCAACAGGGTGAGCTCCATCCCAGAGTAGCCGCTGGCCTGAAACAACAACGACCGAAGACATAAAGGGGGGCCCACAGGCCATTCTACAGCATGCAGTTAACACATTTTGCCTGGTCTTCCAAGTTGCAAGTCCAGGCCTTCCAAGTTGCTGGAGGTCTGCACTTCCCCTCCCCCCTTACCTCCTTTCAGCCTAGCATCTCTCAACAGCCCCAGAATTGTGTTTGTTGGCCTTGGAAATTCAATAGCAAAATATTGACACACAAGGATCTGGAACCCCCCTCACTGAGAACAACAGGAACCGGGTGAGAATCACAGCCAAGGGGAAGTGAGCCCATCCAACTGAGAAAACAGTATCAAATCTCTGGAGTTCAAAAGTGAAAGAGCTGGAAATAACTAACACAGACTGAGGCAAGATGGGGAGGGAGGTAGCCTTCTCTTCTCTCCTTTAAGAAACGGCACCCACCTGAAATGAATCTTTTTCTATAGCCACAGTCATCTTTTCATTGTCACATTTGACTGACAGGGCAACATCCATCCTCCCCTGCACCTCCTCGGCCTCTCTGGGACCAGGAAACAGTTGTATGCTGGGGATGACAGGGTCCTTTGGCCGAGGGATCCCATCTTCTCCCCCTTCCTTCCAGCCTGTCCTGGAGATATCGGGGAAGGGAAAGGGGAAACCTCCATTTCGGCCTCCCCTTCCCCGGATGGGTGGGTTGTCCAGGGCAGGTAGGGTGCCAGGGTCCAGCAGGATCCGTAGCTCAGGAGGGATGGTATGGACTTCCTCATCTCTCATCTCCTCTGCTGGTAAGAGAAGAAGGCAAAACATCATCAGTGTTTGATGCCAGGCCACAATCATATCATTAGAGGTAAGAAGAGGAGAAATTAGCAAAGAATGGGCATGTGTAAAATTACTCTTAACAAGCAATGTATAAAAGAGATGAGGAGTCTGGAAGCCTGAATTCTAGTGCTGATGTTCTTGCTAACTGGTTGAATGGCTTTGGGTAAGTGGCCTACCTCTCTGTGCCTCAGTTTCCCAATTTTTAAAATTAAGAGGTTGGATTAGATCAGTGGTTCTCAACTTTGGCTGCACATTAAAATCACTCTGGGAGCTTAAAAAAGAAAATCCCTATGCTCAGGCTGCATCCCAGGCCAATTAAAAACTGAACTCTCTTTAAATCATTATGTTTTAAAGCTCCCCAGGTGATTCCAATGTGGAGCCAAGATTAAGAACCACCGGATTAGATGATTTTTAAGGCCTTTCAAGCTATACAAATCTACTATTTGAATAAGTTATGTGGGACAATATTATTCCATTCGAATGCCAATGAAATACTTTCCTTGAATCTAGAGATTCTTTAGAACAGTTTCTCTAAAGATTTCTTGAAACAGTATTGGTATTTTGAAATGATTTTGCTACCTCCTTTTTGAGTGCTAAATTCTAACACGTATCTGGATACCCTGGCCTTTTAGAACCTAGTCCCAAAGGAAGAAAGAAAAAGTTGCTTAGGCACAGTTATTCCTTCAAAGGGAGAGACATATTTCCATACAATCCATACTCATTATTCTCTCATATTTTCAACAATTTAAAGAAAAAAAATTTTTCCCCGTATTCTCTACATCCACTATTCAAAGCCAACTGACGTATGCTTGAGGTCAATCCATCTCAGTGGGAGTTGGGAATAAGGATGACAGTGGATGTTGGCTCTCCTTCGATACTATTTTTTTGAAAAGGATGGCACAGTTGTATGGGTCCAAAAGGAGTCAGAGGTTTGGAGGTTTATAATTTGTACTTTGATTAAAAATACCCCTTCACAACCACCCTTCGAGGTGGGCCTGTTGTTTCCCTCATATGACTGAGAAGGAATCTGAGGCTCAGAGGTTAAGCAACTTCCAAACAGTGAACAAATGGCAGGGCTGGGACTTGAACCTGTACTCCTAACCTTCATTCTACCGGCACTGCACTCAGTAGTGGTACTGTGTGGTGAGCAAGAGGTCTGGGGATCAGAAAACCTGGGTTTCAAGTCTTACTATCGATCAGATTCTGGAGAACCTTAAGAACTTGTTAAGCCTCTGCTTTCTCCTCCATCAAAGTGGGATAATAACTCCTGCATTCCCTCTGGATGAGTATGAGAAAGCATGAGTGCTCATGACTATTTTCCTATAAGATCCAGCCTGAACTAAGACTTCTCTCCTGCAGGCCCAACCCCTCTGTATCTCAGCCAAAAGTGATCATTAGGCACCTCTGAGAAAAGAACCCAGGATAATTTATCCTTAATATAAGCACAGCGAAAGTGATCTATAACTAAGTTTTCCAACACGCAATCAACTCTGTTACAAAAAAATCTATATTAAAGATAATTTCCCCAAAATAATCTAGCACAATTCTATGTAACTTTAAGCTTTATAGTGAAAAGTAGTGAATGAATCATTAAAATTTGCAACAGAAAAACAGCACCATATAAGCTGAAATGAGAGTTCCTCATTGGAAAACTCATTTGGGGGATATTTTTTATACAAAAAAAAAAAAATCATACTTACCATTGTTTTCAAGCCGAAGATGAAATCTATTAGCCACAGGAGCCACTGTGTATGATGTTACTGGACTACAGCCATTGTCCAAAGCCCACTTGACCAGACTCTCTTGGGTTGAAGGAATGTCATCTCTTATTGATTTGGTCATTATCATGGATCTTTCACTTTCCTTCCCAAAGCCAATACTGTTAGGAGCCTGAAGATAATAGTAAAATTTCACTCATGAGTGTATGAAATTAAACAGTGCCTTAATATCTGAAACAAATAGATTATTGTGTATGAAAGAACTATTTACTCTTTTGATCCCTACTTTCCTTGGGCTGAGAATACTGATGTGAAAATCTGTAACAGCAGACTAAGAAACATCTACTCATGCTGACTGGTTATACCATTTGGGTTGCTTATGTTGATACAAATGGCATAATCATTTTTGTCATTGGTTGATAAACTAATTATCATAAGCATACCTGGTATGTCACTACAGAGTTAATGTTTAAATTATTAACACACACACCAAATATGATACCAAACTTTTCCTTATTTTTATTTAAAATTATATATAAAGTATACAGGTTTGCATGTTATATTTCCCCCAAATCCTATACCCTAGAGTTAAATGAAAGAAGGGACAACTTAGTTACTTCACTGTGGAGACTATCCCACCTTTGTAAACTACTGAATTCCATACGGTGAAACAGTCAATGTTCATACTTCATTTATAATTTATGATCAATTTAGGAATCCTGTAACTGTATACATTTGCCAATTCTATTAACAGAATATGCTTAGATTTTATGGTTTAAAATATTAATTAATTAAGTTGCCATCCCTCTAAGTACCTATATATATATATATTTTAAACATCTTTATTGGAGTATAATTGTTTCACAATGGTGTGTTAGTTTCTGCTTTATAACAAAGTGAATCAGCTATACATATACATGTATCCCCATATCTCCTCCCTCTTGCGTCTCCCTCCCACCCTCCCTATCCCACCCCTCTAGGTGGTCACAAAACACCGATCTGATCTCCTTGTGCTATGCGGCTGCTTCCCACTAGCTATCTATTTTACATTTGGTAGTGTATATATGTCCATGCCACTCTCTCACTTCATCCCAGCTTACCCTTCCCCCCACCCCGTGCCCTCAAGTCCATTCTCTACATCTGTGTCTTTATTCCTGTCCTGTCCCTAGGTTCTTCATAACCATCTTTTTTTTTTTTAGATTCCATATATAAGTGTTAGCATATGGTATTTGTTTTTCTCTTTCTGACTTACTTAACTCTGTATGACAGACTCTAGGTCCATCCATCTCACTACAAATAACTCAATTTCATTTCTTTTTATGGCTGAGTAATATTCCATTGTATATAGTACCAATATTTTTATCCGGCAGTACAAGTAACTGTTAAAATTAACTTTCACTTGGTAATCAGTTACAAACTTAAAACTGAATGACAGAAATCTTTCCAGGAAAGGATATAAAAGGACTCTGAGTAACAAGGACATGGAAGGTAAATTTTACATCACCTTCTGATCCTACAGCAGTGATCTTCTCAGATGGTGAGGGAGCTGAATGCTGCAAGGGGCACCCCAAAGGGAAGTCACCACATTTTCAACAACTGCTCCAACAGGGCTGGAAGGCCCTTCCAGCAAGCAGATTATGCCATCTCATGCCATATAAAAATCACTTTAATTTCCATGCCCAATTATTTTCTTCTGCATACATGCAGCATTTTTCCTAAATTCCCCATTTGTTTCCCATTCTGTTTGCCCCTAACATGACTAAATATTAATCCTTTCCCACTGTAAAACCATAGAAGATTCACAGCCTCTAAGTTCTCTTGGCCTCTCTGGTTGTGAGATATTGGCTGAGGACACACATTTTCAATTCAAAGCTTAAAGGATCTCACCCAGTGTATTTTTCTACTACCCAACGTGCTTATCCGAGGAAAAACTGCCAGATTGGCCATTCACAATGATGCATGCAAAGGGACAAGAGAGAGCTTTAACCAAGTTCTGTAGCCATTTGCAAAAAAAACCTCAGTTTCACAGGTTTGGATTATTCTATTCTTACTGGGATTCAGAGAAAACTCCTTCAGAGAAAATTCCTTAGGGAAAGGGAAAGAAGAAACAAAGGGAGAGAGGGAGAGAGGGAGGAAGGAAGGAAAGAAGGAAACTAAAATGAAGTAAAGAAGGATCCAATTTGTTCTTAGAACTTCTTATTCAGAGTCAATAGCATTTTCTTCAGCACAGCTTCTTCCAGCCTTTCAAGGCAGCCTGTTGTTTTGACTGGCTGGAGTTGCAACATTGGCCTAAACAATACTGCTTGGCCTCATCTGCACTAGTCTTTCATGTTGTTGGACAGCTGAGAAAATACTGTATTTCCAGAATACTATCATCATAACTGCCACCTATCCTTTTTGTAACAATATGGAATGACTTGTTTACACCTTTCCATATTAACTCTAGTAGCTGTCAGTACAACTCATACTGATTACACCTCGGGACATACAAGGCTAGAAATCTATCTACGCATTTGTAAAGCAGCAAGATTTGGGACAATGGCAGGCAAGTTGGTTCCCGGCAATGAGTGAATTCCTCATCCTGTATTTCTGGGAGTCCCCAGGCTTTTCCAAGGCCTCAGTAATAGCTACTTCCTATGGGAGTGTTCAAGGAGGTCTCAAATACCACCGCCATTTCCCACTCGTATCTTCACAAAGGACGATGAGCTAAGTACAGTCTGAGTGGCTTCCCCTCTCTCCCACCACCCAACACACCTGCATCAAAACTGCTGATGTCTGGGAGGGGGCATCTGGGGGAAGGGTTAGGCAAAGAGTTCTGCATATTCCCACTGGGATTAAAAAATGTCTTTTCTAAGAATAAACTCACTATTTCCAAACTTGAAGCCCTGAGGCCATATGAAATAGTACAACGGGAAATTTCTAACAAGTTATCTCCATCTATTCTTTTATGTGTTGGAGGTTCTTCCAAAATGTGATTATGCATGGTCCATAAGGGCCCTGAATTAAAAGCCAGAGCTGGGCATGGCGATGTAATGTGGACACTTCTAGTAGTCCCATCTGGCCCCAGCACACAACCCTTTGTGTCTCTTTGGACCATCCTGTCTTTTGGAGGGTGCATTCTACCCAGGTCCCATTCCTGACACACACATACACACGCACGCGCGCCTATGTTTTGTTTTGGTTTGGTTTTTTTAATTGGGGTATAGTTGCTTTACAATGTTGTGTTAGTTTCTGCTGTACAACGAAGTGAATCAGCTACATGTATACATATATCCCCTCCTTCTTGGATCTCCCTCCCACCCCCCCCATCCCACCCATCTAGGTCATCACAGAGCACCGAGCTGAGCTCCCTGTGCTGTACAGCAGGTTCCCACTAGCATCTGTTTTACAAATGGCAGCGCACATGCATCAATTCCAATCTCCCAATTCACCCCACCCCACCCCCCCGCCCGGTGTCCACACGTCCGTTCTCTATGTCTGCGTGCTCTTCTTTAAATTTACCCCATCAAGTTCCATACAATTCTTTTAGTAGTCATTCATCTTTGTCTTCACTTTGTTAATTGCTCCTACAGACAAACTTTTAAAGAGTTGTTAATAGAAGGAAGATGAACCCCCCCTTTTTATGGCAGGCACTGTGCTAAGAGCTTTACATGTGTTATTTAATTCTCCTCCAAAATATAAGGACTAGGCATTACTATTCCTTTCTAGAGAAGGGGAACCTGAGGCTCACAGAAGTTAAGCAGTACATGTAGCTGAGAACTCACCATGTGCAGGCAGTATGCTGAGTGCTTTAGACGAAATACCCAGGACACACTTAACAAATATTTGTTGAATGAATGAATGGACTCTGCTAAACTGCACAAGAACTCTCAAGGTGAGTATTATCATCGTACCCATTTCACAGGAAAGGAAACAGACCCAGAGTTCAATGAGATTGCCCAGTATCAACTGGGAGTAATGGCAATTGGAAATGGGATTTGAATCCAGTCCTGTCTGGCCCCAAAGCCAGGATTCTTTCCACTCCACCTTTTCATTAGCAGGTAACTTTTCCTCCCAGCACAGTCAGAATTCACATCTGAGACGGGAGTTAAGAAATCACAAAGCATGAAACTGATTGGGAGAATAAAAAAGAACATCATGAAACATTACCTAATTGTTTAGCAATGTTGTCATGCATTGTCCAAAATTGGCCTGGAACAGGAGTACGGCCAAGGAGAGCAATATAAACAGATCTTGCACTGGGATGAGCAATCTCATTTCTAGCCTTTCTGATTCACATGAGAAGTGGGGATGTTCAAAGTGAACTCCAGGACTGCCATGGACCAGGCACACGTACTCAGGGAGAGAAAGAGCCATTGAAGGGTCAGGGCCAAAAGAACATTTACACAAGAACTCCAGCAGGGAATTAAAATGTACCGTATGCTTTTGCCTTTCAAAGCATGATTCCCTTTCCTGTTTTTGTTATTCTGAAATTAAAAACATTTGGTTGGTGTGCCAGGCAGCAAAGGCTGCAGACACCCCTGGTCACCAACACCCCTCATGCCATGCCAGGGAAGGCAATCAAAACAGCTCTGACTTCAGAAAATCACTGCTGGGCTTTGTGCTCAATACCAAATTAATGTATCACCATTACACATGATGGCTCATTGGGATCCTCTCAAAGTTAAAAAAAAAAAAAAAAAAAAAAAAACCACAGGAACCAGAAATGATTACTTTAAAATTACGATGTGTGTGCTCATGGCTTTGCCTGCTGCCCCTGGCAAATGCTTGTACATGACGCTGCCCAGGGGACAGTTGGCTCTGTCACTGCATCATCACACGGAAGGTGCCATGAATGAATAATACCAACGCCAAAGGCATCCCTCTCCCAAAATAGTGAAAATGTAAAACCCACTCCAGTTGATTCAGTGCAGGTACTGAAAGAGGAATTGGCCACGGTTTTTATAAAAGACAATGCACAAAAATTTGAGCCCACAAAAGAGATGCTAAAGAGGTAATTATCTTCTTAAAAATGAGGAGGGGCAATTCTTCTTTAACTTTCAATATAATTTGCTCCAATATTCTGTCAAATAGTTATCTCCCTAAATACTTGAAAAAGATTTATTTTACCAAATTTCAACATTCATCTTTTCAGGAAACTAGCTACTGTTTGCCTGTCATGCCACCCAGCTAAACTTCTTAAGTATATTTCCTTCATGAATTATAATGCTTAGGGAACAGGCTGGGGGATGCTTTTCCAGCATCATCTCACTAACCTCTCCATGGCTATAATTCTTTTATCAGTGTTTTACCCTTAGAAGCAAGCAAAAAGACATGCCAATACCAAGTATTTATCTCAAAAAGAAAAATGGGCTGGAGTCAGCTGATTTCCCACACCTTCCTTAAATACCCAACCCCAAAGTGAGAGCTGACATTTAGGACCATGACACTGAGGCCCCTACAGGGCTCTCAGCCATGAAAGGCTTGTGTTCATTATTTTATACTTACTAAGTCTGGAAAGCACACTAATACGTTTCAGGAATTTCACAAATGAGGCAAGTGGGGTCCAGAGAGGTTAAGGGACTTGCCCAAGGTCACAGTCTGTAAATGGCAGAGTCTGAACTTAAATCTGGGTCTGTACTGACCGCAAAGACCATGTTTTTAACTACCACCCCGCCCGCCCTTGTCAGGAGAAGCCAAGGAGCAGCCTATTTTATAAAGTGAAAAATAACAGAGAGAAACTTCACAAAAATAACACATACAAACACAGCTTAAATTATCACCATTCATCAAAACAAAGAAACACTTAACTAACTTACGATAACTTTCAGGTTTCCCTTAATATCAAAAGATTTGATCACCCAGTTGACAGACTTTTTGCACTTCAATATCAGGATGAGATCTTTGACCACCTCAGGATCCTTTCGAGAAGGTCTTATGTCAATTATGATATCCACCTGGAAAGCACTGTGAATGGAAAACAAAGGCAGAGTTAGGACCCAAATGCCAGAAAGTTGCAACTATCTTCCCCTCTTCCAAGTCTTCATGTTTCCAGTGTCTGGCCAGTTGATTAAAAAGCTGGAGTCGATCCCAGGCAAATGACATGTGCAAAACAGATTGTTAGTGCACACATAACAAAATGGTTTTACATAACAATAGAAAAATATGCCTGTGGATAATTAGCCACTAAACTTTTTCTCTTTGTTAAAAAAAAAAAAGAGGTGGTTACTTAATGCAGCCACTTTTTTTTTTGTTTGTTTTTAACATCTTCATTGGAGTATAGTTGCTTTACAGTGGTGTGTTAGTTTCTGCTGTATAACAAAGTGAATCAGCTATACGTATACATAGATCCCCATATACCCTCCCTCTTGCGTCTCCCTCCCACCCTCCCTATCCCACCCCCCTAGGTGGACACAAAGCACCTAGAGCTGATCTCCCTGTGATCTCCCTGTGTGATGCAGCAGCCACTGTCTGAAATGGACGTGAACAAACCCGGAGAGTTTACTTTTGAAGCAGAACTGTTGCTTTTTCAGCCTCCAGCACCTTTGATGTGTAACATTCTAATCTGCTATGTGCTCAAAATCCTTCAGAGCAGTAGTGGGCAGCAGTTTGGTGAGTGGGATGACAGGGTGGATGGAAGAGGGAGGCAGTAAAGCAGTGAGGAAGCTTCAGAATAAAATAAGAGGCAAAAGGCTAGAGAATTTCTTGACTTATATAAGGTGTGCTTAAGCCATTAACATTTGTCACAAAATCATATCTACATTTACTTTCCCAAACTTCTGGATATACAGTTATTAAAATAAAAAAACAGATGGTCAACCAAGTGATTACTGGAAAATTAATGAACACAATCCAAACTTCTAAGAATCCAGTATAAAAGAGAATTTTTACCAAACAATAACATCTCTGTCATTCTGGATTTAGGGGAAAGTCTTTATTTCCATCTTGGTTTTACACACTTGTAAACCGTAAAATGAATGATATACAGTACTCAAATGAAGCCTTAGGCTTAATATCTAAGCACATTTGCCAGATTGCTTCTATTCCCATTCCCTTTTAATTTTCCACAAATTCTTCACATGGAACAGAATTCCATTTCCAATCCTACCAAAACCGATTGGTAGTTTATTCACTTTTGAAATCAAAGTTTCATTAGAATTTTAACTGTGAAATCCTTCTATAATATGAATTTACATTTTAACTCACTAGTCCCCATGAAATGCAGGTGAAAGTAGGAGAAAGGCCTACTTTCTCCCTTTTCTTTCTTTCTTAAATTCCATAATCATTCTTGATAGAGTTAAATTTCCAGTACTGGGGTAGGACGCTGGGGGTGAGAGAGAAAGAGGTAAGTGGTATCTAATGGCTCTTTGGTGTGTCACCATGAAGGGCCACTCCTCTGACACACACACACACATTCACACACAGCTTTAAACAGTTATGAGTGCAAAAGTGCTCTGAGGACACTATAAACAGAAATCTGTTAAAAAAACATAGTATTAAAAAAAACCACATAATATTGTTAAAATAATAATTATGTTAACAAGGCACATTTTGTAATTTTCTTAACAGGGATAACCTCAGTCAAAGGAGATAATAATGGAGTAAGAGTGACTGTTCTATAACTAGTACAGTCCACCCTCTGTATCTGCAGGTTCCACATCTGAAGATTCAACCAACCACGGATGGCAAATATTGGGAAAAGAAAAATTCCAGGAAGTTCCAGAAAGTAAAACTTGAATTTGCCACGTGCAGGCAACTATTTACATTGTATCTACAACTATTTACATATTGTATTAGGTATGATAAGTAGTCTAGAGATGATTTAAAGTATACAGGAGAACGTGCGTAGGTTATATGCAAATACTACGCCATTTTATATAAAGGACTTGAGCATCTATGGATTTTGGTATCCGAGGGAGATCCGAAACCAACCTCCCACAGACACCAATGGACGACTATACCAAGAAGTTCAAATCAGGCTTCAGAACTCATCTGGGATATATGGGATCTAGAGACAGATGCAGAAAATAAAATATGACACTGGTACCTTTACTCCCTTCTTCAAAGCTTCTGTGAATCTCACCCAAAGCATCAGTGGCTTCTTCCCCCTCACACGAGGGAGGGCTAAGCCTCTCCCTGTCTCAAGTCAGAATCATATCAAGTCATATCAGATCTTTGTTTTCATCTCTTAGTTCAGAAAACACACACAACACACACACACTCACACTCACACTCACTCACCTGTAGGGGTTAGAGTTGGGGGTGATTAACTCAATGATGTGTACTTCCTTATCTCGGGGCTGGCTGGATATCACGCACCCTTCTGCAGCTTTGGGCTGAAGGTACTCGGCAAGGTAATTGAGGGAGAGAAAATTCTTCCCTATGTTGCACGTGGGAGGGAACACTTGATCTGAAAGTAAAAAAACACATTGAACTACGTGGTAACCCGACTCAAAGGAGAGAAGATAACAGTGACACTGGGCAAGTGCAGGACACAGGAAATCACAAGCTTGTGTCCTGAAATGCTTCCTCTATGGTCACCAGTGGCCTCCTACTGACCAACTTTAGTGGCCTCCTTTGGTCTAAATTCTCTCCTTTCCTGTTCTCTGTGATTCTGCTTTGTCCTCACCCATTTCCTCTGACCTATCTTTTCGCCTCTCACTAGTTCCTCGTCTGCCCATCCTTTAAACACCAGTGGTCCTCAATCTTTGGTGCATATCAGAATCCACCTGTTTGGACCCCACCCCAGAGAGTCTGATTGAGAAGATCTAGGTGGGACCTAGGAAGCTTTCTTTTTGAAAAGCTCCATAGTTAATCCTGATATAAACCAAGACTAAGAATCTCAGTTCCTTCCTCAACTCTCTTTTTATTTCATTTTCTTCCTAGATGATCTCAATCACTCCCACGGTTTCAACTTATACCTAGATCATGACTCCTGAGCTGCAGACCTGCATTGTCATCTGCCTACCAAGCACCTCCCACCTAAAAATCCAATAGATATTTTAGTCAGCATACTCAACACTGAATCCAATGACCTATCCTATCCCCAAATATGCTCCTCTTTGGATATTTGCTATTTCAATTAATAGAAGAACCAGCAACCTAACTAGTTCTCTGGGGCATGGTGTAGAATTAATCATTCCTTCATATTTATCCCTCAAAGCAATTTATACTCTAAAAGCTGAAGGTAACAGTTTGAGGGAAACAGTGAGGGCAGACCTCTACTCTTTCCCATAATCTTGACACAGACAGCGAATGCTTATATGGCACTTTACAGTTTATAAGGTGCTTTCATAAACATTATCTCATTGTGCTGAGAACTGTTCATCACCTCCACCAGGGAAAGTGATGCAATTACTAACAGTCTGAAGATACTCCCCCAACGGCACATGCTGCTTACACAGCACCATGGCTGATGGGATTTCCATTTAGTGGTTTAAATGTTTAAACAGAACTTGAAACTGCTGGCAGTGTGACAGCTGGGACCAATGTCAAGGAAGTTCTAGGTGTAGCAAGCTTTTTTCAGAAGGGGTAATTAATCAGAGCCCTGGCACTTTAATGAAACAGACTTCTGCCTTTTTCATTTAATGGACAGCATGCCAGGGTTCAGATTCATATGCAAGTCTCACTTAGGAGTGAGGAATCAGCCCGGGAGTTCCCAAGACTGGGTTGGTAGTGCCCTCCCCTGCCTGCCCAACTGTGCAACCTCCCCTGTACTGAAGCTCACAACATACATTGTGGCATCCTGGCTCCGTGCACCATGGCACCCCCAGTGCCACCCCTAGAACAGAGGGGACCAGAGGAGTTCACGAGGCCCCTGCTTGGAGGCTCGCTTCAAGAAAGTGTTGGCTCTGCATTCTGTATTCTTCCCTAAAGACCCCCTCAGAGAGAAGAGGCCAGGGCTCTGCAGACTCAGGCCGCTGGAGCAGCCTCCCCTCCACATCTGCTGAGGGTTTTGCCAGATGAGCAGATGAGGGACGCACACCCTGCGGCTGCAGCCCTGCGGATGCCTCCCCCAGGTCACAGGACAGAAGACGATATTGGGGTGGCAAGGCTGAAACTTAATCAAGAATCAGAGGGTGGATGTATGGGCCAGGTACAGGTCAGTCTGGAACTCAAGAGACTAGAACCCTCCTGGGACTCTGGCCCGTATACCCAGTTCATAGGTGTGCCTGGGGTGCATCTGGCACATATAGAGTAGGCACATGGCATACGTTTCCTGAATTAACAATGGTGTGAGATTTGAGACAAATAACAAAAAACTCACCCACATCGTGACCCTCCAAAGCCACCGGGAAAGGTTTAATTGTTTAAAAGTTGATGTAGTTAAGGGCTTAAGTCCCAGCTGCCATTGTCACTAAGCTGAATGAGCTGATCACTTTTTGTTGTGCGTGCATGCATGTGTGTGGTTTTTTTTTCCCCCCCAAATGACCTTCCGTATGCCTGGCATCAAAACTTACACCAACTGCCAAGCAGAAAGGAAACCACAAAGGGGAATCCCCGGGTAGAAACCTGGCAAGTTTGGGGGAGGGGGGAAGTCACATGCTTATTTGTATTTTAGGAAAGGATTGACAAACCACTTTGAGAGCTAGAATAATATACTCTAAGAACCTGGGAGGTAATGTAAACACCTCATGCTGCCGCTATGGAAACTGAGGCTCCGGTGGTAGGTAAATCAGAGTGTTGCTTGAAGCCTCACAGGTAATGAGACCAGCTAGGATAAGAACCGAAAGCCCTCAGTTCTTCCACTCTAAGCATATAGGTTAGAGCAGTAGTTCTCAAACGTTAGCAAGCAACAGAATCACCTAGAGTGCTTGCTAAAACACAGATGGCTGGACCCCAGGGTTTTCAATTCAGTTGGTCTGGGGTGGGCCCAAGAACCAGCATTTCTGTAAGTTCCCAGGTGATAAGGATGCTGCTGGGGTGGGGACCACACTTTGAGAACCACTGGGGAAAGAACAAGAGGAGGCTCATGGCCTAGGATTCCCAACTCAGTTGGGTAGAGACAGGTCAGGTTCTGGGAAACCAGTGGATGAGGTTTGTTCAGTGGAGTCCAATCCATGGTGATAGACAACATCGCCTTGTGGTCCACCAACCTAACCAAGGACCCTCACTCTCCCAGCTGCTCCTCTCCATGGTATGGGCCAGTGACTTATACCCAACTGGTGGCTGGAGTCAAGTTTCAGGGGCTCCAAAGGTGTTGCCAAGGAGTTAAACAGTTTTTACTGGGTGGGACACCAGGTCCTTAAAATTCTTCCCTGATCCAGTGTGCAGCCTTGGGGAAGTCATGGAACCCCTCACTCCTGTACACAGAAGCTCATGCACCGTCAAGAGAAAGGAGCCCAACATTCTACATGTTACCATAACACATATTCTTATTCTAACAAATTCCAGGGGGGTAATCAATATTCAATCAATATGCACCAGAATTCTGCTTCAGAAATAGAGACTATTGGTCAGGGCTTAGAACTTTTATTAAAAGAGACTTTTTGTTTTGTCCCAATGGGACTTGACCTCTATGCTTAGCTACCTGAATACCATGAGAGTTTAGTAACAAACTTCAACTTTTTGAATCCAGTTTTCATCTAAAACTCTTCCTCCCTCTACTCAACTAAACAAGTCTTCCCATCCAGGTAGCCTACTTTCACGTTTAGGTTATGCTTATTTGGCTAAGACTTAAAATGCAGCATCAGGAAATAAGCATTAGACTCAAAGGTCAGGAAACCTGAGTTTGAGTTCTAGTTTTGTCACTTGCTAGTAATGTGGATATGAGCAAGTTAGGTTAACCCTCCACCAACCCCTCTGTAAAATGGTGGAAATAACAGTTTTCTCCTAGGATTACTGGCAGGGTTAAGTGGGGTGCATGTGAAGGCACCTGATAGGGCCTCTGCGCAGAGCACACACTCAACTTCAGGGTCCACCTCTTCCTGCATCTACATCAAACATCCCAGATCCAAAAAAGGGCCAGGAACTAGCATTCAATAATTCATTTGTGCTGCCACGCTGCCTGTGGAAGAGGTGGCAATTGCTGTGGGTTTCAAAAGAAAGCAGATGGACCCTGAGGACCTGAAATGCCATTTTCACACAATCACCTGACTGTAACAAGGACCCACTCACAAGAGTTGTTATTTCCAGTAACTTATTCGGGAGCTCCAAATATACTCAACTAAAAATAACGATTAAAAAGTTATTTAAGAAATAATATGCTTTCAAAGTTGAGTCACCAGATATTTATATCCCTCTGCAAGGCAAGGAAATTAAAATGGGCAATTTCTTATCAAGGCTAAACAGTTCCTTTCTCCAATAATTTGTCCTTGTAACAGGCATTAGTATTAAAAATATTTTCAAACACTTTTCCTCTGCTATTGTCCAAAACATAACTGATGTCTCGAGGCCATAAAGCTGACATTGGCTTCAAATGTCTACAGAATTATAGGTGGGAGGAAGCTCTAACTGTTGACCCATCCTGCTAACTCTTCCTGCATTCCATCAGGTATCCCTTCCTTTCCCACACCTCAGCTTCTCGGCCTCCACTCACTTCTTCTGACTTCTGTGCATGCGTGTCTTCTAAATTCTACACAACAACCTTCTCCTCTCTCAGCCAGGCTACTCCCCACTTCTCCCCATTACCAGGTCTGTTTCCTCAGAAGAAAAAAGGGAAGGAGGGCATGTGGTGGGGAGCAGGCCCCAGTGATCCCTCAGGTCTCTGCCAGCTCCAACAATCTGTAATTCTATAATTCCCTGCCCTAACCACCTGGTCTCAGAAAAGAAAAAAAACTGACTGTCATAAATCAGTCAGTAATTGAAGCCACATAAAATTTACCTTCCCCCACTTTAATATAAATGTTTCTTGCTATTTTGAGTTCAGTGAATGAAGTAACTGCTCCATATTCCTTTCGGGCCCAATTTAACAGATGCTCATTTCCATGTGGGAAGCTCCTTTCCTCTGTTTCTGCTGACAAGGAGAAGTTTCCTGATGAAAAATGGACCACAGAACCCTCAGACACCTAGAAGAAACAGAATTGCATATTTAATGTGGTGCAGTCACCCAGAGCTGAATCATAATTAGAGAAAGAACTAATCAGACAATTAATGGATATTTGTCAATCCAACCTCTTCCCTTTGTTATATAGGCACATCATCTTTTTTCAGCAGCTGATTCAAGAAATAATCACAAGCCTACCTTCTTCCAGGTAAAGACAAAACTACAAACAATGCAGGATGTCCTTTTGAATTTTTAAAGAACTTTGTGATGAGAGAGTGCATTGTGAGGAATCATGAGACTTATCATCACTATTTTCCAGATACCTAAATTGAAGGCCAACCTTTCAAGTAATGAGTTTCAAGTTAAATAGGAAGGCTTCGTGAGTGTTTTCATGGGCTTGTAATGGGCTTCTGGATCAGTGCAAGTGATCCCAAAGGCTTGCTAGCACCTGAACTTGACGTCCGAGTCTTCCACAGTTGCAGTCTCTGCCATCAGAGTCACCACTACAGGAACACAGCAAGAGTCCCTTTGGTTTAATGTCTCCTGAGCACTGAGATAAAAAATGGCCAGAGCTGGCCAGTCTTCTACCACTTTATACTACTTCCTCGCAGTGAGATGAATGTGTATTACAGTTTATTTTGTAAGACCCCCAAATTCCCATAGATAATGAAGTCAAGAGGCTGTTAGACTCATCCTCATAAAACTTTTGGGATGATTTATGCAAGTCCCACATTTTTGCTGGATGTATTTAGACCATTGCTGACCTAGCATATCATGGTATATATAATTAACACAAACAAAGGGGGAAAATTATCATCTTGTTGCTGTACTATAATTAAATTTAGCTGCTGGTGAAAATATGCATGTCATCTTTATTGGCTAGCATTTATAACTGATTTTATCAGTGTCAGGGTGGAACCTCAAAACGTGAGCAAAAAGGCTCAAAAATTCCCAGGCCACGGAACTCTCAATGTTTTGTATTAAATTTCACATTAACAACAGAACTACCATACGATCCAGCAATTCCACTTCTGAGTATTTATCCGAAGAAAATGAAAACACTAACTTGAAAAGATATATGCACCCTGCAGCATTATTTACAACAGCCAAGATATGGAAACAACCTAAGTGCCCATGGATGAATGAGTAAAGATGTGGTATATATACACAATGGAATATTTTCAGCCATAAAAAAGAATAAAATCTTGCCATTTGCAACAACACGGATGGACCTCAAGGGCATTATGCTAAGTGAAGTAAGTCAGACAAAGCCAAATGCCATATGATCTCATTTATATGTGGAATCTAAAAACAAAACAAAAAACCAAATTCACAGATACTGCGAACAGACTGGTGGTTGCCAGAGGTGGGAGGTAGGGGGTGAGTGAAATGGGTGAAGGGGTCAAAAGGTACAAACTTCAACTTATAAACTAAATAAGTCATGGGGATGTAATGTACAGCTTAGTGGCTATAGTTAGTAACATTGTATCGCATATTTGAAAGTTGCTAAAGACAACAGATCTTAAAAGTTCTCACCACAAGAAAAAAAATTCTGTACGTATGGTGACAGATGTTAACTAGACTTATTGTGGTGATCATTTTACAATATATACAAATATTGAAGACTATGTTGAACACCTGAAACTAATACAATGCTATATGTCAGTTATACCTCAATAAAAAATGTTTCCACATTAGCTATCATTAACAAAAAGCAAGCAGTTTCTGAAGTGGTTATAGCCAGACTAACAGCAGGTTGAGGGCAGGGATTTTGCTTAGGGTTCTACCCTTGCCAGCAGTGTTTTCAGCCTCCACACACATACAAAATAGTACTTACCCTAACTATTATGCTAGGCATTAATATTTTCTCTTCAACTATATATACATATACTTTTTAAATGCTAGCAAAGAAGCACTTCACCGAATTGATTCCATCACCTACTCATGCTGTAGTCGCCCTCTTGGCTGAGAACTAGAAGCATCTGAAGAGTTTCTAAATATCCTGAGGCCCAGGCCATATCCCGGATTAGAACTTGGGGGTGGGAGCCACGCATCAGGATTTTTTAAAGCTCCCTGGGTGATTCCAATGTTCAGCCACAGTTGAGAAGCCTAGCCTTAATGGGTACTGCGTGATCCACAGTGTGAAAAGCCCTACGTGCATCTCACAGTTTCCTCTACACCAGTGGTTCTTAACCAGGGGTGATTCTGCCCCCCAGGGAACATTTGGCAATGCCTGGAAACATTTTTGATCGTCACAACTGGGAGGGAGGAGCTACTGGCATCTGGTGAATAGAGGCCAGGGATGCTGCTAAACATCCTACAGCGCACAGGACAGACCCCATAACAAATAATTATCTTAAATGTCAGCAGCGCCATGACTGAGAAATCCTGGTTTATGCTTTGGACTGACCGAACGTTACTGCCACTCGAACATCTACTGGACCCCCAAATTGGATCCCCAAATTGACAGCTTTTTCTATCCTAGAAATTGGGCCGTTTAGTACTTAATAAAGAATAATAGAACCTTTCTGGTGTGTATTGGCTTGGGAAATCCGGAACTAATCATTAATAAGCTGAGCGTAAACTCTGACCACTGACAACAGTCACCATTTACTGTACACTTACTATGTATCAGGCACCATGAAGTGCTACCAAGGGTAGTAATGACACTTGCTGCATGTCCCAATGCCAGTTATAAGCAAAACCAGTGGGGACCATTTAGCTTTGACCTTGTTTTGACATCACCTGCATAAGAAAAAGCTCCTGAACCAACTACCTGCCAACAATAACCATGCCAACCCTATGCATAAATCCTCTGAAGCTTAGCTCCTCATCAACACTGAACTTCAAACAATGTTTATCTGATTTTCTGACTTAAGCACTGTAGTAAAATTTTCTTTTCACTGAAAAGCACTTGTGCTTAAAAGTCGTTTTTATTAAGCCTGTCACCGAAAAAACCCACAACAGCCCAAAGGCCTTTGTCCCACTGCCAGCACAGTTCTGAATGTTTAGGCAAGCATCCCTGGATGTTCTGCTCTTTTTTTCTCATTCATGTTACAGCCATAAAATAAAACACTTGGGCTTTAAATACGTTATGCAGAGAGTACATTTCTTCAGAGTGGAAGGTGGGATAGATCACCCTGGTGCATTCCAGAGGCAAGAATGTGAACAGTGTAAATAAGAGTAGAAATGGGGAGCAACTCGGGAACGTATCCTGAAGTAATTAAAAGCGACGCCACCGTGTAGCTGACTCCTCGAAAGGGGCAGCTCCCTCCGTGCGCTGTGCACTTCGCGCGTCCGTCTCCCCCAGGGCCAGCAGCAGCACAGATCATACACTCAGGGCTGAGGAATTTGGAAAAGGAGTCAACTGCCACTCCTCAGGCGCATTCCAGTGAGAAGAAAGCAAAGCTGCCAGGGGCAGGGAAGCGTCCCTGACTGTGGGTCAGTGGAAATTTTCTGCCGCGGCAAGGGGTTAGTCGGTGCTCCTTCTGACCACCAGTTCTCTCACTCTGACCCCAACCCCCAACGAGTTTTACAAGGTGGTGTTATTTCCACCTGATCCTCAGGATGACCTGTGAGGTAGGCTAGTCTGATTTCCACGGTAGAGAGGAGGAAACCTCCGAGAAGCTAAAGGCCTACCCAAGGTCAGAGAAGCAGCACTCCTTCCCTTACATCTTCCCTTACATCCTTCCCTTACACCAGCGCTTCTGTAATATAAATCAAACCAGAACAGGACCAGAACAGGACACTTCGGACTCTCGCTTACAGCTGGCCGCCACCTGAACCCTTCCAGAAAGAAGACCTGGGTAGCTCCCAAGGCAGAAGAGTTATCTTCCTACATTCTGCCTGTAAGATTTGCCCTCCATCCACTTGTCTGAGATGGGCCTTCCAGACCAAAGAATTCCTTCCTCTTTCTTCCATGAGATAAGCCTTCAAATGTTTGAAGACATCACTCAACCCCAGTCACGACTTCACTTCTTCAGGCCAACAGTCCCAACTCCCCCCAACTCCTCCCCAGACACCAAGGTTGTCAGAGCTTCATCAGCATAGTCTCTGGTATGTGGTGCCTGGAACAAGACCTAGGGTTTTGGGTGTGGTCTGATGAGAGTACTGTGAAGGTTAGTTTTAGGTGTCAATGTGACTGGGCTACAGGGTACCAGACACTTGGTCAAACATTATTGTGAGTATTTCTGTGAGGGTGTTTTTGGATGAGATTAATGTTTAGATCAGTAGACTAACTAAAACAGATTGCCCTTCCTAATGGGTGTGGGCCTCACCCAATCAGTCGAAGGCCTAAATAGAACAAAAGGCTGACCCTTCCGCTGAGTAAGAGAGGATTCTCCTGCTGACGGCCTTTGAACTGGGCATCAGCTCTTCCTGGTTCTACAGCAGCCTGCTGCCCTTCGGACTCAAACTGGGACATTGGCTCTGCAGAATTTGAACTTGCTAGCCTCCATAATCACGTGAGCCAATTCTTTACAATAAATATCTTTCTATATCTATGTGAACACTGCATGAGGCCCAAGATCACATCAGCTTTTATATCAGCTGAACCCTACTATTATCTCATAACCATTAATTTATGCTTTAAACATACATCCAACAAATATTTATTGAGTGCCAGGCACCTTTCTAGGTGCTGGGGATATACTAGAGAGGGCAACAGACAAAATTTCCTGTTTTGTGAAGCTGCAAAATATAAACAAAATATAAACAATTAAAATATATGTTAATAAGTGTGAAGGAATGATATAAATTGAGAGAAGAGGAGGGGGCACTATAAAGTGTTGTGATGGGACAAGTCTAACTGAGAAAGTCACTGAGCAGGTGAAGAGCTGAAGGAGATGAAAGAGCCGGGCACGTGGATGTCAGGGGAAGAGTTCTCGGGTGGAGGCAACGGCGAGGGTATAGGTCTGGCATGCAGAAGGGACAGCAAGGAGGCCGGTGTGGCTGGAGCACAGAGGTAAGGGGCAGATGAGTAGGAGGAGAGGTCAAAGATCACAGAGGAGACCAGTAGGTCCAATAGGACCTTATAGACTGTTGCTAAGGACTGTGGTGTTTAGTCTGGGTGAGATGGGCCACCATTGAGAGTTCATGAAAACATCTAACAGATGTTTTAACAGGATCACTCTGGCTAATAGGGCCAGTCTAGACTGCAGGGAGACAAGGAGCAGGAGACCAGTAGTAGACTTCTGGAATAGTCCAGGGGAGAAAGAACAGCAGCTCACACCAGGGAGGTGGAGGTGGAGGTGGACACGACGATACCTAAAGCCCCAGGTCTTTATTTTGTCAGCTTGAGACTCCTTCCCTTACACCTTCCCTTACATCCTTCCCTTACACTGGCGCTTCTGTAATATAAATCAAACTCTTTAGACCTGTATTTCAACTCTGTAAAGACCACATAAAAATCCTCATTCTGTTCGCTGTCAAAAATCTCTAAATTTCATGTGTGCGCCAGCTACACATTCATCTAAATCCCTGAGAAGCTGAACCAGACAAGGCTGAGGTCTGTGACTTACAGGCACGCTCCCACACTGACCCAAGCACGTTAAACAGCATTTGCCCAGGTTGTTCGCCAACTACAAAGTAACCCAATGGGATTATCCTCATCTTGTCTGTAAGGACGTCATGCTAGAACCTGTTAAGAGCCCTCTGGAAATAAAGACATGACACGTCAGTATCACCACTCCTATACCAGTCAGCACTCCAGACTCCAGTCCCTGCCTAATCTTCCTGGTGTGCTGTCTGTCCTTACCGGAGTCCGGCTTGGGTTAAAGTTTGTGGAAGAACAGAGATATAAAGAGAATAACAAAAAACAAGAAATAGAAGGAAAAATAGTATTTTTCTAATAGGAGAAGCGGTTACAACCACTATTGCAAGGATAATAACTACATGACTGAATATGGAATTGTTTTAAAAAAGTGTTAAAGAGCAAGGGGTTTTTTTGGTTTTTTTTTAAACACATTTATTGGAGTATAATTGCTTTACAATGGTGTGTTAGTTTCTGCTGTATAACAAAGTGAATCAGTTATACATATACATATATCCCCATATCTCCTCCCTCTTGCATCTCCCTCTCACCCTCCCCTTCCCACCCCTCTAGGTGGTCACAAAGCACCGAGCTGATCTCCCTGAAGAGCAAGGGTTTTATATTTGGATAAAGTGGCAGAAACTTTTCAAGGCAATTCATTCCCTCCCCCATCTTCCACCTTATGTGTAGGTCCTTGTGCTGCTACCACCATACTTCCGGCCCTTATGTCTCAACCAACCTAGTATCTCAACCATTAGAGTAACCTCCTGCTGTCCAAGCTGCCAACCCTGTCTCTCTTCAACCCTCACCCATACTGTCACCAAGGAGATCTTTCTACGAAGTAAACACATGATGAGGCAGGATAGCATCTAAGCATCTGAACTGGCACGTGACCAGAGAGGGCCTCTGCCTGCCCCACTTCCCACCACTCCCCCAAGTACTTGCCATATGGAACCACTCACAATGGCAGAACACATCATGCTGCTTCAGATCTCCTGGGTCTTTTTACATCCTGTTCCCCACCTGGCTTGCTCACCCCCCTCTTGCTCACCTGGTAACTGTTCCTTGTCCTCCACAGGTTTTCACTTTCTCTGTAAAACCTCCCAGACTCCCTTTCTTTCCTCGGGATGGAGCTACCCTCCGTGCCTTGTGCACACCACTAGCCCAGCCCTTCTCTCGCATGAACTGCTATTATTTACCAGCAAACCTGCCACCCCACTTGACAATCACTTGAAGGCCAAGAGAGCGCCTAGTTCGTTCTGAATCTCCTGGCCTGGCAAGGTGCTGGGCACAAAGCAGGGACTCAGTAATTGCTCGTTGAATGAAAGCTCAATGGTGTTACTTACAGGAAAGGCTATGCCATAATTTCTTCATTCTCACAACGCTTACTTCCCTCACTGCCCAGAAATGATCTTTCAGCCAGGCTTTAAAGCTAGTATTTGATTTTTCACCTAATAGCTCTACCTAAAAACCAATTATTAAATCATTTAGTAGTTCCATGTCTCCCCGCAGAATCCACTAAACTTTCCTCCTGCTTGCTAATTAAAACCCAGTCCTCTGACATTCCCTGACATGACAAACATCTTCCTGTGGGAACACACAGAGCCCTGAGCTCTGAGAATCCTGAATCTTAGCAAGCATCCATTGAAGGGGCAAACGTGAAGCACCTGACTGTCCAACAAGCCCCAGGCTTCAAAACGCACACGGAGCCACCCCTTCTCCCGACTGCTCTTCCCTACTGAAACCACGCACAGCATTTGTATTTTACATTCTGGTTATGCTACCAGACTTTTTAAAAAAGCAGAACATTACTCTCTCTGCCAGTGCTGGGAGTTTTATTACAAGAACTTACGGCTAGGCAACAAGAGCCAAGTTTATTATTTTTTCTGGATCAGATTCAACAACCCTGTCCAAAAGAGCAAGAAACAAGCAAAAGAGGCAACCAGCCCTTTTGTTTCCACACCTGCGTTTAAGCTTTAACTCTTAAAGTCCTAAGCAGACCCACCGAAGCCTCAAGATTGATCTCCCAAGCCTCAGTGAAGGGAACCAAATGCCGGCTAATGGGTGCAGACACCATTTTCCTGGAACTGAGGCTCTTCGTCTTAGCACTTATCTCAGCACATCAGCTGACTCAGAGGCCTGGCGGTTGCCTCACAGTCTCTCTGCGGCCTCCCCCAAGCTGATGTGGTCTTTAGTGAGGAGGGAGAGAGAATCTTTGCTGAGGATAATGCCATATTGTAAGGCCTCACCTAGTCCTACCCACCTCCTCCCACCTCGTCCACGCTCCCAGATGAAAACGCAGGCCGCACGTAATTGCACGGGTGGCAATTGAGTTTCCTCTGAAGTTTCCCCTCATCTCCTTCATGTCTACTCACATGTTACCTTCTCGATGGAGCCTATTTAAAATTACAATCCAACCACCCGGCAGCCCCCACTCCAGCACTCTGACTCCCTCACACGTGCTTTACATGTTCTTATTTCTAGATTAGAGAATAATATAGCCAGCTTCTAAACTATCGTGTAATTTACTTACATATTATGCTTATAGCCCATCTCCTCCCACTAGAATGTAAGCTCCTTCAGAGGCTGGGATTTTAGCCTGCTTTGTTTATGGGCATATCCCAAGCGCAGTGTTGGGTATAGAAAAGACACTCAATAAGCATTAAATGAATGAATGAATCCTGAGGTCCCATTAATTGGCAGTGGCTACCTAAAGTTCTGTGCTGGGAAGAATTCTGAGGTCATATTCAGGAGCAGTGGAGAAAGGGGAATGAGTGCCATGGTCAATCATGTGTCTGCCAGGGGCTCAGGGCAGGCGCTCCTGGCTCTACGGCTGTCCAGTACAGTAGCCACTGGCCATTGAGAGCTTGAAATGCTGCTAGTTAAATTGACCTGTGTCATAAATGTAAAATACACACCAGATTTTGAAGACGTAGTAAAACCAGTGTTAAGAAGAAATCTCACTGCTTCCCGAAGTGTGATCCTCAGATCAGTGTATCACAGACAAAAGTATGTTAAAATGCAGGTTCCAGGGTGGGGTGGGAATGTAGGGTCAGGCAACTGCATTATAATCCTCTGCCCACTACCCCATGATTCCCAGGCATACTTGAGGATCACTGCTCTGTGCCATAGATAAAAATATTATGTAAACTCCAATCTTTATAAAGCGTGAATAGGATTGCTTGGAGAACAAGCAAGAATTTTCTCCCCTGCACTGGTTAAAAAAAGCTAAGAGGGTGAGAGTTAAGCCAAGTCATTTTTGGAGTCATCTTCTTCTATATCTAAAAAGATAGAAATGGGCCCTGTGAAATGAGGAGCCATAGCTCCCCAATGATAAAGAAATGCTTGCTGAAATCTCAGAGGAAAATCTGTTCCAGGAATCAAGCTCTCTCTCTCTCTCCCTCTCTCTCTCTCTCTCTCTCACACACACACACACACACACACACGCATGCACGCATGCACACCCAATAGCTGGGCTGTGGTCCATTTGGAGCCTGAGTTATCGCTTGGGTGAGCGCCTGCTATTCAGGTTACAGCTCCGTGAGGCTGCTTTAACTCGCACACGCAACTTCGCACATTTACATGACTTTGGCATTGCTGAAAGTTCAACACTTGCACAATCAGGATCAGCTCCTCTCCCTCTTCTGTCCTGCCCTACCCCCAACCTTTACTATTCCTATTCCTTTTTCTTGACTCTTGCACTGACACATCTCTTTCTGGAGATGCCTGCTTAGGAGAACAGGAAGAGCAAAACAAGAAAAACAAATACAGCAAAGAAAAACACATGGGCATTTCAGAAACACCTGCCATGCCAAGAATTTGCTAGTTCAACTCTAGGGGAAAAAAAGACTTATGGTAAAGTAGAATAGGTATTTCTCTAGAGTTTAGGTTTATGTATAAGTAGGATCTATGCAGATTGGTCTGAGAACTCGTAACAGTGCCCACACAGAAAGGCATTGAGGAGATTATGCTTTGATGTATTTTGTGCACCAAGTCCAGCAAAAACAAACTTACATAAAGTGCTAGAACAGTCTTGAAATATTTACCTCCCAAATGAGGATGGAACCCTACATTCTGAAAGAGGAAAATCACACGTTCTCCCTACCCCAATTCCTGGGAGGACTGTGCTTGCCTAGTTCCTCCAAAGTCTCGTGATATGAAATGTGATCTGAAACATGTTTTTCTACTAACCATATATCATGACTCAATGTTTTTTTCAAAGTTTGTTTTAAAGAAATAATAACTTCCATGCCCATGAACCTACAGTCATAATTCGCAAAGCTACATATTCATGAGCCATGTGATTGTGGTCTCTGCCAGTAGAGCACTCAAGAAACACAAATCCATGCAACCATTTAAAAATTCTTGGATGTTTTAATTTTGTATCCACAACCATATTTACTCTGTCCAATAAAATGAATTAAAATATATTCAACAATTTTTCTCAAAACATTCATGATGATCATCCTCTGCTTTTAATTTTTATTCCTGTTGAAATATAAAGAATAAAGGATTGAAAGTGCCTTCTGTTCTTAATGCCCTACATGTTTACACATGTCCAAGACGAAAGCTCTGAGATGCTACCCTCCAAATAGAAACACGCACAAACTTGAACGTGAGCCAGTACAAAAGCAATACTCTAATCTCCCATGGAAATGTTACAAAAACAATAGTGTATGTGAATACGTATATACACAAAGACAAGCAAACTAATTCACTGCATCTGAAAGATGAACTCAGTCCCCACAGGTTACCAAATTAATGAAGCATAAGCTGTTTTATAATATAGAGTTTTCCAAAGTAGACCCCCAGGCCACACAGGGATCCTCAATGACCTTACAGAATCATCTCTTGAGACTCTTAAATTTATCCTTCCCCATCTTCCAATGCAGCATGATGTGAGAAGGAGCTTCACCCAAAATTTAAAGTGTATTTATCATCTAAAGGGTGTTTTTCAGGAAAAAACAATAAAATGTTGGCATCATTACCAGTACTTGCCATGATCCTCAATCTATTGTGGCCCTCCAAGTGTACTTCTGGGAAATCCCTCACTAAGAAGGATTCTTTCTTCTATTTTTCTTTTAAGTTACATCCAATCTGCCAACCCAGGTTCAAGGGCACAAACTGAATTTTACAAACAGTTGGCTCCAAATGGGTACCTAGAATTCTCTTTACAGAGTTCCTCTTCATCAAGACTGACAATCTAAGTTCAATTTTGCAGACAAGGAAACTGAGGCTCAAAGAAGCTAAAGAATCTGCCTGAGGCACAGAGTTGGTAGAAAGCAGGATTGACCACAGAACCAAACACCTCATTTCTCACTCGAGAGCTCTTTCTACTCCACCTCCATGAAGTAGTTGCTACTAAGCTCAAGAAATCAGTAGAGTAGGGTAGACAGGAGCCCCTGGACCCTGGATTAATAGAACACTGGGAGAGAGAGTCACATAGGCACTTACTGATCATTTAGTGCATGTTTCATAGATTCTGAATCCTCACATCTGACAACTGAAGAAACTGTTGTCAGAGTTTCTTCTGAGAGGTTAGGTAAAGCCCCAGATTACATAGTTTTAGCAAGGGATGAGTGCACATTCAAACTGCGTCTGCAGGACTCCAGAAACTATGCAATACAAACCCAGGCTTTTACAAGAGTGACAGGGGAAAGCAGTAAGGCAGAGGAGTGGGTTGTGCCTTCTCCACCTCTTGCACAGTCTCTCGGTCAGGTTGTTTCCTTCTCTCTCTCCCTGCCACCTTCCCCAGAAGCTGGAGGAGCTATGCTGGTGAAAGTGGAGGAGAAAGGGAATGGAAGGGGCAGACAGAAAATCGTAGTGACTGTTATGGAAGCAAAAAATTGCTTGGCTGGAAGAAGAGAGATCTGCTATAGTAAACAACAACAGCAACAAAAACTGCCAAAGAATCTGAAAATGATCGAATAGAGACTACAGTAGATCTAGCATGACGAGAACATCAGGCTGTAAAAATTTTAAATACAAATGCTTCTGTGACGTTCAGTTTTATATGTCAATTTGGCTTGGCTATAGTCTCCAATTATCCAATCAAACACTAATCTAGTTGTTGCTGTGAAAGTATTTTGTAGATATAATTAAAGTCCACAATCAGGTGGCTCTAAGTAAGGGAGATTATCTTAGATAATCCGTGTGGGCCTGATCAATCGGTTGAAAGGCCTTACGAGCAGAGCTGAGGCTTCCCTGAGGAAGAAGAAATCCCACCTGGAGACAGCAGCTTCGGCTCCTGCCAGAGAGTTCTGGCTGCCCTTCCTGACTACCGGCCCTACAGGTTTCTGACTTACCTTGCCTGTCCCAACAGTGTCATAAGCTGATTTCCTGCAATAAACCTCTCCCCGTATATACCCACAGCTGGTCCCCTTTTTCTGGATAACCCCTGACTGACAGCTTCTGTGAATGGCTGATGTAGGCCCCAAGAGAAATGGAGCTGCATATTCTGGCCCAGAAACCACAGATCTAAGAACATTTTGGGGGAAAAGGGTTCTAAAGGACATTTCCTTGGGGGGCAAGATGAAGGTGGGGACTCCAACCCAAAACAACTGTTTGGAGCCCTCTTGAACTTCCTAAGCTTAGCTTTCAACCAAAGGCAGGCCGTGTATTTGTGCCCACCTCCATTTTCCTGTCTACATTTCACAGTCTCTGAAGACGACTACGGTGATCTCCTATGCCAAAGCCGAGAAGGCTGAACTGAACACATTTAACAGCAATGAAGAAATGATCCCCAGAGGGCTAAGAACAGATGCAGATATTAAAGCAGGGCATCCTGGTGGAGCTGATCCAGAGACAGGACAACCAGAGGAGCCCAGGGACACAATATTGCTGGGAAAGCAGCCAAGAAGCAGTTTTTAAATCCTTACCCGAATGACGTCCCTCAGAAGGGTCACCCAACTACCTTCCTTGCACTATCTGTGACTGAGGGATAATGGCAAGGGCTCCAAGCAAAGGGGGAAAAGAAACAGGGAAAGAGGGGCTCAAAACACCTGGGGGGTTTAATCACTTTTAGAATGCTTTGCTACTTTTAAGGCAGCAGCCACTATAGCTCACTTCCAGCTATTGGTAGAGCAACTGTAGCACTATTTCAGAAGCTTCACATGGTGTCTAGGAATACTGTTGTTATGTACAGTCAGATGTGGTCAGGACCACCTCCCACATCTAGGTCTTGGGGAAAATCATTTATACTAGGTATCTTCCTCTGCAAAGGAGAGCCCTGGACCAGATGACAGTGGGTAATTAAAATCTAATATCCTGGACTTCCCTGGTGGCACAGTGGTTAAGAATCCACCTGCCAACGCAGGGGACACGGGTTAGATCCCTGGTCTGGGAAGATCCCACATGACGCAGAGCAACTAAGCCTGTGCGCCACAAGTACTCAGCCTGCGCCCTAGAGCCCGTGAGCCACAACTACTGAGCCCGCATGCTGCAACTGCTGAAGCCCACACGCCTAGAGCCTGTGCTCCGCAAAAAGAGAAGCCACTGCAATGAGAAGCCCGTGCACCACAACGGAGAGTAGCCCCCACTTGCTGCAACTAGAGAAAGCCCGCATGCAGCAACGAAGACCCAATGTAGCCAAAAATAAATAATAAATAAATTTATTAAAAAAAATCTAATATCCTTGCCTCACCTATTACTCCCATTCAAAGTATAACTTCATTCAATCCCAGTGTCAAAATCTGGGATATGTGATGTAAAGGGAGAAAGTAGGGGGAGTCTAGTCCAAACTACTAATCCCCATCATTAAAAAAAAAAAGATTTTTTATTATTATTTTTGCTAATATTTATTGAGCACTTACTTTGTGCCAGGCACTATTCTAAGCACTTTACACAGGTTATAGCCACCACTCACTGTGTGACCATGCACAAGTTAACGCAACCGCTCATTGTGTCAGTTTCCTCATCTTAAAATGAGGATAATAAGAGTACTTACTTCATAGGCTTGTTATGAAAATTAGAGATCAAATGGGCAGTGGCCACTGTGGGCTTTTGCCAGAGATGGCAGATGGATAAGCCCCCGACTTCCAGGTACAACCTGCTTCCTAGTATCGCAGCTATGTCATTCACCACCCAAAAAGGACAAGGCAGAAGGAAGCAAACCAGTGATGACTCCTTGGTCCAGGGGCATTAAAAGTTTGCAACAAAGACCCTAGGCCATCTGGGGACAGGGTATAAGGATCAAGGGCAAAGGCAGATCCTGAGATATAAATTCTACTCTGGACAAAGAAATAAGGAAGACTAAAGGGGTTTCTTCCTCCCCTGAAGAAATCTGCTCCCAAGCCAGAGAGCTGGATGACGGAGGCCTGAAATGCCAGAACTGGGTTGCCTCAAATAAACCCAACGACTCTCCCTAGGAAGGAGTCAGGCCATCCTGCAGTCATTTTCAGAGACAAGGAATGTCAGCTACCTGTGGGGAACGCTTACCAAGGGCCTCACTGTCTGCAATTTATGAGAGAACCAAGGCAACGCCAATGAGCTTTCAAGTCAGTCTCACTAGAATTTCCCAGGAGACAGGTTTCCCCCATCCCATGACATGAAAAAAATATTCTGCAATCTCTCTTAACAAAACATTTGCTTTTTCTACCAAACAGCTCTCTGGAGGCTGTCCATCACATCAACCAAGGGCACTAGAGATGTAACATTTGATACAATTGCCCAATGCTTGGGAAGGGCAGATTCATCAGATTACCAGATCAGCCTTTAACAGTAAAGCCTTAAAGGGCAGCATGGGACTCTACACAAAAAAACATCAACCTTCCGCCACAGAGCCATGACAAAGCAAGTCCAACAGAGGCAGGAAAAGTCCACGCTTGCGTGAACCCTTCAAGACAGGATGTCTTGATCAGGAAGAATACACCCAGGCAAACCTCCTAAGGCCAAGGGGCCACTCACTGACAACATTCATCAGCTTTAATACAACGAGTTAGGATAAATCCTAGGAAGTCTTTCAAAAACTCTTTCTGGACCAGGATTACCAGCCCAAACTGGACTCTTTCCAATGCTCTAATTACCTCAGTGACATTTAGGAAGAGCTCTCTCACCACAAAAGGGCCAGAAACTCACTCCTAGGAAATATGGTAGTTGACCGACCCTAGTTCATGAGAGGATCAAGCCCCTTATAATTAAGGCTCTTATGGACAAGCCACAAAACCAAGAGATAAGCAGCCTCTGGAACAAAAATGCCTGGTACACAACCACTTGGAATATCCCACAGGACACAGTGAGTCATTCCACAAGAGATATTTTTAAAAAAGAAAAAGGAAGAACCAATCTTGAAACATTTAGTTATTTAATCTGCCTTTAAGAGAGAATTTATGTGGGGAAAGACCTCACTGGAAAATCCAAAATGGTATATTCAGACTCCTATATATAGGGGTGACACTTCTGGTTGAGCGAAAAGCCGTGCTTGGGTCTGCAACCCTGAGCCCTCTACCCCACGCTGCTCCCCGGTCAGCTTCACAGAAGCAGCTGCCTTAACTGCACTTGGAATAAGAGGATTCTCATTTTCTCCAGTTTTCAGGATCCAACGGTGGTACTTCCCAGTCTCATAACCATCTCTCCCACATCACGGGAAGCTCCTTGAGGGCAGGGCAATCCACCCCATTTCTCTCTGGAGCCTCCACACTTAGCACAGTTCCCAGCAGGCACTGAAAACTGGGTGTTGGATGAATGAACAAGTAGATACAGAAACCATCATACCAGGTATGCTAATGTCATGTTTTTCTAAACATGGGGAGGACTGCCAAACAAGAGAAAGGAGGAAGATCGAAAAGAAAAAAAAAAAAAAAATCATTTCCAGGTTTTTAAATGCAACACAGTAGAGAATACAGAAATTTTTCAAAAGTTCCCTCCTCCACAAGCAAACTTGAATGTCTGAGTTATTCAGAGGGCATTTTTGGACGCTCCGTGTCCAGTTACACATCACTTGGATTCAGAAAAGGAATTTCTGAACATGCGCTGTGGTACAGGCCGTGCATGTCCCTTCCTAGAGCAGCGCTAAGCACACATCTGGGGCTATTTAACAACTGATTGGAAATTTCGCCTTCTGATTTCCAGTTAAATACTGGGCACAGGAAAACAAATAGCACTTGTTTTTCACTGAGCCTTGTTAGTCATCCAAACTGCAGTGCAGACCAGAGAACTGCCTGCGGTTTGGTGGCAGAGCCCCAACATATTTGGACCTTTTCCCCCCCAAGTTTAAGTGAAAGGAATAAACCGATTTTGGCAACCTCAGCTTCTTCACCCACCCACCCCACTCAAAAACACAAAACAAGGTTTTAAATATTAAGCATGTTCCTGGTATTAATTTACATTTATCATTAGGGTTAAATTTTTATTTGTTTTTAATCCAAAGCCAAGAGCATAGCGTTTGGTTTCTCTCATTTATTTCAATTGCCCTACTCTGATATTTACTTGGATTTGCTGAAGAGGCAATGTTCAGATTACCATTTTCTGTTTCCAGTTAAACTGGGATATAATATGTAGCAGTTGTACTATCAAAGAATGAGAGTTTGAAAGCCGGGGGGAACTTCAGAGATTGACTAGTACCACCTCCTCACTTTAGAGATGAGGAAACTGAGGCTTGGGTAGTTAAGTGATTTTGTCCGGTGATTGATGTATATAACTGGTTAGTGGCAGAACTAAAGACAAATACGTGGGCCTCCTGACACCCAGGCCAGAGTGTTAACTAGAAACAAAAATCTGAGTTACCTCTAGGTAGAACTGCCAGATAAAATCAGGACACCTAGTTAAATCTGAATTTCAGATAAACAATGAATAACTTTTTAGAATAAGTATGCCCCAAATATTGGAAACTCTACCTCGAAGACCAATATCCCCTTCGACTCCCCACCTTCATTCAAACACACACACATTTACATGCATTTCTTTCCTGATTTTACTGATAAATGGCTGGGAAAAATAAATCATAGTACTGTAATCCCAACAGTGAATGAGGTTGGAAGAAGTTGCTGCTTATTTCTTGAGACTTTCCTAATCTTAAAATACATTTTCCCCCTCACGAGCATGCAAAGCAACAACCCTCATGTCAAAGGGCTGCAAAGACCCCTGGATTAGACATTTCATGTTATTAGAAGCCAGGCATTAGGGTCTCATCTAGAGAATTTCTTCTTGTCCTAGGGTTCTAAGTCTGTAGACCTTTTAGGAGAGAGTGCTTAGGTTTGTAATACAAATAAAGCAAGATTTTTTTTAATAAAAATCATGGAATAAAGTAAAATGATTTTAAAGTTTGGTTCACTGATTTTACAACCTCACTTTTGAAAAGAATGCTGCAGCAAGTTTTTTTTCTAACAGTTTTATTGAGATATAATTCAACCTTATTATAATTCTATTATATAAACTACATAAACATTATATATTATAATTCATCCTTATAATTCACTTTATTGAGACATCATAATATTCCTCCTTTTAAACTGTACAAGTCAGTGTTTTTAGTGTATTCACAATTGTGGTAATAATCACCACTACCTAATTTCACAAAATTTTTATCACTCCCCCCGCCCCCGCCCAAAGAAACTTCATACCGTTAGTAGTCATTCCCCATCTTCCCCTCCCACTATCCTTTGCCAACTACTGATCTACTTTCCATCTCTATGGATTTGCCTGTTTTGGACATTTCATACGAATGGAATCATACACTATGTGGCCTTTTGCATCTGGCTTCTTTTATTTATGTTTTCAAGGTCCGTCCATGTTTCGGTATGTATCATACTTCATTCCTTTTAATGGCCAAATAATATTCTATTGTATGGATATACCACTTTTTTATCCATTCATCAGTTGATGGACATTTAGGTTGTTTGCACTTTTTTATTATTATGAATAATGCTGTTATGAACATTTGTGGACAAGTTTTTCTATGGACATATGTTTTGCCCAATTGTCTTCCAAAGCACCATTTTACCTTCCCACCAGCAATGTATGAGAGTTCCAATTCCCCTATATCCCCAACACCACTTGTTCTTATCTGCCTTTTTTATTATAGCCACCTAGTGGGTGTGAAGTGGATTCTCATTGTGGTTTTAAATTTGCATTTTCCTAATGACTAATGATTTTGAGCATCTTTTCATGTGTTTATTGGCCATTTGTGTTTTTTCTCTGGAGAAATGTCTATTCAAATTGTAGCATGTTTTTAAAGACAATCTGGTACTGTGGCTCTTCCCAATCTTTTTTTAGCAACCTCAAGTTAAAAGTTCAGACATCTATTACACAGTTGAGCTACCATACTTCTTCTTTGATGCAGAAATAATTGCATAAATAAAAATAAGCTTAGATGGTCCTTCTAAGAGAGTTTTACTTGTAGTTTCAACATGACAGACTGAGAGAGTAGGATTATTTTTATTTCTGATTGCTCTGAAGGATAACTCTAACCTACCCAATTTTCTCTGGGCTATCCCTACACCCTGCAAAAGAAAACCTTTGAGGCTGTGAGAACTCCACTGCGCGCGTGCGCGCCTGTGTATGTGTGTGTGTGTGTGACATACTCAAAGATCCACTACTTCACACTCAGCCTGAGATAACCACTCTCATCCATTCCCATTTCCTGGGTAACCAGAACAACCAGATAAAGGAACTGCACTTGCAGAGGAAACTCAATCCCACTTTCTCCCTACATGACACACTCCCTCTTGCCTGCACTGTGGAATCAAGAGAAGGACTAAAAAGATTTGACAGTAGAAAACAGATACCTTTTTCAGACGGTATTAAAATATAATGTTTTCAGTCACCCTCATGGGTGGCTGAGACATTCTGAGTAACACAAGTTCCTGCTAACTAATTATGAAAGGTTTCCTTTTTTAAATTGGGCAGTTACAATAATGCAGACATGACAACTTAAAAGGTTCATCCTGATAGATGAGTAGATGCCATTACTTGAACTTTTCTCACAACCCTACTTAAAAATAATTATAATAACTGTTGGGAATTCCCTGGTGGTCCAGTGGTTAAGACTGTGTGCTTTCACTGCTGAGGGTGCGGGTTCAATCCCTGGTTGGGGAACTAAGATCCCACAAGCTGCGCGGCACAGCCAAAAATTTTTAAAAAATTTTTAAAATAACTGTTAAAGTATTGTAACTCTACACAGAAAGTAAAGACAGCTTTAGGACAGTAATGCAAATCCTTCAGCAACATATAAAGGAGGAAGCAAGGACATACACATCTTCGAATGAGAGTCAAGGGACCCACCCTCTCTCCTCAGCTCCCTTAAGCTCTCCAGGTAACCTTGGAAAAGACACTGATGGAAATGGCTAAGCCTCAGTTTCCAAAGATTCCATGGGCCTTCCGAAGTGTTTGGATGAAACACTTTATGTAAAATAATTTAGTTATCTTATCCCTAACCTTCAACTCGTAACTACAATAAATGGATAAGTGAAACACACCACTGATTTTCTATCCAGATCCCTCTGCTGCAATGGCTGTCAAGTCATTCATTTCAGGTTACAGAGAGCAAGGGAAGAGCTTGCCTTGCCTTCTTTCTTTCAGCACAGTCTCTGTTAGGGAGAGCTGCCCAGCTTGTGAGAGAACTTGTATCACTCGTCGTCTAACGATCTGAGAACCTGAATGAACAACAGATGCTCCACCATCTCTTCCAGGCCATGAGGGAATGCGCAGAGAAAGAAAACCATTTTCCCTGAAGAAGGCCTGCTGGACAGCAAGGCAGAGTTCATGTGTCCCACAACTTAAATCCTTGACTTCTCCCAGTGCTGCCTCCCTTGTGTTGGTAATTTGAGATTTATCACTTGATCTACAATCTCCTTACATGGCATAAACTCCAAATAGGGTCGATGTTCAATTGTTTACTAAAACCGTCTCCTGTGGTTCATTGTTACTGCATCTTAAGCTGATGGCCAAGAAGCAGTTCTTACAGATATTAAACAAAATTAAAGCAAATAAATAATAACTAGGAGTAAGATACTTTCCCTTAAAAGTCACAGAGAGGCAGTTTGAAGAAAGAATCCAGAAAGTGATCAGTACAACTATGATATATGTGGCCCACACTTTTCATCTGGACCTACAGCCCAGAGAAATGGGAACTCCTTTCAATCTGGGGTCGGCCAAGCTAGACATTTCATAATTAGAAATGTAAATTCAACACCCTTCCCAAGTGTTCTTTACTATGACTAATAATAAATAGCAACAAAAATGGTAGGTAATGTTTATGAAATTATCAGTGCCAGGTCCCATACTAAATGTTTTACATGTAATCTCACTTAATCAAGAAAACAACCTCATGATGTAGGGACTATTATCATTCCCATATTACAACTGAGGAAAGTCAGGTTTAGAGAAATTAAATACTTTTCCCAGGTTCTGCCTGGATTCAAACCAGGGTAGGCAAAGCCTTTGCTCATAACCTCTCTATAACCTGCCCAATGTGGTAGCCACTAGCCTCTCATAGCTATCGAGCTTCTGAAATGACTAGTGTGCTTAAGGAATTGTATTTCTGATTTTAGTTAATTCAAAAAAATTTTTAATATTTATTTATTTATTTATTTAGGCTGCGCTGGGTCTTAGTTGCGGCACACAGGATCTTCGTTGCAGCATGTTTAGTGGCAGCATGCAGGATCTTTAGTTGCGGCATGGGGACTCTTAGTTGTGGCATGCATGTGGGATCTAGTACCCCGACCAGGAATGTAACTCGGGCCCCCTGTATTGGGAGTGTGGAGTCTTACCCACTGGACCACCAGGGAAGTCCTCTGATTTTAGTTAATTTAAATTCAAATAGCTACACACAGCTAGTACCTACAGTATTGGACGGTGCAGCTCTGCACGATAATGGCTAAATGAGCATATGACTTTATAATCATGGCCCTTAGTCTTACTATCACAAATGCCTTTAATTACAGGAGATTGACAACGCTTATAAGTATGAAGGGAGCCAGTTTAGCATAAGAGCTTGTAGAGTTAAGTCCTATATGGGTTTGAGTCTCAACTCTGCCAGTAATTAGTCAAGTGATTTGGGTCACTACTTAACCTCTCTAAATCTTAGTTCCTCATCTGTGAATGCATCTGTAAAATGGAGTAAATCATCACAGGGTTATTATGAGAATTAAATAAGATAAAGCATTAGACCACTTATGCAATACCTGGAATGTACTAAGTGCTAAATAAATGTGCTGATAATAGTAATAACAACTAATTCTGACTTTTGGACTTTTAAATTTAGAAGTAATGAGAGTTTCAATTCTCAGAAAAGGCTATAATTTAAGTTATTAGTAACTCTTATCTTGTAAGTGTACTTTTGAGTTTAAAAAAGTTTTATTTTGAAAATAATTCACATTTACCAAGTTGTAAATATAGTACAAAGACTCATGTACACTCTTTAACTAGATTCCCCAGTTTTCAACACCTTGCCATATTTGCTTTATTATTCTATCTACACATTAATTTTTTTTCTGAATTATTTGGCCCTTTAACCCTTAATGCTTAAGTGTATTATGTTTCCTAAGAAGGATATTCTCTTATATAAGAAAAGTACAATTATTAAATCTATGAAATATAACATTGATACAATACTTTAATCTATAGGCTCAATTCCAATTTCTCCTATTGTCCCTATAATGTCCTTTATAGCAAGGGTACCACTCCCTATCCAGGGATCACATGTGTCTTTTTAGCCTCCTTCAATCTGGAATGGCTCCCCAGTCTTTCTTTGTCTTTCATGACTAACATTTTTGCAGAGTACGGGCCAAGTTATTTTATTGAATGTCACCCAATTTAGTTTTCTCCAGTGTTTCCTTATGATTAGACTCAGATTATATGCATTTTTGGCTAGAATAATAATTAATTTAAGACCATGTAAATATACTGTTCCTCAAACTCCCTCCACCACCACTAGATCTAGTATCTGTTGATGACTCTTGCCTAATCAACTTTTACTGCGATGGTTACCAATTGATGATTTTCTAACTCCATCATTCCTTCTATATCAATTGATTGGTAATCTATAAAGGGGAGCTTTCCCTTCTCTCCTTTTTACTCATTTATTTATCTACTTTTTAACTGTATTGACTATGGATTCTTACCTTATTCAATGGGGACCTTTGAGTTAAAAGTACTCTTCAAATACAAGTGACAAGAAACTACAGAACTGAATTAAGAATCATTAATTAGGCAAAATGTATTCATTGTGCAAGACGAAGACTATTAACTGAGGCCTCTTCTTGTTTTGATTGCTTGTAGGCAAGAGAGGTTTAAGAGTCCAAGGCTCTGCAGTTGAGGACATCAGCACGTAGCTCCAGCAATAGACAACGTGAGTTATCACTGTGAAGTGCACTGTTGCTCATCATCAGACATGATATCATACCCCAAATATTCTATCCAAACAACCCATCAATTTCTCCACAACTAGCAAACTTGAATGTTCTGGCAAACTCAAAAGGACATGATTTACAAATAGTAGGTAATATTTGGATCCTTCCACAAGAGCTGGGTTCCAGCTTTTTTATAAAATACAAATGTTTTCATTTTGGAGCTCACTGTGTTACTTTCTCAACAAACAGATCCTCATATCAGAAATTAGGCCTGTGTTATACACAAATAAAATGGGTTTGTGCGTATTTATTTTGCAGTCAGAGACCACACACCTAATGGCTACTTACGATATTTACATTGCTCCTGGTACTATGGGGATGGGGGGAGGCGGTCACAGAGCTGAGACCAAAGCTCAGGCCACACAAAGTATGACTGCAGATCCAGCTCTATCGTGCAAGAGAGACCGGACTCTCCATCCACAGAAGAGGGCATGTGAATGGTATTTGTTTTCTGCGAATGCTTATCGATGCCATCCAAATATCACTAACAGCAAAATCCAAATTTAATACACTGTGGACTCTGGTATTATTTCGATGAAATAAGCCTTTTAAAAAGCCTTGCAAAATTTTAGGGTCATTATATCCTTATGCTAAGGATCACTTTGGGAGGGTTTCAAACACTTACCAAGAAAAGTCTGGAGACGCCAATTGCAAGTCTCTCTGTCTTCAGATGCCAAACCAGGGGCTGTGGGGAGTTGAGCAGGAACACGACAGGCTTGTGGTGAATGTAGACTGAGGAGATGGGATTCAGGTGCAGAGTAACCTAGGAAGAAACAAAGAGAAGTCTTAGCACTGGCTTTCCATTAAAATCACTTAGCACAGAATCTGGAATTCTTTTTCACAGTTCACCATTAACAGAAACAAGCTATAAGCTAGTTCAGATTCTGTGGATTAGATATATTAGGTTGAACTAGATGATACTGCCAATATTTGACCATTTTTTAACTACAAAAACTAGCTATATCGTGTGGTTCAACCCACACTAATCTCAACCAAAACATGAATCAGCTCCTAGTAATGGCAGAATACAAATAAACAGAACACTTTTTTTTTTCAAAGTTGGCAAAGGCAAAATAAAGGTTACCTTCCCTCAGGACTACCTTATCCTTCAAGTCAAATGACCAAGTTCAAAATTGGAGTACAGAATCAGTCACCTGGGGGCATGTCATCCCTCTGGATCACCAAAGAAATGACTTTGTTCTCTTCCAGGTAAACTCCAACCTCTCTCTATAAAGTTAAGTGAGTTCTGCCAAAGAAAAGTGCCGAAAGCTAAGGGAAAGGGGCTGCCAAGGGGAGCTGCCAGTGCTTTCATCATCCCAGCTATTAGCTCGAAGGGATTTTCCAAAGAAATGAAGCATAGAGAACACACAGAATAAAAACTGATTGTACACAGTCCCGAGCCAAAAAAAGAAAAAACAGGGAAGAAAACCATGAGTCTGGATAGGAAAACTGTGGCCAGTTTTGATAGCAGATCAAGGACTACTGTAGGTTACACTGTCATCATTAGCATCATCCAAAAGCACCTGTGAGGATATCTGGAAACAGTGGGTTCAGCAACATCCTCCCAGAGCACATCACCCAAGGTCAGTCAACACAAACATAGAAAAGCAAAAGGATGAATAAAGAAATACTGAACAGATGCTTTCATATAAGCATGTCTCACACTGGCTTTCTGTACAGAGGGGTGAGGCAAGACCCAAGAATCACGTATTTAAACAAACTGAACTCACCAAAGAGCACCATAGAGTGATAAGAGAGGGAAAGAACAAAAAAGGACTTTAGCTAAAAGGACACAGACTGAGTGATACACTGGGAATGATCGTACATCTCAGCCATAATCCTTATGAGGATTAAATGGTCTAGATCTATGATCTGAATCTATACAATCATCAGGGGTAGAGCACTCAAAGCTGGATTACTTTACTTGATATCTTCCCAGTGGCTGCTGACTCACTCTGATCTCAATGTAAGTCTGCCTTTCATTGCAGAGACTGCTTATGACACCAGTGTCACTTACTACAGTGTACTCTCAAGTCACTGATAATAAGGCACTAAACTTAACTTTCTATATCCATGCTTTAGCGCACGATAGGCACTCAGTAAATGCCAACTGGATGTTTGTCTCTACTTTTCAAGGCCACAAAAGTACCTTATTCTATGAATAATTAGCACTATGGTATATAATACCATCTCATTCATTTGCTACTGAGTGTATGTGTCTTAATTTTCAAAATAGACTGCAAATACTCAGTAGGCAAAGATATGTCTTACGTTTAATACTCTGCTTGATATAGAGTAGATAATTTTTTAATGATGGATTTATCACAACAAATTCATAAATTTATGTTACCTAAAAAGTTTTTTTTAAATCTGATTAATAGGCTCAAAGGAATTTAGTTAGCTAATTTACCAAAAAGTGAAAAAACACATGAGCAAGACTCCAACTGTTGTAAGCTGGGAGTCATTTTAATATTGGCATAAGCATAGGATCATTTTAATACTGGCATAAGCATAGTACTAAAAGCAGAGTACTAATGAACAATGATGTCAAGTACAGCTACAGCAAATTAACATGTTCTTTTATTGTACAGAATCTACCTCACAGCATTTTGGAGATGCCGTCCACATCTAGAAATAATCAGACTGATCGCCACTATAAACAGGAGAGGCTGTAGAAACAGAGCAGGGGCAGAGATTCATCCTGCAGCATTAACTAAACAGAGAGAGGCACACTACAGAAAGCATACACTATGGAGAGTGAAGAAAGGAGAGATGAAATCATTACTTGTCCAGGAGTACTTGAAAATTGCAAAGAAACACTCTGTCACTTATAGTATGTGAAAAGTTTCCAGATTTATTCTTTCCAAAACTGTTTATTGAGCACAAAGAATAGCAATGTATACCCACAGAGGGCACATCAACTCTTTTTTGGATGATTTTCTTTGCAGCCCTCAGGCATATGATTCTTCTTGGAGCTCACAGATAAAATAGTAATAAATATATATCTCAAATGAACAAGAATTTAAAAAAAAAACCTTAGGAAATGAAAAGAAAAATATGTATGAGACACATATTGGTGCTCAAGTCCAAAATTTTCCAGATGGTCAAAAGTGTTGAGGCCTGGCTCATACCATCAAGGAAAGATTTCTAGGAGCCATGGCTCTCTGAGCTTTCCTGGAATCGGTTCCCTCTTCAATATGTGGCAGTGTCTGGCCAAGATGAATCCCCGACTCTGGCACATGGGGCCCAGGCAAAGCCCCAAAAACCATTTGGCAAAGAAGAATTGACACGACGATTGGGAAATTAAAAGAAAAATACTCAATACTTTTTTAAAAAGATCATTTGGCAGGAACAGAGAGTCCCCCAAGCACCTGCTCACCTAATCCCTCAGCAACCTTCCTCCACTTGAATAAATCTTGCTGAAGGGAAACTAGAGGACAACCAAAAACAACCAACAAAAGAACGAAGGTAGAAAAGGCCCCGGAAATGTGGGGAGAACATACCCGTAATAGCTCTGAAAGAATTCCTGGCTAAGGTGCCTAATTTCTCTCAGGCTGAAAAAAAGAAGAAGGTGGGGCGGGGGGGGGGGGGGGGAAAGAAGAGAAGAAGAAGGAAAAAAAAAGAAGGAAAAAATAAAGAAAATCCTCTTTAGAACCAATTATAGATCAGGATAGACTATAGTTACAAAGGTAAGAGCGTTCTGCTAAAGTTTTTTTCCCCTGGGTAAACTGTCCAGTGATCATGGTCTGAAGACCAGAGGTGAGACAGACTGTAGCAAAGAAATAGCCCGTGGAGAAGTGATACAAATAGTATTCAGTAATTTCCAACTTGGAAATCCAAACAATAGTTTAAAGAGTTGACTCTCAACCCTATGTCAAATTTACACATAAAAATAAGGGTCATCACTTAGTCCATGGGCAAAACTGAACCCACGTAGCTGTGAAGCTAATGGAGCAAAAGGGATTGCATCTCAAATGAGGGAACAGTGACTAGTCTCTAAATTAGTGGCTTCTTTCTTAACCTTTGGGAGTCATAGAGCACTTGAGAACTTAAGGCAAGTTATGAACGCCGCCCCCCAAACACACCAAAAAACCCCATATGCACATAAAACTTTCTGACCATGTCAGGGAAATACATCCATTGCAGGGCCCATAAACCCCAGGTTAAGTAACCATTAACCCAGGTTAAAGAATCCATTATAGAAGAGTAGGAAAATTCTAATGACAGAATCAGAAACAAAATTACTCCCTGTAATTAAACTAGAAATTACACCTCTAGTCTTAAGATATCATCCCCTCAGGGAAAGAACATAATAGATGACAACTCAGAACTAAAAAATTTTCACATGCAGTTTCTGGGGTTTCAGTGACTTCTTAAAACCATACTTTGACCATATAGTGGTCCATAAAGTCCTGTCCA
This sequence comes from Eubalaena glacialis, assembly GCF_028564815.1. Lineage (NCBI taxonomy): Eukaryota > Metazoa > Chordata > Mammalia > Artiodactyla > Balaenidae > Eubalaena > Eubalaena glacialis. Next base: position 114,232,159 of record NC_083718.1, on the reverse strand, counting down.
AGAATTCCAGCTTTAATCACGTTTGTCTCAAACAGTGCTGAATGTTCAGTCTTCCTAATGTCGTGAGAAAATACAAGTAAATCTGATCTGTCACATCCCAGATGTAGACACTGTTCCTCATGCACTGCTGACCCCTCCCCCAAATAAAGAAAAGCTAATTGGTTTAATCTGTTCCATGACATCTATTTATATTAGGTCTTCTGAGGCTATCTGTGCACTTCAATAAACTACTAGATGCAATTAATGTAGTTCTCCTATTTTACAAAGAAATTCAAAGTAAATCTTTTTTGAGTACTCTTCTGGGGAATCTGAGCACAGTTGTAACGAAAGTCAAGATCAACTCTCAGGTGCATAAAGCCTCTGAGTGGAAAGACAACCTTCCTATCTCCCATTTAGGAAGCATGTCCCTGCCCACATTATCACCAGAAAACAACAGGGAGAGTTTTCTCTGGACCCTTGTTTGGGTGAAGACTCTCAGCTCTCCAAAGATTATCTTTGATAAGCAAAAACTATACACTGTAGCAAACTCAGTAAATCACTTTATCTAAATGAATTATGTACTTTCTTACAGAAAAGAAAAGAAAAAAAAAACACCCTACTCTCTTGATGGAAAGATGCCATATGAAAATTGTTTTGAATTTCCCAGGATTCATGGTAGAGATGCAAGATATTTCTACCACAGTGACTTCAAAATTTTCTTATTAGTTAGATTCCCTACTCCTGGGGTTTGTTAAAACAAGCAAAAGAAAAGCGAGCGAAACAACTGATACGAGAGTCTAACAGTTGTCTAATTTTGCTAACGTGTCAGTGAATTTCCAGCTCAACATTTCTGATTCTTGTAAGAGCCTCTACGGACCCATGAAACGGTGAAGTCATCCAAAACACTACCAGAGGGACTCCTGTTCTCTAAAACCAGACCAAATACTGCTCTGAAATGGATGATCCAATAATCAGTTTACATGAAGACAGATAAGAGAAGCACTCCAGCACTGTGTCTATAAACAAGACCCATAAACTCCCACCCTGGTGTGTGTATAGTCATATCTATGCCCTCTTCAGAGGTAAGCAGACATCCATTTAGCAACAGTGTTCGCAGTAACTGAAAACATCCTAAATCTGGGTCCCATAGCACTCATAATTTACACAGCCGAACAGTGAGACATGAACCTACTTCAGGACACTAGGGTAACCACAGCAGAACTCAAATTTCACTTACATTTGGGCAAAAGGACTTTTAGGAACTCAAATCTGGCCCAGATGCATCTGAAATACACAACCAATTGCTGGGAGTGGGGAACAGTAGTTAGTTAGTTGCTTTGCAGTGTTTTAAAGTGTATTCCAGTCTGAGGAACCCCTACAGCTGACATTTTATTTACCACTGCTTGTCTTTTGCCATCTGGGAATTGGTATAAAAAGATTCCCTTAAAATATTCTAGAGGGGTGGATTCGGAACTTTAAAAAATTTCCATATGATTTTATTTTTACATTTCTCTGAATTTCTAGAACATCAGTTAGCATCAAATTCAAGGAATCTCAACCCCCATAAGTGTCTCTACGCTACCCGGGAAGTCAGCTGACCATTCACCCTGGTCTCAGCAGCATTAAGGTCAAAGACTTCACTGCTATGACCAATGATATCAAGTTCCTGCCCAATGGTTTTTTCTTGAAACACTTAACATGATGAGAGGGACAAAGCCGGTCAATTCCAAAACTAATTCCTCCTCCCCTCAACAAGGACAGGATTCAGGATTCCCTGGGAACCTCTGAAAATAATCTAATAAAACCATAAAATAGGGGGAAAAAGCCCTAAAATGAAAGACTGAAATATAATGCAGAAATAAGTCTGCCCTCTCTGCTCTATATTTTGAATGCCCTGGAAAAATACTCGGAACTAAATTTGGGTTGGGGGTTGAGGGACAAGAGCTCATATAAACAGAAGAGTATTTCTGAAACTACAGGTCATGACCCTCTAAAGGAGTCCTGGGAGAGTTGCAAGGGGATTCCAGGGACCCTGGCCCTGCCTTCCCAGAGTAGCCCACTGCTCAGTCACTATGGGGAAGGGAGGCCGAGAAAGGGGAGACCCCAGGTGTGGGTATGTTCTGAGGTACAGATGCTGCTAATGGCAAGTCTGGGAACACCAACAAGCACTTTCCCATTGTCCTGGAGCATTAAGCTTCTGCCATCTGAAAATGGGACTGTCTGTGTCAGTAACACACCACGGCCCTTCAGGACTGTAGCCTGCAGCACCCTCCCGCCAGCCGCTGGACTGACATGTGTGTCCAGCTCAAAATGCAGCCTCCAGAGAAATCTTCCCTGTCCTGCAGGCAGACTTGGGTCCAGCGCCGCTCCCACAGACCACACTCCTGTTTCTACCTTCACATGGCACGGCAATGATCTCGTCAGATGTTTGCCATTGACTCCCCGCCTTACATTGTGAAATCCTCAGGGCATTCTTCAAGGGCAGAAACTAAGTCACACTCATTTCTGCATCCTTGGGTCTAGCACAGGGCTAGACATCTAGTAAGCAGGCAACAAGTTTTCTGAAAGATGAATAAAAGGAAGCAACAATAACAGTTATTCATGAAATGTGACTCAAGTAATGGTTACGGAGTCATATGGTTGCACTCTCCTGGCCATAAAGTGATGGGGGGATGCATCTAGTAAAGAGAACATTAACTTCACTATCAAGTTCTACTTGAACTTTAAAACACAGTTAAGAAAAGCAAACAGGGGCTTCCCTGGTGGCGCAGTGGTTGAGAATCTGCCTGCCGATGCAGGGGACACGGGTTCGAGCCCTGGTCTGGGGGAATCCCACATGCCGTGGAGCAGCTGGGCCCGTGAGCCACAATTACTGAGCCTGCGCGTCTGGAGCCTGTGCTCCGCAACAAGAGAGGCCGCGATAATGAGAGGCCCGCGCACCGCGATTAAGAGTGGCCCCCACTTGCCACAACTAGAGAAAGCCCTTGCACAGAAATGAAGACCCAACACAGCCATACATACATACATACATACATACATAAATAAATAAATAAAGGTTTAAAAAAATGCAGAATCTCAGGCCCAGTCCCAAACCAACTGATTCAGATTCTGCTTTAAAAAAAAAAAAAAGAAAAAGAAAAGCAAACAGATTCCAACTCGTGCTTCCAAAACAAATGGTAGGGGCTGCCTGGAACGTGAGTCGGACAGAATTCTGAGGCCACGCCCAGGCTTTGTGAGAATAAATGCCCTGATTATCATCCTCTGTTGTGTGTATAGGACAGGGCAGAGCACCAGTTATGCCATTTAGGGGAATCACACTAGGCAAACAAAGAAAACAGAATGTTTTTATTATCTTTTACAGTTATGCAAATACAAATATGTGAAACGTGAAGAAAACTTTGGAGCATGTTTACCTTCTCAGGGGTAGATGACAAAGATAAAATTTTGACCAAATATTCTACTATCTTTTACAGGCATAGAATTTTAAATGATTTTCATTCAGGCAATGAAGTGTGTTAGAAACTGAACTTCTAGACAAATTGAAGGAACTCAATATTGGCAAATTGACCAATGTGAAAAAGAAGTTTGCTTTTATTTTTTCATATTCCTTTGTCACACTTAATAAACAGATCGATTCCAAACACTTTATTATTGTTTTGAACACTAACAGATAATCAAAGCTCCATATAATATGTACCGTGTCAATTTATTTCCTCTCAATGTCTACTTTTTGCAATGGGCTTGAAATTGTTTTTGCTACCTGTTTAGTGAGCCAGTCCTTTGACATGTATATGTCTATAATAATAGGATGTCAGGATGGCCTGCTTGTCAGTACTACGGTAAACAGAACTGTGTAATAAAGAGAATCATGGGGTGACCAGTAGAAGCTAATTTAAAAGGTAGGCATAGCAAGAACCCAATTCCCACATGACCTGAGTACTGGATTAATCATTTCCATCTGCCAATTGTAGTTACGGATCTCAATAAAGATTGCTGCCTATGCACCATCTTAAAGTTAGCACCAGTGTTCAGGTAGTGATTAAATTTAATTTGATGCTCTAAGCATCAAAAGATGGCATTTGGATTCCCCTGGGCTAGTACATTAACCTGAAGCTGGTAAGGAATTCTGAATGGGCACACAGTGTTAGCTTTCTAGAACAAAAGAGAAATCTAGACAGGGGTAATTACTGAGATATGGATGTTCAAAAACACTACACTTGGAATTGTTGTTGTTAGTAGGAATAGTGGTGCCAACGGTAGTGATAGCCATCATCTCCCAAAGAAAGACAATAAGCAGTCCCATGGGTTCATCTACTGGATTAAGACTCACTACTCTCATCAAGAGATGCTTTGCATAATTATCTAGTTATTCCCATTTTAAAGATGAAGAAATTGGTGCTTAGAGATAAATAATTTATCCAAAGGTATACGGCTAGAAAGTGGCAATGCTAAGAATAGAATGAACATCTCTCATTCGTAAGAATATTCATATTCTATTCATAAGAACAGAATGAATGTCTGACTCTTCCTTTCTCCCTACCTTCCCACCCCACTCTTAATCTTGGGTGTTGGCCATAGGGCATAGGGGTTGATGGGGAGCTGCTCTACAGAAGTAAGAGGCAGGAACTATTTTGCTTCTGGAAAAGAGGGAAAGATAAAGAAGAAAGGAAGGGGACTGAGTTGTAAGCAAGACGACAGGAGGCCAGCACAAGCCGTGAGGTCAGTGAAACTCCACAGGGATGGGTCAACAAGTATTTTTATGAATAGTGATGTCTACAGGGCAGCTAAAGTTGTCTGAATTGCTTTGATGTGAGTTCTCCTCTATCTCCTCTACAAAAACTCTAATAATGCTTACTGTTCTCATGAACGAAGGCACTATGGAACTCAAGATAGTGTTGGTTGCATTTCAAATCCAAGTGAATCAAGTGTATCTCAGCCATGTAACATCTAGAGTTATAAACCCAGGAAGTGGAGAGGGCCACAAGAATGCTAAGGCTCTGGCAATCTGGAGAAATATACCCTCCTCTGGATTTCTTCATTCCACAGAATTAGCAGAGGTGTGAGCCAATCATTCCTTGAGCTCCAGGGCCTCCCAGTTGATATGTGGATTAGACCAAATCACTCTCTAAGGAAACTAAGTTCTGATCACAGTAGCATTGGGAATAATGTGAAGTCTGGTTTCCTCTGAAAGCTCTAACAAAAACAACTCCTGAAATTCACAGTACCAGTCCCCTAAGAGTATTCTGGTCTCATCCAGCCAGGTTATAATTTTAAGTGGAAATGTTTTTAGAGGAACTATAGTTTCAACATTACATGGCCTATCTGGAGAAAGGGAGAACAAATAACCCAGAGGTCAAAGGTGGGAGAACATGTTATCTGTCTGTGTTTTGGGAACATTTTTCCTGAAAAAGCATTATTTTCTTTGATCAAATGTTCTATTATCTCTTAGAGGCATAGAATTTTAAATGCTTTTAATTCAGGCAATGAACTGTGTCAGAACAGCCTAATGCACAATAGAGCAAATGCAGTTTGCAGTGTTTACATTAGTGTTCAGTACTGTTGCCTGTTTTCCTCCTCAGAATCAGTTCTCCCTAAGCCCTGCAATGAGTTTTCAGGGTAAGAGCTATGATCACAGAAAGCAGAGGGAAAGTTGCCAAAATATGCATACAGAACTTGGCATGCTGTAGTTGATAAGTGTCTAAGATGGGATCATATCTTCCTAAAGCCAGTATTGAAGGGTTTAAATTTCCTATTTTCTTCAGGCAGAATTAAAAGTAGTTCAATACATTTGTTCTAACTGGAAAGGGACAAAGCTACAGTAAAGAGGTGGACACCTGGTAACAAATTCATTATAGTTACATTATACCCTTAAAAACCTTTCAGCACTTAATTAATAACCTGAAGGAAAAAGGAAAATAAAAAGTAAAAAAAAGAAAGAAGCAAAAGACTAAGTTGTAAGAAGTCTGAACAACATTCCTTATTTAGATCAAGAATGAACCTCTTGGGGGCTTCCCTAGTGGCGCAGTGGTTGAGAATCTGCCTGCCAATGCAGGGGACACGGGTTCGAGCCCTGGTCTGGGAAGATCCCACATGCCGTGGAGCGGCTAGGCCCGTGAGCCACAATTACTGAGCCTGCGCGTCTGGAGCCTGTGCTCCGCAACAAGAGAGACCGCGATAGTGAGAGGCCCGCGCACCGCAATGAAGAGTGGCTCCCGCTCGCCGCAACTAGAGAAAGCCCTCGCACAGAAACGAAGACCCAACACAGCCATAAATAAATAAATAAATAAATAAATAAAATTTAAAAAAAAAAAAAAAAAGAATGAACCTCTTGACATTTATTTACAAGTAAATCAGAATTGAGTGTCATAGCAGGGACGAGGAATAGATTTCACCTCAGAATGAAACAAGTGCAAATTCTAACACAAACCAGGACTTCCCAGGTGGTACAGTGGTTAAGAATCCGCCTGCCAATGCAGGGGACACGTGTTCGAGCCCTGGTCCAGGAAGATCCCACGTGCCGTGGAGCAACTAAGCCCGTGCACCACAACTCGTGAGCCTGTGCTCTAGAGCCCACAAGCCACAACTACTGAGCCCACGTGCCACAACTACTGAAGCCTGCGTGCCTAGAGCCCGTGCTCTGCAACAAGAGAAGCCACAGCAATGAGAAGCTTGCACACCACAACGAAGAGTAGCCCCCGCTCGCCACAACTAGAGAAAGCCCGCACACAGCAACGAAGACCCAACGCAGGCAATCAATCAATCAATCAATAAATTCAAACACAAACCATTTGATTTTCAAGTCATATAACGTATACACAGTCATTCGTTTCCCAATAATGAAGATACTGTAATTCTGTCAACACCATACACGTAGTCAGCAAATTTAAACCCTGGTGAATCAAGTCATAATACTGGGAATTAGTGAATGTGCAGAGCAACAGAAAGGGGAACAATATCGGTTCATTTCTAAGTGAATAATTAAAACTGCTTTCCCTATTTGACATTAGGAAATATGAGGTTCTGCCTTAATATTCGTAAATATTGTCTTAACTTTTTATACAGTCTCATTTTTTTATATGTAAAATGACTTTTCAAAAAGCTTATAATCTCTGAATTTTACTCAGTATGTTAAACATGGAATGCACAGCTGGAGCGCTTGTATTTAAACAGAGTTTGAAAGTACTACAAAGGCTTAGTTTCCCATGCAAATAGAGAAAGTGCAAGCTACTCTTCCATCATACATCTCTAAAGAAATGTTCTAATACTGACCAAAGTCTGGAAGGTCCTAAAAGATATCAAAATCAGACAGCTTAAGCTCTATTTCATAATTCAGGGAAGACCCAAATGCCTATTAAGTCAACAGCCACTAGTCTTCTACTTCTCAACTGCAGCAAAACTACTATAGTCTACCATTCTGTCTTTGACTCGTCCTTTGAAAATACCATTAATAAGCAGTAAATTGAGCCAAAATGGGAAAAGCAGAAGGGGTGGGGGTGTTGCATTATAAAACATTCAGGCTCAGATTATAAATTTAAATATTCCAAAATTACCAGGATCTTGTAGATAATAATGAAGATTCTCTGCCATTCATGATATTTGGCCAGAAATAAGAAATCTGACTCACAATGACAAATCTCTCTATAAAAATATGATCTGAAATAAGCAAAATGTGGTATATCCATATAATGGAATATTATTCGACAATAAAAAGAGTAAAGCACTGACACATACTACAACATAGATGAACCTTGAAAACGTTATGTGAAGTGCAAAAAGCCAGACACAAAACGCCACATGTTGTATGATTACATGTATATGAAATGTCCAGAGCAGGCAAATCCACAGAGACAGAAGGTAGTTTCCAGGGCTGGGACTGACTGCTATTTGGTATGGAGTTTGTTTTTGGAGTGACAAAAATGTTCTGGAACAAAACACTGGTGATGGTTGCACTACATTGTGAATCTACAAATGTCACTGAACTGTACACTTTAAAATGGCTAAAATGGTAAATATTATGTTTTTTACCACACACCTAAAAAAATGTGATTTGAACTTTCATACAGGATGAACCTGACCAAGTCTTGAGTTTCAAATCTTATCTAGAAAGAGCTTCATGTGACAGTACAAGGAACTCAAGAGTATCTTAGAAGTCTGAAGGGTCACATCAATCCTCAGGCTTTCAGATCTAAGGTGATCAAAGCTAAGGCACACACTAAGCTAGCTTAGGACAGTAACTATGTTTCCTGTGCATGTTTTTCATTTATTCAAACAACATAAATTAAGTCCTATGATGCGCCAGGCACCATGCCAATTACTGGCAACAGAAACATGAGTAAGATGCAGCCTATCTTTCCCCAGTGTGCTCACCACAGGCCAGAGGAAGACAGACACGTGAAGAGATGGTGAGAATACAACACCAAGACTGAGATATGTCCAGGGTGTGTGGGGAGAGAAGATGTCAAGGGTCGGGAGAGGCAATAGCAACTTGGCTGGGCGGGGCTCCCAAGCAGGACAAATCAGACCTAAACTTCTTTCAAAGAAACAGGCAAAATCTGTCAACGTGATCAATTTTCTTGTTTCTTCCAATCTTTCCCAATTTTCTGAATGACTTGGATTGGTTGGACGAGCACTTGCCAGAGATATTTTAGAAACAAAATTCACAAACAAGGAATAAATAAAATAAATAAATAAACTGAACTGGATGACCACAAAGACCCCTTCTGATCCTAGAATCTAGGGATTCCATGACTTCATTACTGAATACTCTTCTTAAGACTTTCAGAATCACTTCACCCACTTCCTATTTCATTTACTCTCTATAGAAGTTTGCTAAATTTGTTTTTTAAAGTCCATATATTTAGTAAGCAATACATTAAAATACTTGAGAGTACTTCTCAACAGTAATTATTTCAAAAGAAAATGATACTAGGATAAAGCAAACCTATTAGGGAAGTGATGACAGTTCTTTAGTATCTCATAAAGAGTTCAGAATACTATCCTGGTAGGTTCAGGTCACATCTGTCCATGTCTTGGTATATTTGAGTCTGTGGGAGCTTGTTGTCTCTTGCTTTTAAGCCCAGATTCTAAAATTAGAACTAGCTTTGAACAAGCCATTATTCTTCATAAGATATTAAATTAAATCTCCTCTAACCTTAAAAGAGATTAAGAGCAATCACATAGGACAGTTGAGAAGGTTAAATAATTTACATTATGACAAATATAATTCTTTGTGAACTCTAACGTGTGAGGGAAATGTTATTATTCTCTGAAAGAAAGATGAGGAAAAGTTAAATTTTTCAGACCCATTTTCGAGGGATAATATTCTAAAATAACTTTGTTTTTAAAATAGAGAAACCTGATAAGTCACCATCAGATTCCACATTCTTAAGCAAACAAACTTTTCAACCAGAGTTAACAAGTAGCTAAACTCTACGATTTTTGTTTCTTTTTTCTATTAATTATCCACTTACTATGGAAGGTTCCCAGTCAGCCCTGAGAAATAAAGCATGATGTGCAAAGTAGGTATCATCCCTTTTAGAACAGTGGATGACCAGATGTTTCATGGGGAGGAGGGGGTCTGACATTAGCCTCAAGCTAAACTTAAGAATGCCTTTGCATCTAACAGACTACCTTTATGGCTTAAAATGAGACCCATAAAGTGAAATATGACTAATCAGCAATGCATAATGATTGAGAGCATGGACACTTGCACCAAACTCCCTGTGTTCAATTCCAGCTCTATTAATTCCTTAGCTGTATGACCTTGGGCAAATTGCTTGACCTCTCTGTGCTGCTATTTCTTCACCTAAAAAACAGAATAGTGCCTACTTTTTAGAGTTATTACGAGGAATAAATAAGTTAATACTTGTAAAGCACTAGTAACATGCTTGCCCCATAGTTAAAAATCATGTATTAGTTACAGACAGGCCCTCAACATATCTCAGGAACTTTGCACAGTCATCACCTGAGGCATCATGGGAACTTCTTCCTATAAAGATGGATCTCCCAGGCCTTCTCAAACCCTTTCCTTTTTGTAAAGTGCTCTCCATTGGTACCCTGGAACCCTCTCCTGCCAGTGCTGTTTACAAATTGGACATCCTGCTCTTCTGTGGTTTGGAAATCCTCAAGAGCAAACTATATCCAACTATATGTAAACTCATCAAATGAGACCTCTCAATTCTGTTTAGAAAGAGGTAGAGGTATGTACTAACATACTGAATTTAACTACAGTTTCATATTTTCACCTGGGATCAATTTTGTCCACCTCACAGAAAAATACCACACTCTTTAAGAAGGCTTCGTGTCATCAGTGCCCTAGAAGGCAGAAGGAAGCTCTTCCCAGTGGATGCTCCTGACCTATGTCCAGTTGACCTTCTTATAGCATCTAGCACCTGCTGCCTTGTATGAAGTTAACATGCACATTATCTGAGGGGAGGGAGTGGGACTTGTCTTCTTATATCTTAGAGCCTAGTCTAATACCTGGCACTTAGAAGGCACTACATAATATTTAATGATGAATGAATGAACGAATGAATGAATCAATAAGCACATTTTAGAGCATAATTTAATTTCTTCCAAGATCTACATTTTCTTCCAAGTTGGTCAGTGTCTCCTGTAATCCAATCCTTTGGGTCATTCTGCCTTCCTTCCTAAATTACAGACAGCTTGACATACTGGTTAAGAGCTCTGACCTACTGGTCAGAGCCAGTTGGACTCTCAGCTCTCCACTTACCAGCCTTAGGGCCTTGAGCATGTTAAGACTCTATGGGCATCAGTTTCATCCATTGTAACATGGGGATAATACTTGTGCTTATTCCATCAAATGTCAAAGGATTAAACATGCCATATGCGTAAAACACTTAGAACGGTGACTGGCACATATAGTAAGTGCTCTTTCTTTTTTTTAAAAAATTTATTATTTATTTATTTATTTATGCCTGCGTTGCGTCATTATTGCTGCGGGCTTTCTCTAGTTGCGGCGCACAGGCTTCTCATTGTGGTGGTTTCTCTTGCTGCAGAGCACGGGCTCTAGGCGCAGGGGCTTCAGTAGTTGTGGCTCAGGGGTTCTACAGCGCAGGCTCAGTAGTTGTGGCGCACGGGCTTAGTTGCTCCGCGGGATGTGGGATCTTCCTGGACCAGGGCTCGAACCCGTGTCCCCTGCATTGGCAGGCGGATTCTTAACCACTCCGCCACCAGCGAAGTCCCAGTAAGTGTTCTTTAAGTGTTCACTATTATTACTTCTACCCTCTAAAATCATGGCAATTTTTCTCCATTCCCTTGGTTCCTATGGAAGGAAGGTTTTGTCTTTATTGTTCTCCACTGAAGTTTAAAGTCAAAACATTTTTTCTCACTGTTCCCTAAACATCAAACTGCTGACATCCTTAGACTCAGCCTGCCTCTCTTCCTTAACCAGCTTCTCCTGTCTGGGCACACACAAGCCCCATTAAGCTTCTCCTTTGCCACCACTTTCTTCCCCACCTGGCAACTCTACAAACTTCATCAGTCATTCTCCCAAAGCTCTTACTCGTATCATTATCATGACCAACAACATCTCGATGGCTCACTAAACTCTGGCTTCAGCAGGACTTGGAGATACTTCAAAGTCCCCATATGATTTGGGAGAAGGATAGGGGAGCTATTTGTTTTGAAATACAACATGTACTGAATGAGATGTCCTGTTTCCACATATTTGTTTACGCTGACACAAATCAACCACTCTCAGGCTTGCTACGGAGCTTGGTGAAGACCTCCACCGGATACAATACCAAAAAGGTTGAGACAGCTGCAAAGGTTTCTGTTTCCCTGGAGATGGAGTTTCATGGAAGACTAAGAATCACCACAGCAACCAGACTACAAAAACAGTCCATGGGCTTCAGCCCCATAACTCTGGTAAAGCAATTTGTACTGCGTGAAAGGCTGGGGCACAGAAGTTGAAAAGTGATCAAAGTAAACACTGCTCTCCGAGCACCATTTTGTTGTGCTGATTTCAAGGCATCAAGTCACAGCATCAAAGTTCTGTTATGAAAGATGCACATCAAGTGCCAAGGTTTTGCTAGGCTGAACTAACTGCTCTGGTGCGAAGGTCTAGAGATAAATTCATAGCACATTTTCCAAAACAACCATTTCAAATTTGCTCTAAGAGCAGACCAGGGTAAAAATGTATGCCATTATATCAAGTTACCCTGCCCATGCTAGAACAGCTGTTGATCCCAACCCTGGATTTAAAAAAAAAAAGAGAGAGAGAGAAAGAGAGAAGGTGATTTTTCTGATAAAATCTTAAACAGACTTTATTCCATACTGACCTTACCTGGACTAATTCCTATAAATTTAAGGAAAAATTATCTAAACCTTATTTAACACTAAGGGAGAAAATGACCTGTTCTAGGGTCTCTGATCTACTACCATCAATCTATGCTATAATTTAAATAGCAAATAAGAAACTATATAAGAATAAGGATATAGTATATTATATCTGTACCACATAGAAGCAGCAACTACAGAGTATTTCTTCATGGATTTATAAAAGCCTTCAATTTTTATTAACATGATTAAAGTTAATTATTAACTATGTTTATGATAGCTTTAATATACAGAACATTTTTATTTTAAGGAACTCAAAGTGATACACCTGCGTAGCCTTACAGCATCCTCAAAAGTTAGGTAAGAAAAATATACCATTATTCCCATTAGCAATAATTTATGGAAGAAATTCTCAGAACCTCAATTATATTGGTAGTACACAATGCATTAATAAAAAAAAAAAATTTATTGGTAGGGAGAAATCTGTAACTCGAATTACCCTGAACAGAACATTTAGAAATTTGATTAGAACAATGTGATGTGTACACACACATCACATTCCTCTTCTCTAGATGCATCCCACGTATAGTGCTGCTTCCTGAATCTATCGTGAAGGGGAGGTCCACTTGCACAAGTTCTGGGGTTTGAGCAAGATGCTCAAATGTAAATGTGTCCAGGGGAGCAGAAAGGGGGCGCTGTTGCTAGGCCCTGAGAGTGAAAGGGCAGAACAGGCAGAACTAAGGGGAGAGGGCAGGAAGGAGGGCAGGGAGAGCCTCGAGAGAAATGTCAAGACAGGGAAGGCAGCGTGAGTAGGTCTGGGGAACATTTAATTCAGATAGAGCTGAGGAAATATACAAAAGAATATAGAGAAATAAAGTTGGAAAGGTAGACTTGGGCCAGATCTCAATGGGCCGTGAAACCCAAGCTTAACTAATCAGTGAAGGCAATTGAAAGAATAGCATGTAATATAATTCACTGAGATGTGACCATGGCTTGCCTCCTGATAAATAATGGGTACGTCAACTTTTGGCATATCAAGTATGACTTAGTTAATCACATTAGTACATTAATTTATTAAATCCCCTTCAATCACTTCACTTTTTTGCCCAACAGAATATATGTCAGTAACAGAAAATTCTTTTAATCCCATTTTGTATAGGATCCCATTCCAAGTATTATACGGTATCATTATTAAGGAATTACCAAGGAGTATCTCACAAGGGGAGAAAATTAAATCTTAATCCTCAACCCCAAGTCTCCCAGACCTGAGGAGTTTGTTCCCTGGCTTTGTCCCCAGCTCACAGGACCTCAATAAACACTTGTTGAGTTTGGGATATGTTTTAACCACAAAAAATGAATAAACCAGGCAACTACTATGAGTTACTAGCCTTGAGCATTTTTACAAGGAATAACTCACGGGCCTGGTAATTCAGTCCTGATGATAATATTCTATGCAAAAATCTTTAAATCCCACCCTTAGTTCTCTACTGTCTAAGAAATGAACCAGCTCATTTGCTCCCTCTACTTTACTACCCCTAAAGTGAAAACAAGTCTCCATTCTCCACCCTAGGAATGTCTTCTTGAGATGCCCTCCTAAATCCTGGCAAGACCTAACAATAAGTTTCCAATATTTCCAGTACACACCTGAAACAAATTTGGGTCATAATCTCTCATACAGTATTCTTTTCACAAGAGAAAGCAAGTAAACGGTTGGTTAGCAATTTTGGAATGAAGATGAGATTGTCTGATTTACAGAAAATGATTTATTGTCTGCCCTTGGGGGGAAGTTAATTACCCTTGCCTGAGAAACAGAGAAAAGTAACTTTCATTATAAACCACAAACACTGGTACTTCCCAAACTTGTCTTTTTCCTAGTGTAAGATTCTGGACATATCACTCATTTAAGGAAAAAAAGTTCTGCCTAAGAACTTTGGGATTCAGTTTCCCCATAAATGAAGGGGCTAAACCAAAGCCTACCGTTCTTTGAGCAACTGGTGGAGTCAGTAACAGTCTTCAAGGCAGATCCCTAGGAATAGACGTAGCTGATGAAAAAGAATGGGCTGATGTGACTGAGTCATCAACTCACAAATGCCAGGTCACACTAAATGATTTGTGTACTCAATTAAAAGGAAAGATTGACAAAAGTTTAGTTGAATCTGCCAAAGTGAATGCAAGAGATTAAAATAGAAGATTTTTCTTCTTTTAAGAACTGAAAATATTCCAAAATGAATTTATCAAACTTTTCAGACCAATGTGAGCATTTTTAGAGAATTTCGTTCTTTTCTTTTCTTTTTTTTTCACTTTAACTCTGGGTCAGTGTATGCCCTATAGTCTTTTATGCTTGGCAGAAGCAAAATAAATCATAAAATACTCAAGGCTAATCCTAAAGGTAGATCAAGATTTACAGGGTCTTTTAAAATAGGTAGCGTTGACAAGATTATAGTCCTAAAACAAGTTAATTTATTTGGTTTTGTTAATTTCTTTTAGATATACTTTTGAATAAGAGACCTACATGATTTATACCAAATTTCAGGAAGACTGGCAGATTTTTCTATTTTCTATCTTTCCAATAAATCAAAATATGATTTAAAAATAAAGGAGTCAACACAAACATTATTACATTGTCAGGTTCTAAAAACACTATTATGATGGGATAATCCCCCTTAATAAGGACAACGGTTGCTCTTGGTTAACCATAAATCATTAGGCTGAGAACAAGTCTTAGTCACTACAATTGACTCATTCAATGACCGTGGCCAGCTCTGAATCCAACGTGTGAAGTTATGAAGTTCTCTCATTTTCCCCCCACTCTTTACTTCTTCCTGCCACTTTTTGAACCAACAGACTTGGTTACTATAAGCAGCGCTGATAAAAAGTCTGAAAGAAGAGGATAAAACACAAAATGAAATTTGTGTATAATAAAATCATTGACTTTCAGTGATACAGGAGATTTTAGATATAGTCTACTCCAAATATTTATTGTAAAGGAAATTGAAGCCCAAAGACGTAATGGCATGCCCAAATTCCACAGCTGGTTATGACATCATTGGGACTAGAACCCAAATATCCGTTCCAGCGATCCAGCTTCTACTTATCCTGCTAGTGGAACTTTCCATGTCTCTCCTTACAGAACCAATTCTCTGATACTGGAGAAGAAGGTCTCCCTGAACCTTTAGAGTTCAGGGCCAGCCTTTTTAACCACTGGATAAGAACACAGAAACATAAGGAATGCCAAGAAACAACTTCTCCCCCTGCAAAGTACCATATGATCTGACCCTTGACTAACTAATCCAATCTCCCATGCTTTCCTCCTTGCTCACTAGATTCCAGCCACACCGGCCTTCTCATTCACCTCCAACAAGTCACTTCCAAGCTTTGGGCCTTGACATAAGCAGATCTTTTATCTGCCCTATTCTTCCCTTGGATCTGTGCATGGTTCACTCCTTTTCAGCATTAATGTCTCTGTTCAAGTGTACCTCCTCAAGGAAGCCTTTCCTAACCACCCGAACGACCACACCTTCGTGTCACTTAAGTACCTGGGTACCTCATGTTCAAATCAATGTAAGCATTACAAACGTTGAAACTCTGCCTGCTTTACCACTGTATCTCCAGTCCTAGAACAATGCCCATACATGGTAAACACTCACGCATTTTTAGAATGAATAAATGAATGAATGTATGAAAGACAAAGGAAAGATGAACCAACATATGGGGTGACTCCACGACATGGTGCTGGGAAACCCTTCCATTTATGTTTTTATAAAATGAAGGGCAAAGAAGGTGGCTGTAGATATAGAAAGTTACCAGAAACCCTGTTGGCATCTATCTAAACCATATCTCACAGGCATTTCTTACAAAACGTCATTGCCAAGAAAACAAAAATAACCAACTTTCAGCCTACTCCAGATATGCAAGAATTCAAGATCAAGCCATAATATATCTCAAAGTTCACCTTATTCTGCCAGCAGGAGCCTTGCAGTGCTGAATTTTGGGGCATGTGAATGATACATTGTTTTACTGAAATATTTTCCAAGATTCCTTTCCAAATTCAACTCCATGGTCTTTTTTTTTTTTTTTCCCCCTAAAGGGTAAAACACCAACCTGTTTCCAAGCTATTTGGTAATATTTTGGCACAGATAATCCAGTAAAGAAAGTTGTTTGTATAGAACAGAGCTATCGGGAGTAACAGTACATCCCAACCTGCCCCTCTTTCTAAGCGCTTAACCTATAGATAACAACCCAGCTAGTCACATGTAATTCTTACCAGATGGCTATTTTATTGCAGCTCAAAGACCTCCAATATGATTAAAGTTAACAAACAACAGTGGGAGCAATACTTAAGCCCACGGTTAAGAAGAGCAAGGAGGCTGAGATCACCTAAACGGGAGCAGGAACAGGGGGAGAACTTGCTACCCACTCTATCTTTGCTACCTTTGGCAAATTCTCAAGGGGTGTCAGGACTGCCTAGTAACAGGTGCTTAATAAACACTGATTTAATGATCAAACAAATGTCTAAACCTTGGGAGAGCCCACCTTGCCCACAGCCACTCACTGCACATCGACCCCATCTATAGGAGATGTATGCTGCACATCCAAGCTTGGGCTCTACCAACTACTTCCTAGCTCATGACCTCGGGGAGAATATTTAACTTCTCTCAGCCTCAATTTCTATCTCTGTAAACTAGTGCGAATGACTCCCTTGCAAGGGTGTTGATGAGATTGACCAGAATGCCAGTTTTCTTAAGCCTCTGAGGAAGCAGTTTACCAATGTTTGTGGCTCCGATCAACGTGGTACCGTTACCTCCTGCCTACAGGTCCCTGGATTTTGAAGCTGGATGACAAACTGATTACAGCCGCATACACGACCCTGAGATTCCCAATAAATAACTAGCGGCTCTTCTGCCATTCCCCAGCTTTCCCCTCAACCTTTGGGATTCCGGTCTCATCAAAGACGAGGTCCGAAAGACAGCGCACAAGCAGCACAAATGCGATCGATCATCTTCACCAGTTTTTCCTGTTCAGGTAAAGCTAAGCTGGGCAGGCTCAAGTCTTGCTCTCCAAATTTCATTGCAATTTGGGGGAATTGTGTTCAGAATCTAACAAGAAACAGTCCTGAGAATACCACATTCATTCCACGCTTGACCCCAACACCACATCTGCTCTAAGGAGACCCCAAATTTCTGAACAGAAACTATATCGCCTGCCTTTCCATCCTGGAGTATGCCTTCCAGAGAAACAGGAACACAGGAAGTGCTAAAGCCATGAACTCCTTCCAAGGCAGCTGAAGTCACTGGATGAGGTAAAGCTAGAGGTTTGTCTCAATCTGTGGCTGGGAAGTTTGGGGACAAACATTTATCTTTAGAGGTCTACCTAAATTTCCCCTTCCAGCGTTAAAGATTGAACCAATTCATCTGGCTTTGAAAACCTGCATCAGTACAGCTGGGCACCCATTCTCCCACCGTAAACACCAACCGTCAAGGCCATCAGACACAAGCTTTCACAGCTGCCAAGGTACTTGCTGTCCTAACTTGGTTCCTACTCCTCAATTCGGCTCTGTTTTATTTACCAGCCTCCTCCCCTAGTCTTGGAAAACGCTGCCTCTAGCCCTCAGCCAAACCACATCCCTATTTCAAACCTCTCCAAATTCTCACCTCCAAGTAGCACACCCGGCTCCAATTACTCCAGCAACGCGCCTCCCCAGTCCCAGCTCCTTCCAACACGCCTGATTCCTTAGCACTTGTGTGTTTATCTCCGCCCAGCTGCAGTTGATTAAATCTACTTGGTTCCGTTTCTGTCATGTATGGTTAGGGCAATAATATGTTTCTACGTCTCTGTCCTCTCTGTTCACAGGTGGTGTTCTTTGCCGGGGTCCGCCCTGCGAAGCCCGAGCCCCGCGGGCTGCGGCCCTCCTCCCTCCCACCATGCTTCGCGCTGGGCGACAGCGCGCGGAGTCGGCGGCCCATGGCTGTGCAGCTGGCTGGTTCTAATTACGTGGGGAGGGGCCTTCGCTGGAGCAAACTGAAATGATTCGTTCCTCTAATCTTCTGTATTTCAATAAATGAAAGAGAGAGGGAGAAAGATTCTTTGCGTGTACTCTGTCCTGATGAAACAGTGAGCTGTTTGGGAAATCATGAAATTTCTACTGTGCAAGGCAGTAAAATCTAAGCAGTGAAACTGAAGAGCATTTTCCCAAGTATTTGGAGGCCAGATTGGCCCCCGGATCTGGAAATCCTACTTAATACGGGTTTTTTAAAAAACACGTAAGAAAAGATATCATTCGTTTACATTTCAGCTTTTAGGTGGTTCCTAACCCACTGTATGCTGAGGGTTTCTTTAAGGCTATTTTCTAGCTTAACAATTCCAGAAACACTTTCAATTCTACTTTTCAATGGGTATTTTTCACTAAATGCAAGTTATGCTGTTTTTTATTTGGAGGCCTGGACTAATGTATTAAAAAAATATATGCCTTAAACTCTCAATGTAGACTCAAAAAAACAATAACACTGAAAGAAATATTAGATCTCAATCTTCCCAACCTCTTCATATCGACAAATGAAGAAACTGACTCACATGGGTCTACAGATTTGCTCAGGTTTAAATAGAATCTTGATAAATGAAGAACCAATCATTTATTAAGATGCACAATCCAGTAATCTATTTTCTACACCTTGAAACCTGGATTAAGAAACATTACTTTAGGGAGTTCCCTCGTGGTCCAGCGGTTAGGACTCAGTGCTTTCACTGCAGTGGCCCAGGTTCAATCCCTGGTTGGGGAAGTAAGATCCCACAAGCCGAGCAGTGACCCCCCCAAAACACAAAAAACATTAGGACTGAACCATACATACCAATATCAATAACCAAACATTGCAGAAAATATAATTAATATAAGGAATTTCCAAATAAAAAATTTCTAACTCAGTCCATTGAATAAAGCTAAACTGCTACAATCAACATATTCACTTGTGCATTCAAGTATTTATTTCACATATATTTATTGAATGCTTACTATGTGCTGGGTATGTTCTAACTACTGGAGATAGTGCACAAAGTAAAACATCTCATGGATGTTCTAATGCAAGGGACAGACAATAAACACATCTAAATATAAATATCAGGTGGTGATATGAGTTATTTTTAAAAAGTAAAACAGGGTTTGGAGACAGTGGGGGCAAGGGGATATGGTTATTTTAAATGGGGTGGTCTGTGAAGGCCTCTCTGTAGAGGTAATGGCTGGGCAGGGACCGGAGGAAGGGAAGGAACAAGGCCTGTGAATAAATGCAGGAAGTGCTCCAGGCAAAGGATGAGAGGCAGGAACATGCTCTGCACCTTTGAAAGACATCTGGGCCAACAACTGCAGTATCGTGAAAACAGTGAGAGTGATGGGAGAGGGGGTGAGAGTTACACTGGGGATTGGGGATTTTACTCTAAATGTAGTGGGAAGCCACTGCAGGACGTTTGCACTGGTGAATTTTGTGATTAGACTTAAGTTTTTAAAGGATTATTCAAGCTGCTATGTGGAGAATAGATTTTTACTAGCTAATAATAATAGTAGCTGACATTTATTCCAAGCACTGTTCTAAGCACTTGTCCTATTTTAACTATTTAATTGTCAGAGCAACTTCTGAAGTAGATACTATTCTTATCCCCATAGAGGGAAAATGAGGCATAGAGAAGTTAAATAACTTGCCCAAATTCAGCTCATAAACAGTGGAACCAGGCTTCCAACACAGACAGTCTACCTCCAGACCCTGCCCTCTTCAGGGACCTGGGTTAGGGGTCCACTGCACCTCAAGTAAAGATGTGATGGTGGCTCAGACCAAAGATGGGGGCGGGTAGCAAGGGTGGGAGAGTGGGGGGCCAAAGGTGGGCGGATTCAGAATATATTTCTATGGTAGAATAGATGGGATTGGGCGTGACATCCGAGAAAACACAGGAAATCATGGATGATGCCAAGGATTCTGGCCTTGGCAACCGGGTAGTAGAGTCCTTTACAGAGATGGAGAACACAAGCTGTGAACAAAATGGGGACAGGAGGGCTGCATGGAACTCAAGATAATCCCCCAAACTAAGGTGAGATGGGGAGTGAGTGTATTCGTTTCCTGTGGCTGCTGTAACACATTACTAAAAACCTGGTGGCTTAAAACAACAGGAAATTATTCTCCTATACTTCTGAAGGCCAGACGTCCAAAATCAGTGTTACTGAGCCAAAATCAAGGTGTCAGCAGAGACACCAGAGTCTCCAGAGGCTCTAAGAGAGAATCCGTTCCTTGCTTCTTCCAGCTTCTCATGGCTGTTGGCATTCCTTGGCTTGTGGCCCCGTCACTCCAATCTCCGCCTCCACAGTCACGTGGCCTTCTCCTCTTCTGTCTACATCAAATCTCTGTCTTAAAAGGACACATGATTGCATTCAGAGGCCACCCAGCTAATCCAGGAGAATCTCACCTCAAAATCCTTCAATTAATCACATCGGTAAAGACTTTTTCCACAGAATATTCATATAGTAACATTCACAAGTTTTGGGGATTAGGATGTGAGCATATCTTTGGGAGCCATTATTTAGCCTACCAGAGTCAGGAATACATATAATAAGAAAAATAATAAAATCCACAATGGACAAAGAGTTGGCAAAGTTTATCCCTTTTTCACGTGAGAATTTGATCTTCTGTTAACTCTCTTATCTCTATAACCCTGGTAATCTAAAACAATATGTCAACTATAATAAAAGGCCACTTGCTTATAATAAAAATTACCCCTGGGATTGGTAAATTGTATGGGGATTGGAAAATTTTTAAATATCTGATAAGAAGAGATATTTGGAGGCTTCCCTGAGAGCAGAGACTCCTGTAAACCAGGCATGTTTTTCATGGACATCATGGAAACTATTCCTATAGAGCATAGTTGCCTATTAGCTCCTGGGAAGTATGAGTCTTCTAAACCAGAACACACACACACACACACACACACACACCACGTAGATCTAGCATTTGAGCCATCAGTTGGAGCACTCCAGATGGCTGTATGAACTCATATGTATATAGCCGCAAGCATCAAACAAAAGAGGAAGGCCATGCTGCCCTGCTCCAAGCTGCAGCCCCTACCCTATATCCTTTAACAGACTGAAGCTACCTGTGGCCTGTGATAATCTCTTGGGTCTAAGTGTTTATCTGAACCCAAGAAGGCCCCCCCCCGGATGTTTGCTGCCACATGTAATACAGATATCATTTCAGTTTAATGATTTCCATTTCTTCCACCACCAAACTCTTTAACATAGTTACCAGCAGGGAAAAGGAGTAGCACATTTGTTCCATCTAGTCACCCTCTGGTGGTCTCACTCATAAGCAGTAAAATGGCTAAAAGGGGCAAAGGGAAAAGAAAACGTGGAAAGCACAAATTAATAAATTCACAAAAACTGAGTTGACTGTTTCCTTAGGCAGGAGAAGTGAGTAGAACCTTAGATGAATATGTCATGCTTCCTGCACTATGCCTTCAAGAGGCCTATCCTACAGGATTAAATGCAAAAGTCCCAACTCACATCTCTGCTGGAAATGTACAAGTATGCTCATTACTCAGAGCCAAGATAAAGGATAAATCTTTATGAGTACCGTAAGTATGAGTCATCAAAAATAGGAAACACATGTAGGACATATACACAGTAATAGTACCAAGCCAGGGAAAGTGTTTAGGAAATGCGTATAAGAACACATGGCAAAAAGAGGACTAAAAATTACCCTTGTACACTGCTCCAAAAACATCAAAAAAACTCACAGCAAATCAGGGGTCCATATCATTCTGGTCTCTAATAAACATAGGTCATTTCCCTACTTGGAAATAGGCTTTTTTTTAATGCAAAAAGGAGGAGAACTGAATCAAGAAAAAGTAACTTGGAGTAGGCTTTGAAAGATTTTATGAATTGGGAAATTTGAACAGCTTCCAACTAAAACACTGGGAATTAGATATTAACAGCATTAAAACTGAACAAAAAAGATCTTTTCAGAGAAATACTTGTGCACAATGGTAAGATTACCATTTCACTGAGTTTCTCACTATCTTAACAACCAGGGGTGATAAGGGAAAAAAGGGTGGAATCTTCAACCCATATGAAAGTAGGAAACAAAAGAAACAGCAACACATGCACTAACAACATACAAAGAGCAATAAAGGGCCAGCAGCAAAGCCTCTAAAGGCCTCTCGGCTCAGCAGAAAGAGTTCACACTGGGGAACAGGCACCCTCTGGTCAGCTGCACCAGATGACAATCTGGGGGGTGTTCAGAGTAGAAGGCAGGGTAATTGGCCCCCAGAAGTCCCCTGGGGCAGATGACGGAGGCAAAATGCCCCCGCATGACTCCACTGGAAATTAAGCTCTTCAGTCGCCTTGGATTTTGGAAGACCCCCAAATCTGAGACTCAGCATGGCAAGCAAAGGAGACATATGTCTCACACCAAAGCATGCATGTCCGTGTCCAGATGGACCCTGGGCTCCCTTGGACTTCAACTTTCTCCTTTATCTTCAGAAACTACTCTCTCCCAAGGAAAGCCTTGCCTACATGTCTATCTACTTGAGGCTGAAAGGGGTAAGAGAGAAATGTGCAAAGTATTGTTTTTAACTTCATTAAGGTTTAAATTTACCAAAGACTTCAAGAAAAGTCAAGGTTCTTTAGGAGCTATTCTGAGGTAGGAATCTCATGTAACTTCCACCTCACAAAACATCCAACCGTAGACCAGAAAAGACAACAGGAGCATGACTAGAGCTGAGAAGTGAGACACCTCATTTTCCTCTGCCTCTCATTTCTCAGTCCTCTCAGCAGCTGCCATATCTCTTTATTCCTTTCTCCCAAGGCACCTGCATATGCACTTACATCCCTAGGAGTGAGGCCGTGTGGGGGGGTCACCTCTTAAGATATGAACGCAGCTTCCCTTTAAATCAGTGCATAGGTGCTAGGCACATGAAACCTACAGCCACATCACCAACTCGCTGTGCAAATTCAAAAAGAATCAGATGCGTGTACACCTGTATCAACAAATAAAAATTAATATGCACAGTGTGGTGTTTGGGCTCTAGGCAAGAATTAGGCTATTACAGTGATCCTGAATCCTATAGCTGGCTCTCCTTGGCTTATTGTTAGACCCAGTAACACCTAATCTAGTCTATCTTCAAAAGAAGCCAAATCTTACCTGCAATTTGCCTCTCTTCCACCAAGGGATGTAAAAATTCTAGATCTAGTCAAAGGACTCCGTAGTTCAGGTGGAAAATGCCAGAAATATAAAGTACTATTGTATATCCAGTGATAAACCATAATGGAAAAGAATATGAAAAAGAATGTATGTAAAGGGCTTCCCTGGTGGCGCAGTGGTTAAGAATCTGCCTGCCAATGCAAGGGACACAGGTTCGAGCCCTGGCTGGGGAAGATCCCACATGCTGCGGAGCAACTAAGCTCGTGCTCCACAACTACTGAGCCTGAGCTCGAGAGCCCGCAAACCACAACTACTGAGCCCACGTGCCACAGCTACTGAAGCCCGCGGGCCTAGAGCCTGTGCTCCGCAACAAGAGCAGCCACGACAATGAGAAGCCCGCGCACTGCAACAAAGAGTAGCCCCCGCTCACCGCAACTAGAGAAAGCCTGCACGCAGCAACAAAGACCCAACACAGCCAAAAATTAATTAATTAATTAATTTAAAAAAAAAAGAATATATGTATAAACTGAATCACTTTACTGTACAGTAGAAATTATCACAACATTGTAAGTCAACTATACTTCAGTAAAATAAATCTTAAAAAATAAACAAATAAATAAAGCACTATTGTAGGGTGTCTTGGACTAGAACCCAGATAATGCCTGACGACTGTGGGCAAAGAACAGTACCCAGAAGTCAAAAGTACAGCCATTTCACCTTAGTTTTAGCATTCTAACTCAGGAGTGCACTCGGAGCAAAATCCCATCAGAATACTAGCAAATAGTGCTAAACTAATAAAAGACAATTTATTTTTTAAAAATTAACCTCATTCTTATGAGTTTTAAAGGGCTATCTAGTACCTGGGTGTTGATGTTTTAGTATTTCAGACAAGGCCAAGGAGCTTCAGGGAAAGGGCTATTTCAATTAACCACCCGTCTAGCTGAGGTGCCTGGGCAGCCTGGAAAGGAAAGCACAGAGCACACAACTGCAATGGAAGCCAAAGCAGCAGGTCTTCCAAACAGATTCAGATTCCTGTATCTTTAAGACCAGACCCTCATAAATGGATTGCTTCTGCTGGACACCATGCTTTAAATAAACAGACTCTTCTGGCCGACACACAACTTCCTGTAGGGTTCTGGTGGGTAAAGCTTGAAAAGGCTGCCAAATCCAATGACCAGCAACTTTAGAGCTGACTTAGAAAACAAGCTACGAAGACTTGAGTCCAGAGTAAACAAAGGAAAAAGCCACATTAAACAGGGAACAAATTACTATAGAGGCAGGGATATTTTAAGTGCTCACTGAGCAAAAAAACAAAATAAAAAAATCAAGTTATTAAGTATTTAACGATACAGGGTAGAGTAAAATGTCCTCTTTCAAGTGGAGGAATCAGTTTAATTAATTCCAGCAACATTAAGAATTGGCCGGGAATCACCGCCTACATCATGAGGACAGATTGTTCTCAATGGCCCAACTTCAAACCAGGCTCAGCTCAAATGAGCTACCCAAGGGAGTAGCATGGAGTCAAAAGCCATTTATAGCTTTTACCCATCTGAGGGAAAGGACTAACTAGTGTACTAGCAGAGGACTAAAATCTATAAGAGTAAAGAAAAATGTGGGGCTTCCCTGGTGGTCCAGTGGCTAAGACTCCGTGCTCCCAATGCAGGGGACCTGGGTTCAATCCCTGGGCAGGGAACTAGTTTCCACATGCTGCAACTAAGAGTTCGCATGGCGCAACTAAAGATCCCGCGTGTGGCAACTAAGACCCGACACAGCCAAATAAATAAATATTTTAGAAAAAGAAAAATGTAACAAAAACTCAGAAACGGGCTGACACAGACATCTGGAGAATATACAGTAAATTGCAGTAGCATGAGATTTAATTAGAAAAAATAAATCAAAGCCATAATACAAAGTGGAGGATACCTGCTCAGCTATAGCAGTTAAGGAGGACTGGGGACAAAACACCAAGTCCACTGATATAATGAAATCAAATAAAAGTACACTGTGGAAAAGGGGAGGAGCTTAAGAAGACTTACAGTGATACTTTAACGTCCTCGGCACTATGCAAAAACCCAATATCACAATGCAAAAGAGTCCAACTTGGTTCCTGGCCTTAAGAAGTCCACTCACCAGCAGACTGTGCAAGATTAACACAGGTGATTCAGCAGCGAATAATACAAGAAAACATATAATCCCATACTCTGCGGAAGTTCAGACTGGAAGGGGCGGGGGGGAGGAATTCAGAGCAACATTTAGAAAAGAGGGAAATGGAGGCGGATAAAGGAATCAGGAAAGGGTTTGCTGAAGAGTTAAGACTTAACGCGTGGGCTTCAAACATGGCCAGGATTGAGAGAGTTAAGAAAGAAGTTCAGGTGGAATTAAGAAAAAGCTGTGGGGCAGTAGATTCAGCTGAAAGGTCAGGGGTGAGGCTCAGGAATCTGCACTTAAGCATTTCCAAGGGATTCAGATGCAGGGGGTTCACATCCCACACACACTTGGGGAAACACTGATCCACAGGATTAAGTCCAAATCCTTACCTGTTCGGCCTTTCCAGCCTCATCTTCCACTCCCAGGCCCCAGCTCACCCCCATCACTGTTCCCATCACTGCCCCATCCTCTATTCCAGGGGTTGGCAAGCTTTATTTGCAAGTGGCCAGACTGTAAATATTTTGGGCTTTGTCAGTCTTGTTACCCTACTCAAGTCTTCTACTGTCATGAGGAAGGGGCCACAGACAATACGTAAACAAATGGGCATGGCTATGTGCCAATAAAACTTTATTTACCCCCTCCCCAAAAAAACCCTTTATTTACAAAAACAGGCATCAGATTGATGAATGGATAAGCAAGATGTGGTATAGCCATACAACAGAATACTGTTCAGGAATAAAAAGGAATGAAATAACTAATACACGCTACAGCATGGATGAATCTCAAATGCATTACGTTAAGTGAGAAAGCCAGTGATAAAAGTCACCCATATTGTGTGGTTCCATTTATAAAAAATCTCCAGAATTTCAGATCTATAAAGAAAGTAGATTAATGGTTGCCTAGGGCAGGGGTGGGAGCATGGGGAATGACTGCTAATGGGTACCAAATTTGGGAGTGCTAAAAATGTTCTAAAGTTAGATTGTGGTGGTAGTTGCACAACTCTATAAAATACACTGAAAACCATTGACTTGTACGCTTTAAACAGGTGAACTTTATGGTATGTAAATTACATACATACAAAAACGGGCAACAGGCAGGATTTGGCCCAAAGGCCATAGTTTGCCACTCCCTGATCTGTACATCAGCCACACCATGTACAAGGAAGAACTTTCCTCCACACATGGTTTTGCTCTTCCCTCTGTGCATGTTGAAGCCTCCCTTCCCTTCTGCCCAGTAACTTCTACTTGACTGTCAAGCCCTTCATCAAATGCTCTCTTCTGGATCCTTCCCTCCCCTGCAGATAGAGTTACCACTCCCTCTGTTGGGATCCTGCAAACTTCTGTTAATTTTATAACAAATAATGGTCATATTATTTGTCACACTGTATTAAATTTATTCTCCCTCAACCCCCAGTAAGTGCTGAAGACATAAAGATGAGTAGGAATCCAGCAGAGTGTCTACCTAGTATACAGTAGGTTCTCAATGAATAATTCATTGAATAAGTCTGTAAATGAATGGATGAATGAATCAATTATAGGAGTATTATTTAGAGAAAATCAGTTTTATGAAGTGGTCCACAAGCTGAACCAAAAGAATCAGGGCCTAACGCTGAAGGCACCAGTCCCCGGAGACTGGTTAAGGAGCTGCAGCTAAGTGGAGAGGAGCGTAGAAACTCGGGAAATTCCAGAGGAATGTCAATAAAACTTGGTGACTGACCAAATATAGGGTTTGAGCGAATGGTTCAAAAGTCCCCAGACAGATGGTAGCAGTGCCATTGATGGGACAGGGAAGTTGGACTGGTAAACCAGCACGGGGGTAAGGAGAAGACTGGCTTAGAAAGGTTCTTATAGTCAATTTTAGAGATAAGAAAAGAGCTAGTGTTTGACTGTTTATTGTGTGCCAGGCACACATGCCAGCTCTCGGGGGCCAGAGAGACGTCTCTCGATCCTCAGTGAACCCTCTAAAAAACTACTATCATCTCCACTTTACAGATGAGGCAACTGGGGCTCAGAGAATTAAGTAACTCACCCAGAGTCACACGCTTGGGAAGCGACAGGGCTGAAGTCAGCCCTCTATCTGACACCAGGTAGAACCACACTGATAGCCACTCCTCCACAGCACAGCTCAGGCACCTGGGAGCTTGAGGTAAAACATGAGAGGTAGTGAGCTTGAGGTAAGACACAAGAGGTAGGGTGCTTTGGAGACCCTGGAGAGAGTTTTGGGAGTTGCTGGCATGGAGGTGACAACCCAAATCCTGAGAACAAACAAGCCACCTCAGGGAGAGTAGACAGGGGAAAACAAGGGCCAAGGACTGCACTTCAGTCAAGACCCCTGAGAAGGAAGAAAGACCAGTTGGGAAAGAAACAGAAAAACACATGGAAAGGTAGAAGGAGAACCAAGCTAAGGTAATATCCTGAAACCCAGAGAGAGATGCCAGAAAAAGGGGCACAGAAAAAGGAGCCGAGGAGGAGTAAGAGTGGGGAAAGGCTAGGCGGTAGAAAGAACTCTGCAATAGGAGTCAGGGTCCCTGGGGTCCAGTCCAGCACGGGCACCAATTCTTGTTTGACAGTGAATAAGTCATCGCTTCACTCCCTGGCCCTACAAGGTGGTTAGGACTAGGTTGTCTCGAGGGCACCTCTCCAGTCCCAGCATCCTATGAGTTGGGTCAAAAGGGCATCTCCAGAGACAAGTTCAGGAGAGCAGAAGTCAGGCTGCAGAGAGGAAAGAAGGGAAAGGCAGGACACACAGACTCACTCATTCAAGGTGTGGGACAGGTGAGGAAAAGAGAAACAAGATAGTACAGAGAGGCGATCAGCAGGGCCAAGTTCATACACGGTCTCTTCACTGTGGGAGAAAGGAAAGTAAAATAATTAAACATGTGTCTAATTTCCACAGAAATATTTAGAAAACACAGTGAGGAGTGGGACTCTTGAAAGTAATAAATTCTTCTGCAGAATTTGGGCATTTAAATCAGAGGTATTAGCAAGTAAATTCACATTCTCAAATAAAATGTCAAGATAGCAAATCAGCAACGGAAACAAGAAAATACAAGTTGGATATCTGGGTACTCTGCAACACAAACTGGGCCTTTGCCCAATCGGCACATCGTGGTCTCAGATTTGCACACCCGCTCCTTACTTTGGTCTGTTGCTTTTTAAAAATACTCTCCAAAAAGTCACATTTTCAAATGTGGAGGGTGCTCCTAGAAAATGTTAGAAACATTTTCTTACGACAGTTTTGGGAAATTATACAATCTTTTAAAAGTCAAGAGAAGTTACCATGGCAACAACAGTATGGATCAGGGTTGTAACCCTAACCTCCATAAAGACAAACACCACACTGGTTGGAAAATGCTGCTGCTGGACAAGTTTTAGAAGGAGTCAAGGCAGCCTCTCCTCCAGACTGGGGAAGAGGCAATAAGGAGAGAGGCTCTTTCAGTCTGTCAGCTCCCAGCCAGCAAAGAACATAACCGGCATCACCTCATGCTAAAATGGCAGAGTCCAACCACGCTCAGTCCTTCTGTGGGGCAGGGGGCATGCTTTCCCAGGGCAGTGTTACTGTGATACATGGCAAAGTTTAAGCCACATGGCTAACCAGCGTGTTGGTAGGAACGTTGTAACTTCTTCACTTCTTCTTGTGTCCTAATTTATTTGCTCTATCTCGATGTTTACTATTATCGCTCTGATTTCTGCTTTCACTTCTTTCTAAGATTCCAAGACTGGGTTTTTGGAGAGTTCTCATTTGAAAGTTAGCTGTAGCTTCAGATTGAACATCTTGCCCCAACGTGTTAGAAACCATCAATGACTAGCGTGGCCAGTTCTACCCGGCCTGCATTGCCTTCTGTGGAAACAGCAGCCGGAGGTCTAGCGGCCTGGCTAGCCCCAGCCCTGCTCCTCTCTCCAGTCCTGGCCTGGCACCTTCATACTGCGCAGCAAGGTGTCATCATTTAACCTGCACGGAGTATCTTCAAGTGAAGTAGCAACTTGTTTTAAATGATGTGACTGCCCTATTCATTTAGGGCCTCCAATCCTACGTAAGAGCCAGGTTCAGTGGCCTTTCAAGTTAACGAAATAATTTCCAGAACAACAGTCAAACGAATTCGGGAAGGGAGGAGGAGGGGAGAGAGGGAAAGAGGAAGGGAGAGAGAAGAGAAGAAAGGGAGAGGGAGAGGGAAGAGGAGAGAGAGAAAGAAAAAGGGAAAGAGAGAGAAAGAGAGATGAATGCCTTTAGAGAAATGTGACCCTCGTTGTCGGTGTAACTTTCTCATAGATCTGCTGTAGGTCTGTGACAAAATGCAGGTTCAAAGATAACCTTACCTGTCAGCCTGGGGTGATTTCCAAAACAACTTCCATTTAAACAAACACCAGGCAGTGTTTACACATGGAAGGTGTTTGTTTAGTAACTGAATTTCATCAGTATATAGTGTCTGTGTGTGAGGAGTTTACTGTGACACTTGCTTATTAGCACACGCTGCACACAAGATCTCTGAAATATAAATAGCCTTGAGTTTGTTTGAGGTTTTTTCCCCAGCATATACACAGGACTAGCACTGGGAAGTCATTCATGAATAACAGCAGAGGGGAAATGTCCCGGATAAGAGAAGGAAGGTGACTAGTATGCTAGTGTTCATTTGATATTTCTGCTCCCATGTGTATACTCTCCAAAAAACCAGTCTTGAAATTTTTTATCAGTTCTTTTAGTGGTGATGGGTAAAGGTAAGACACACACCCATTCCCCCTACCCCTGCACTGTTCCATTATATTTTAATAACTGAGGGGGAGGGGAACAAAAAGAGAGAAGTTGTCAACCTACTAATATTGTGGAAATGGGAAAGACGACAGATAGATAGATAGGTAAGTAGGTAGGTAGTAGGGCTCTCCAAAATGTTTAATCCCTGAACTGCAAGATTCCTCAAAGTAAGCAAAAAAGATGTCAAATCAGATGGCAAAGTCCACACACTGAAGGTCCTGCGTTTCACGCATAGCAGGAAGAGTCCCTTAATGTGTTTGTTCTCCTTTGTCACACAGTTCAAGCAAGTTTGGTTACAAGTCATGGATTACTAGCAGAAGACAGGTGAGTTACTTTTTGTGGAGGCAGTTGAAAGCTTTATTTGGGGTGGTGGTGGGGGGAGGAAAATGATCAACTGTGAAAAACAGATGGGAGGTGACATTTAGTGTAGGATTAACAGCCACATAGAGTGCAAGGGCTCCTGAGCTTAGTCCTGCATTTTATAATTACTGACACTTGATGTGATAACCTTCTAAGTCAGAAAGGAAAAAAGAGACAATGCCACACAAAAAAACACCCTCATTACTGCCCCAAAGCCACAAGGAAGGGAACGAAAAGGAACTCTGAGCATCAGAAAGAGCTATCACAAGCCTATGCAGGAAACCCAAACCTTGGGTGAGAGATGTGCTGCCTCGTGGAACAGGTAGAGCCAAGTGAGACAGGGTGGCAGGTTTCATAGCTGGGAGCAAGGTCAGAGCTAAAGGTGAAAGGGAAGTGGACTGACGTGTGGGAAAACCTTGGACTGTAGAGTCACACACCGGCTCAGAGATGGGCTGCATGCCCTAGGGTCTGCCGTGAACCTCCCTAGGCCTCCCTCCCTTTCCGGCCGACAGTGAGGATGGGCGGAGATGGCACAGGTGCCGGGCAGGTGGCTGGCCCACAGCTGGCACTTCATCACCACTGTGGTCACTGTTACTGTTATTTGGGGCCTACAGGAGCTGTTAAGAGGCAAGCAGAACTGTTAGCATTTAGATGCGTTTACTTCCTTCTCTTTCTCCCAATTGTGGTCTCTCCCGCCCTCAAAGAGAACCAGGAAAGGAACAATTGTATGCCACAGTCCTCAGAGAAGGTACCAAGGAAAAGTAACTTGGAGCCACATATGTGATTAACCACATATCCCATTTGGCCCTGCCTGCCAAGAAGCCTGGAGCCAAATTTCAAACTCAGTCGTACCCATCACATAACCCATATGGCTGACAAACTGCACTTCTCTTTTGTCCTCATTTTGCTTTTCTGCTTACACTCTTGGTATGTCTATTGTTGTAAGCCCATCCCAAATCCCTTTTTGGAATGAAGCAGAGAATAAGTAAATACATACAAGCATGGAGGGTTCTGAGCTTTCTGAAGGATGCGGATAAAGTTATTAAACCTGGCCCCTTTCCCATGACAATGGATTCTCCCAGATCCGCACTCCACCCCTACAGCCAGTCGCTGGCATGGCACGCCCATTAACAGTCGCTTCTTCAATGTCAGAACAAATACGTAAATTTAAACGTCCATATCTGTTATACACATATGTACTGCTAACTAAGGGCTTTTCATAATAAGCGAGCAGTTAGATAGATGGGAAATAGAAGAGAAGCATCGCCCTGAAAAAGCAGGTCACAATAAAAATTAGATGATCGGAAACAAAATTGTTGCCATTCCAACAACTAATGAAAGTATGTTACTGTAAACAAGCCTCTGGTGGTGCTACAACCCTTCTCAGGAATCAGGAAACACCCAGAGGGACCGAACTCAGGGGTAGGGGCAGGGGATGGAGCCTGGTCAGAAAAGAGTAGGGGCAGGAAGTGAGGGAGGGGCGGGACATTTTACCTTGAAGTTAAAGGGCACAGGCAGCTGGTTTTCATAGGGTGAAACCGATGATATCTCCCCACTTATTCTAAAAGACAAAGCTGGTCTCTCAGGGCTGTTTACCCTCTTCTGCCCTCCTCTGTCGCCAAAGAGTCTTTTTCCAGTTTCTGGTTCACTTCCAGGACTGTTGTTTCCAAAACCAATGATTACAAATGAGAGGTGTGGTCTCAGATGAAAAATACGACTACAGGTCTGTGCTGTCCTGATGAGAACCCAGCAGGGAAGTCAATGGCAACACCATGCTTTGCCATGGCGGTGGGGGGTTGGGGGGGCTTTGTATACATTATTGTAGCAAGTATGTTTCTGATACAAATTCTCTGCTGGCCTATAAAATTGTTTGTCTAATTAAGTATAACTGTTTCCCCAAATCTTGTCAACCTGCTGCGGTTATTACTTCCAGTTGTAGGCTCTGTCACCTCCTCCACACAGGAAAAGCAGCAGCCTCGCCTCAGCTGAGGAACCTTAAGGTGCCGGGGAGGTAGGAATTTAGTAAAATGTTAGAGAAGGGATGATTTATAATAGATCTTAATGCTAATCCTGCACCAAAACAAGCCGGTCGGGGTGGGGAGTGGGGATAGGGTTGATTTAGTAATTCCCTCACATTTAAGGAGGACATCATGAAAAACGACGACTTCGGTCATAAGAGTCAAAGTAATTATGGCTTGGAGCCAGTAGGGCATTCTTTTCTAATTTATAAGCAACAACATTTATCATTTCATCTTGAAAAATATTTGCCCTTAATATTTCGTAGAGACATGCACAAAGGCCGCCTCTGATCCTCCCACTATAACCTCCAGAACTGACTGGCTGTGGCTGGCTGTGATTTTTAGCACTGACCATATCTAATAGCATATCTATAAAAATCAAGTCATCCATTGAGAATATCAGAAAGAGTTGGATGGGTTTAGGTTGGAAGAGGAAGCGATCCTAGTTTAAAAAAAAAAAGTGGATATAGTTAAGGTAAATTTTACGGGTAATTAATATACTGACAGGTTGAATTAGTTTTTTAACAGCTTTACTGACATCAAATCCACATGCCATAAAATTCACCCATTAAAAGTACAACTCAATGGTTTTTGGTTAGTCACATTTATTGACATTTATCAATGGTATTTACTATATTCATATTCAATTGTGGAACCATCATTATAATTTAATTTTAGAACATTTCTGTCCCCCCAAAAGAAACTCTGTACTCATAAAGTCAGCCCCCACGTCTCTCTTTTGCTCTTCAGCCCTAAACAACCACCAGTTTACTTTCTATCTCTATAAATTTGTCTACTCCGGACAGCATGTGTGTTTTGTGTCTGACTTCTTTCACTCAGCATAACGTTTTCAAGGTTCATCCACGTTGCAGCATGTATCAGTATTTCATTCCTTTTTAGTGCTGAATAACATTCCATTGTATGGATATATATATGTACCACATTCCATTTATCCATTCATCAGCTGATGGGCATTCAGGTTGTTCCCACTTTTTAGCTATTATGAATAATGCTGCTGTGAACAATCGTGGCCAAGTTTTTATGTGGACGTATGTTTTCCTTTCTCTTGCGTATACACTTAGGTGTGGAACTGCTGGGTCATGTAGTTCAAATGATTTTAAAAAGCTGTTGGCATGGCTGCAGTCCTGTATCTCCAGAGTCACACGTGAAGAACATGAGAGATACCTAATTGTTCAGGTTTTTAAACAAGTTTTACAGACTATCCCCCGTAGGCCCACTTTACTTCTTCACTGAACGTACGACGTCCCTTGATGCCAGCTAATTTTCCGTATCTTCAGTACAGCCATGTCTATTTTGATCTAACACAGTCAATATAAGTGTGGGAGAGCTCTGCTGTCATTCCTTGAGGTATTTTTCTTTTGTTTCAGTAGTCTTATGTGCATCTATTTTCAGAATCAACAACAGTACCACACAATTTAGCACGCAGAATTTCTGCCGCTTCTGTAATCGCTCGGACTTGCTTTTCTTTCTTGGTTCTTCTGAGAGAGCATATATAATATGAGTAATTATTGCCACTAAAGAATTGCTGGAGTCAGCAAGGCTTCATAGGAACTGCACTTCCTCCTCCCTTCCTTTCCCTCCCACCCAAATTCTCCCCCATAAGTTAAGAATTAAAGACGCATTACTAGGATAAAGAAATCCGACCTGAAATATGTGTTGCAGCAACAATGGCAAGCAACCAAGAGTATTAACAATAATTTCCAATGTAGCTGGAAAGGTTAGATGATTTGTCTTTGAAATGAGCCAACTCTGCACACTTTCACAAGATTAAAATCAGTTTGCTTTTCCTTTTGGACACCTCGCCTCTCCTATTCCTACCCGCACCATCCCCCCCGCCACCCCACAAAAAGAAGAGTGGTTGAGGCACATAAACAAACAGTTCTGGAAATTAACTTTCCTGACCAGAAGAAAGCTCAAAGATAAATTCTGCTCTGTATTAGTTTCTCTACACTTCACTGTGATCATGGTTTATTGTGGTTTCTCTCTTCCTGGAGAGATAATACCTGAGTGATAACATTTCTGACACAGAAGCTTAGAAACAGAAAGAATGACAACTGTGTGTTATCTTAAAAGAAGCAGGGGGACCATTATCCACAACCCAGGTCATTTCTGAGCCACCAGAAAGGGAGGCCATTTCTCTCTTATGGTAATGACCTTGGGCAAGTGAGTTACCATTGCGCCTGTCACCTGTAAATTGAGGGTAGTAATAGGACTTCATGCAATAAGTGTATGAGTGCTTCAAACAGGGCTGAGGATAGAGGAAATACTGAGTCACTTTGAGCTTGGGTCATCATCACCACCACCAAGACCACCACAGTCTTCAAGAAGGTGCCTGGATAACATAAGGAGCTACCCACCCCCAGCGCTTTCATGCACATACAAGGTACTGCCATCCTTATTCCAGAGTGTTTCTGTTTCCTCTGACTCATCCTGCAGGAGCAATAGGTCCACAAGACAAAACAAAGAAAGATGAAAGACAGGGCACAGGAGAAGATGAGAAAGACATTTTACAATAACAGAGAAATGGCACCTTATTTTGTTTTTTCACAACCATGTTTTAAAAATGAAATTCTTAAGAACATTCTTTCCAATATGAGGCAGGGAGGGGGACCAGGAAAGTTGAAAAGCTGAAAAATCTCTCTAGAGAGAAGTCTTAGAGTTGCCCAGTCCAGAGAGCAATCCTTCTGCATTAACTGAAATCCTTCTCTGTCTCTTGAGTGTACTTTGTGTCCTCCTCCCCACTTATGTTCATACATGAGCATCCTCGTTAAACCCAGAAAGGAAGAAAAGGACTCTTCATCCAGAAAAATGTCTTTACAAATTCCTAGGGTCAGTGGGTAGAAAGCTGGCACCTGCACCTACCTCTCTCTGTGGCTGGCCGGGCCCCTGGTCGGCAGTGCGGAGGTTCAGGACGTGCACCTCCTGGGGCAGCCCCACCGTCCCCCTGCTGGCACATCCCGATAAGACGGTGAAGCTCTCCATCAAGGCCTGGACTGGATGGGAGGCATTGACAGGCGACAGTTCACACTGGGTGCTGGGCTCTGGACCTGCAGAGGGAATCACAAACATGAACCCCTCAGAATCAGCAATTAATTGTGCCATGATTAAATTAATTGTTCTGAATATACAAGCCACTGCCAACCCACCAGAGGTGCCTTTCCAGGTAAGTTGTTTCCAGAACTAAATGGCAATAAAGCTAGTCTATTCTTGTAAAATCCCAATCTCTTAAATTCCTTTTGGATGCTTTTGATGTGTATTTGATTAAATTCCCTTTTAGACACACAAGCCACGAATGTATTCCTCTGGATGGAGGAAACCTCCCATTTGACATCTGTGTTCAATTCTTCCTTCCCCTCTTAGAAGAAAACCAGAGATAAATAGAATAAGTTGTGGAAAGCCCCAATGATATTATGCATAAATATTAGATGCCTAAAATTGCACCCAAAAAGGTATAAGATGCAGATTCTACCTTTTTAAGTGCTTCCCCTTCTTAGGGAAAGCAAAACAATCTTAAGAACATACAAAAGCAAGATGCAATGAGCAGAGGCAACTGAGGCCAGAGTTGTACAGCAAAGTTTGAGAGAGGTCAGAAAGATCCTCCCAAGAGAGGTAGGATATGAGCAGAGCCTCAGATAGAAAAAGTAGAACCCTGGGCATGCTTGGCTCCTGCTTCCTCATTCTCGCTTCCTCTAAGCAATCAGAACTTAAATCTGAAATCCATCCTTTCCTCCCCGTCTCTACTTCCTGCAGCCCTCACTGTCTCCGTCCCTAGACAACTGCAGATCTTCCTGAAAGGAGCCTCTGGTCTCAAGCTCTCCGTCCGAGCTGCCTTCCAAACAGACATGGTTCACCTAACCCAGGGTGGTCCTCAACTGAATGGTTATTCCAGATGCAAAGACCTGCCCCGCCCAGCCCTGCAGTTATGTCCCGTCCCTTGAGAACTACTGGTCTGCGCTCCTTCACCTGGCACACGAAGGCCTTTCTTGATCTAGCCCCTTCCTAGCTCTCCAGCCTAAGCCCTCCACCTCCAGGAACCCCACGTGGCTTAAAGGTCTCGAAACATACCATGATGTTTCTCACTCTATGTCTTTATTCAAGCTTGTTTCCTTTTCCCAAATTCCTTGTCTGCTCTACCTCCACCCCCAAAACGAACATCCCAAACTGAGGAAGGTGCACTTCCTCTGTGCTCCCATAATTCCTCTGCCTGTCTCGGCTGTTTCATTTTCTACACTGTAACCACCAGTGTATATGTCCGTCTTTGCCAGTCCAGTGGGACCTCCCTGACAGCTGTGGGTTACTCTCTTTGTATCCTCAGCACCCATCACAGTGCCTCACATGTAGGAAATGCCCAAAAAATATTTATTAAATGAATCATTGAGCTTAAAGAAAAAACTGCTCCCTCTCTGATCAGTGATTAGGGCCCCATTCTGGGGACTTGGATTTGGCTGTAAGGAGCTAATACGGGAAACAGATTGCTACAGTGGTGTGACATACATTAGCTGAACTGATAGGGAAGGACATCCAGAAATAAAAAGGACTCAGCGATACTTAAACCTTACATACCTCTGTAAGCTTGGTGCTGTCCTCAATTAGCTGAGGAGACTGGGACTTGAACATACAGCATCCTAAACCCCGACCTTCCAAATGGAACCCGATAAAAGACCTGAATGCACTCCAAGTAGTTCTTCCTGACTTCTACATAATAAAAATACTCTCTGGGATTAGCCCCGGTCTAAAATGCAAACACAGTTCAAAGCAGACAATCCTGTATCCCCACTGCTGTGCTATACGCAGACACCCCAACTGGTGTGCAAGTCTATTTCAGAACTCATGGAAATTATCTAGGTTGATAACAGTTATCAACTGTTATCTGAAATGAAGTATGTACCTTCTCAAATAATCACTGCCACCCTCTGTATTGCTCTCCTGTGCCCAGCTGCTTTCTGAGAAACAGAGGTGGTGAAGGAAGATGTCACGGCAGCAAAGTCAGGAGGTACTGGACGCATGATTCCCTGAATTCCCCAAGCACGGCAAACAGTATGAGCAGGTGCCCCCACCCCCTCCTCCTGCCCTCACCAGTCACAGTGACATATTTCACAGCCCAGAGCTCCAGAAGAAGTCTCCTACTCCTAATCAACCCTGGCGACTTGCAGCAGCTATTGCTACCCACACTGGGAAACCCTTCTGAATTGGTTTCACAGTCTCCTGCCATGAATTTCCCATTATCACAAATTAAGCACAAATAAAAATACTTTTCAGTTCCATTTTTGTATGTATGTACAAAGCTCTGACTGGACTATAGTTCCACCTAAAACACATCTGCAAAAGGCTTGCAATCTGCTTGACTTGCCCTCCTCCTTACATACCACCATCACCCATTAGGGTCTTCCTTAAGTCACTACACTGCTCATCTCCACACTGGGTGAGAGCAAAACTCACTGGCAACAAACCAGAGGATAAGGTCTTACCCAAAGGGGGAGGGAATCAGAGAGGGGATGCCCCCAGCACTGAAAATGGGCACTCTTCACCTTAAGAGTGTCTGTTCTCTGTCCTACCAGAGTCTAAGACAGGGCAGACCCCCACTTTATGGGCTGCAGCTCCAGCCATGTGTTATACAAGTCAGTCTAAGGTGAAAAAAAAAGAGAAAGCAATGTACAAGGTGCACTCTGATCAAGTGACAGAAGAGCTGCACTTTAAAGAGACCCCCTGGGGTCAATGTTTAAATATGCTCAGTATAGAGTGTCCCTGACCATCAGACACACTAGAGTAGTGTTGGTTGTTGAGATGCCTTGATGAATTTTTTGTCCTCCAAGTTTAAAAAAGAAAAACGTTCAACATATTATTAATACATCCTGAAGCCAAAAAGACCCAGAAAGGAAGGAAGGAAGGAAGGAAGGAAGGGAGGGAGAGAGGGAGGGAGGGACGGAAGAAAGAGAGAGAGAGAGAGAGAGAAAGAAAGAAAATGGAAGGAAGGAAGGAAGGGAGGGAGGGGAAGGGAAGGAAAGTAAGGAAAGGAAAAGGAAAAAACTAGGAACTATCTACCCCATCCTCCAAGGGTATATAAGACATGGTGCCTTCAACAGTTCAACACACAATGTCAGTCTGGTCTAGTAAGTAAGTAAAGAAAGTAAGCAAGTAAGTAATAAGTAAGTAAGTAAATAAATAGCTCCCATTAAGTGCTCACTGTAGGCTGGGCAGTGCTAGGTGCTATACATCCTTTCAATACCACCATAAGGCTTCGTATTATCCTCATTGTAAAGAACAGGAAAGTGAGTTCAATGAACTTAAGTAACCCTTCTGAGCTTGCCCCAGTCGCTCAAGGCCTCAGACTCAGACCTGCCTCCAGGGCTAGTATCTCTGTAAAGTGAAAGTTTTCATTAAAAAATGTTGGGCCCAGAACAAAATAATGCCATTTGCAGCAACATGGATGGACCTAGAGATTGTCATACTGAGTGAAGTAAGTCAGACAGAGAAAGACAAATATCATATGATATCACTTATATCTGGAATCTAAAAAAAAAAAAGGCACAAATGAACTTATTTACAAAACAGAAATAAAGTCACAGATGTAGAAAACAAAATTATGGTTACCAGGGGGGAAGGGGGGGATAAATTGGGAAATTGGGATTGACATATACACACTACTATATATAAAATAGATAACTAATAAGGACCTACTATAAAGCACAGAGAACTCTACTCAATATTCTATAATGACTTATATGGGAAAAGAATCTAAAAAAGAGTGGATATATGTATATGTATATGAATAAACAATTCGCTTTGCTGTACAGCAGAAACTAACACAACATTGTAAAGCAACTATACTCCAATTAAAAAAAAAAAAAAAAAATGTTAGGCCCAG
Organism: Eubalaena glacialis; assembly: GCF_028564815.1. Lineage (NCBI taxonomy): Eukaryota > Metazoa > Chordata > Mammalia > Artiodactyla > Balaenidae > Eubalaena > Eubalaena glacialis. Next base: position 114,192,548 of record NC_083718.1, on the reverse strand, counting down.
ATGGGCTCACTGGTGAATTCTACTGAACATTTCAGGAAGAAATTATACCAATTCTCTACAATCTCTTTCAGAAGATAACAGCGGAACAAATACTTCCTAACTCATTCTAACTCATTACCTTAATACCTGAGCTAGACATTGCCAGAAAACTACAGAACAATATCTCTTGTGAACATAGGTACAAAAATTCTCAACAAAATATTAGCAAATCGAATCCAACAATGTATACAAGGAATTATACACCACAGTCAAGTGGGGTTTATCCTAGGTATGCAACATTTGAAAATCAATTAATATAATCTATCTCGCTAACTGGCTAAAGAAAAAAAAAACACATGATCATATCAATAGAAGCAGAAAAAGCGTTTTACAAAATCTAACAGTCATTCGTGATTAAAAAAACTCAGCAAATTAGAAACAGATGGGAACTTCTATTCTAAAGAACGTGTACAAAAAATCCCGCAGCTAATGTTGTACTTAATAGTGAGAAACTAAAAGCTTTCTCACTAAGATCAAGATCACTAAGATCAACAAGACAAGGACATCCCCTCTCATAACTCCTTTTCAACATTGTACTGGAAGTTCTAGCTAATGCTTGCAGCTAGGTATGGCCATGTGACGAAATTCTGGCTAATAAGATGTAACCAGAGGTGATACATGCAATTTCTAAGAAGTTTCTTAAGAAAAGAAGGAGTTGTGCTCTTCTGCCCTTTCCTCCTTCCTGCTGTTTGGAATACAGATGTGATGAACGGAGCTAAAGCAGCCATTTTAGGCCATAAGATGGAAGCAACATGCTGAGTCAGACAAAGCAATAAGACAGAAGTTGCCTGGGTCATGATAAACATGGACCTGTTGAATTAGCTCTGGACTGTTTTTTGTTTTTCTTTTTTTTAATATGAAACACATGTAACTTTTCTCTTATTCAAGCCAATATTATTTTGAGTTTTCTGACACTTACAGCTTGACCTGCGTTAATTAATATACAGGCTTTATTTTACTTCAACCTTCTTCCCACCGGGACCTGCACATACAAGGTTTCTTTCAGCAACACTTTCCCTACCATTCCTATCCCTTTCCTCTGCCTTGGTGTGATGAACTCCTACTCAGATCTCTCAAGGAAGCTTCTCTTACCTCTTTTACAACATTAGATATACATTTTTCATACTCTCTATTTCTCTTCACTGCACTTCATGTGGTTATACTTATATAATTATTTGTGCAATTATTTGTTTAACGTCTGCATACACCCAAAGACTACAAATACCACAAAACAAAGGAACCCAATCATTCTGTTTTTTGCTGTATCCCTTAGCCCAGCATAATGTCTGGCACACAGTATGCACTCAAATATTAATGACGGAAGGGAGTAAGAGAGGAAAAGGGAAAGAACAATGAGGTGATCCATGTGCAAAGGATTTCATACCAATAGGAGACTGTATCTTAGAGTTCTTCCTTCGACTCTTTACCTAGTAGCCAAAGCTTCGATCTTACGGTAAAGCGAAAAAAATCGATCCTGAGCTGAAGGAGGTGACGTTTTTGGTTGCTAAGAATCAAGTCTTCATCAGGGCTTCCCCACCCTCAAATGTCACAGAAAGCAGGAAATGCAAACCTGTTTTTGTCCTCTCATGCCAAACACGGTCTGGCAAGACCTTCTCTCCAGGTGGCGTAACAATCCTCCCTCTCCCATAGCACAGCACACCCCCGGCCTCATCCTGCCACCCCCTGGGTCGGCCCCCAGGCCCTCCTGCCCCTCTCCTGCAGCCACGGCCTGCCTCCAGAAACTGGTCTCCCATCCTTCCCCAACGGCCTCACGGTGGTGTCCACAGCGGGCTGCCCACACAATGCCAGCTCCAACTCCAGTTAGAAGAGCTTCCACCTGGGAAGAGTTGATCCCCTCCCCAGGCGCTACCACACAAGCCTGAAGTAGGCAGGTGGCCATGATTCTCACACGACCACCACGGGGCCCAAGTACAGTACCTCACAGTCACAAAGGCTCAGAAACCAGGAAAACATGCTCCGAAACCCTATCTGACTCAAGTCCTCACTTTTGTGGTGACCTGTGAGCTCTGCTAGTGTAGGCTCTCACTGACAGCCTCAGAGGGCTGGGAGTTTCTCTTGTGGCCACTGCTAGAAACCCAAAGCCCTTCCTCCCCTGAGCAATCTCTCCCTCACACTCCAGAGGCAAGTGAGCACATGCTCTGGTGATGACGCTGAGTGGCACAGCAAAAGCTACTTTACCACAGTAAGAATCAACAGGGCACAGATGACAGAGGAAAGAAATGCTGGCTGAGGGACTTCCTTGGTGGCGCAGTGGTTAAGAATCCGCCTGCCAATACATGGGACACGGGTGTGAGCCCTGGTCCGGGAATATCCCACATGCCGCGGAGCAACTAAGCCCGTGTGTCACAACTACTGAGCCTGCACTCTAGAGCCCGCGAGCCACAACTACTGAAGCCCGTGCGCCTAGAGCCCGTGCTCCGCAACAAGAGAAGCCACCACAGTGAGAAGCCCACGCACCGCAATGAAGAGTAGCCCCCGCTCACCGCAACTAGAGAAAAGCCCACGCACAGCAACGAACACCCAACGCAGCCAAAAAAAAGAAATGCTGGCTGAAAGCAACAATATTCATAAGCAACACTCCTGTTAACCTTGCACTGTACTTTATAATTAAAAAGCGTTTTATAGAAATTCTGTAAAGTGGGTAGAACGGATATTATTCCCACTATAAGTAAATTGCTGCAAGCCACAGAGCTGGGTGAATATTTCAGTAAAGTGCTTCCTGACAGTAACACACCCCCAGAGATGTTCCTCACTGTTGTCTCCCAATCTGGATATTTCTGTTTATTCCAGACATCTAGTACATGGCCTGTCCAGAATTCTTTGGGGGTAATTCTCAAAAGAATCCAACTTAAGTCAGACTCTGTTTTTCCTGCTCAGTACACCCTCCTTGGCCACCAGGACAGACACACAGCCCCTATTCATCTATAAGATGCTACTTCTATTGAGTAAAAACGTTTACTGCCCTGAAGGCAGCACAAATTCAAGTAAACCCTGTGGTGAGAAACTCACCAGGTGGCCCTGACCAAGTGGCCTCCTTCCCCAAGCAGGGCCCTCTGTTCAGCAGCTGGGCCACCTGGAGGAACACTGTGAAGCATATGGTGGGAGCCCTGTGATAAGCGAGGGTTTAATTCTTCATGAAAACAGTTATCATGCACCTTCTCTGAGCCACATGCTGTGTACATATTGTTTCTAATCCTCACAACACCACTGTAAAGATTGTGCTAAAACTCCCACTTCACAGTGGTGGAAACTGGGCCTCAGAGAGGTTAAGCAACTTACCAAAGGTCACATACCATCAGTAAGTGGCAGGGTGGGATTCGAATCTGGGGTCTCTCAGACTCCAGATCCAAGTTCTTCCCATGACAAGGCAATGCCTGCTTCTGCCCTGCATTCTCCAGTCCTTCACCTCAGGACTTGATGAACAGGCCAATGCCTTAGCCAAACACAGACATTAATTCATGTCTAATAAAATAAAATATAATAAAATAAACTGCTTGGTTCACACTTGCAACCTTTTGGTTGACTTAAAAGACTTCATAAATTTAATGAGAAAGCACAAGCTCATTTCTCATTTTACCAACTGTCTTCCTCTTTCTCACTAATGCTTGCTTATCTGCACACATGGGAAATGTTCCTAAGGTCTGGCTATAACATGAATGTCTAACTTCCCAGTTCCACTTAAAGAAAAAAATGTAAACGGACTCACCCTTTCATTATATCCTTTAGCTGCAACATAGCATTCCAGTCTCAGTTACAGAACCCCACATCCCCACTGGCTGCAGGCCAGCCCTCAGACTTGACAAAATGCAGACAAAGCATTTGGGAACAGATGCATTTGCTGCACACACATTAAATTTAATCTGTCCCCAAAGAAATTAATATCACACCTCATGCAACACAAAGAAAAATATTGGGGGTTGGGGAGGGGGAGAGTTATTGTTTAGGGGAAGGTATAGTAAGTAATTTTCACATTTAATAAATGGGATCCTTAAGCATTCTAAACACCAATGCATACCAAGTTGACACAAACATCTGGTACCTATTCCACATAATTTCCAGCACACTGATTCCCCGTATCACCCAGAGTACTAATGAGGAGCGTGTGTTCAGCTGTAATAAAAGTGGTAAAGATGCAGAGGGAATCAAGGGGTAACATTATAGTCTGGGACCAAGACACTTCAGTGGGGAGATTTTATTCCAACAACACCATTGGCTAATAAGGGTTTCTGTTATTGTCCCACAGGGACTTCCGCAATGCTGTCAGCTGCGAAGAGGGACAAACTCCCACAGACTGTGGGACTGGCACCGCAGGATCTACTCTGCCCCTGAGCTGAAAATCCCTTCTACCTCCACAGGATGCAAGAATCTGTAAGAAAGGACACCCAAGGTGATTTCTCGGCCAATAGCACAGCCTGGCTCTAACTGAGCTTTATGAGAGGGAACGTGACAAGCATCAGGATATGATGCAAAAACAAAGCTCCAGGAAAAAGCACCTGGAAGGCCCCAAGCTCATGCAGTGTACACAACATATGTTCGTGTTTATACCATCTTACATTACAACTCACTGGAGCTACAGCTCCTTGGGGATGGAGCTGTGGAACGCACCACCATTAAAATCCAAAGGGGGACCTTCTACCACAGCTCCCACCTGGGTTTTTCAACAATAAAACCTGGCTTACGGCTGAAGCTTATCCTTGATAGGAAAAAGATAGGCAAAAGAGCGTATAACGTTCTAAAACCTGCACTGTGGATTTCTCAGGAAAAAACAGCCAGATTTTTTTTTTTTAACAGAACAATTCCTCAAGCATATCTTATCGTAGTTTCATTCATTCTCCAAGTGAATATCTAAATCCAAACCTTTCTCTTGACAAACCAACCCTCTTCCAAGAAGTCAACGCCAACTTCTGGGGCCAAAAGCCATTGCATAGCTGCATATTGTTGCATTGAAATCATGGTGCAACCATGTTGAAGAACTTCCTGTGTTCAAGTTGTGTCTTTAAATGTTCAAAGGGAAACAGTGGGCAGAGCTTCTTTAAGAATCTAAATTCTCCAAGTGTTGGGAAGTGCCAAGCTATAAAGGGCACTCTACTCTTCCATCTAAGCAAGATACCACTATACAACGGAGAAGTATCAGAGGGGATTTACGCAACTCTGTGAGGATGTGGGGTTGTTTTGTTTCATATTTTTTTATAACCTGAAGAGAAAAGGTAGCAGAAGGAGCACGTCCCAGAAGTCACCACTGGGCGTTGCAAGAGAAGAGTCCTTGAATTAGAGACATAGTGGTACAGGAGGAGCACTGGACCAGGAGATCCAAGAACTGCATTCTAAATCCAGGTCTGCCAACTATTAGTTGTTTGACCTTGTCTTTAAGATTCCCATAATCTCTCTTTCTCTTACTTTATGACAGGCTCGACTCACAGATCAAATGAAACCCTATACATGCAAATACTTTACAAATTTCACTTACTATTAGAGATATAAAGCCCCCTGAGGGGGGGGAGAAATAAATAAATGAAAATATTTTCTCCAATTGAAAAAATGTTTTCTTTATGAGCTTTTAGAATGATTAATAGAATATCTAAGATAAGATGTTCTCATACTACTCCCTAGCCATTACTCCCCAAAAATTATTTCTAAGAATTGCCCTGGGAAGGATTAAAATAAAATTATGTTCAGTATTAGGGTAAAAATTCCTATTCTCTGAGCACAATCTGGAAGTACAGCTCCCAAAGGTGAGAACAGGCCATGTTTCTGCCTCCAGGGAATTCCCACAATCCAGAAAGACAGCAATCTGGCACCATCTTGGCCAACTTTCTCATCATTTACTTTCCATCGATAAGATGGTGCACTTGTTCCTGTTTTTTTGACAAGTCTAAAGGAAGCTGGGAATGAAGGGAAAACCGGCTACAGAATTCATTTATGAGGAGATTAGATTTATGGAATGTTATTGCCTAAATGGTTCAGCACAGGGACCAAGAACAAATCTGAAGATCTGGAGGATGGAAGAAAATGAAATCTGTTTTCTCCTACTGTGTTTTTGAGATACACAAAATAGGGTTTTTTAAGAATACTTCTTTATTAAAAGAAAAATAATTGATCTGGAGTCAAAATATTAAATTCAGTTTAGGTACGTAACCAATAAAAATTATAATTTAATTCCTACTAATGCAACATTTTATGGTAAAGTGAAACTTGCAGGGCTGGAAAGCCACTCCTCATTAACCCTGAGGGATAATGTCACCAAATTTGTTTGTCTCTCAGACTTCGACTTGTACTTAAGATAGTCGCTAAACTAATTTTCTTTCCTTTTCTTTTCTTTTTTCTTTTTTACCTCTAGTAAACTGGTGTCTGATGAGAAAGAAAAAAATGGGAGAAAACAGAGGTAAGGACATGCACAGAAACACAGAGGTATAACACGCTGCAACAAGCATTCTCGGGGACTGGTGAGCCCTCGGTTAGGGCTGGGGTGCAGGGTCTGGGTAAGTGGCAAGACAAGAAGCTGTAAGTGGGGGAATGGTCAGAAAGGACGGAAGGGGGAAACCACAACTGTTCGGGAGTTGAATCAAAGGCTGTAACCACTGGTCCTGATTATAAATAGGAGGCAAGAGATTAAAAAAGGAAAATCTACCAACTTTTGGTTTGGCCATGCAAAATATTACTAATTACAGCCATATGTACAAACTGGGCCATGAACTAAAATACATTTACTTTAAGGATTGTATATATAGTCAGGGCACTCAACAATTGGTTGTTAAAGGAATGCAGGAATGCTTAACAGGAATGCCAAATCACCAAGCATCAGTGATACGTCAAATCCAATTACAATACGAAACCATAGTCCTTCCTCAAGCAAGCTAGCTCGCTGCTCAGGTGCTTCTGTTAAGAAAGAAACAGCTGATAGTTTGTAGAGAAATCTATGAAGAACTAATGTGCTCTTGCTCCTTTCACAGTGAGGCTAAAAGGCTCAGGAGTATTGATGGAGCTGAAATTTCCAAGGTTCACAGTAGTTATGGGCCAATCAAACAGCACCATTGATAGGACTTCTCAGTGTAGACCGAGGGACAACAGACCTTCAAAAGACAGAAGGATTGTGCCCAGCTAACCAGCCCTGGCCCAGAACCACATTTTCATACCTGATTAAATTTAGCGACTGCATAAGCCTGTCATACCTATTACACTTTTCCTTTATACCCAGTATCAGCTTTTAGTTATAAACCTATTGTTTCATTTATTCTGGCATGTGTTTGTGTGTCTTCTACTTAGCTGGAAACCCCATGAAGGCAGGGACCATGTTCCTTTTGCTAACTCTCTATACACCCAGGTGCTTGGCATGGTGCTTGGCATGAGGCAGGTGTTCACAAAGACTTGTTGAGTAATGAATTCTTCAAACAAACAAAACCTGTTCTTAGGATTAACTCATTTCTATTATCATATAACTATAATTATTATTACCATCTCTCCAACTATGGAATATGTTCTGAAAAAAATACTTCTTAACCTATCTCAACCTCCTTTTGCATTAGGAAGCATAGAATATTAGAGTTTAAAGGAACTTTGGTACCATGTAGTTCGATGCCCTCACTGTCACCCTGAGAGTTTGAGGCCTCTATAAAATCTTTGGTAAAAAGACCTTTGCTTCCAATTCCTCCTAATTTTTAGATAAGTTCTGCCCTGGCTTCTGGTCCCAGAGATGCAAAATTAATGTACCAAGACAGGTCTGACCAGAGTCCCCAGTTTTAATGGGCTCTATTCCTAGAAAATTACTGATCCAACCAAAATGTCATGCTATATATTCCTTTATTATTTATATACTCAACTACTTCTAGAAAGGAAATTGAGGGGCTGGTAATAAAAAATTTAAAAAAGAAAAAAAAAAAAAAACAGGCCCAGAAAACTTCAGCTGCCAATCAATTAAAAAGTGGATATGAAAAAAACCAAACCAAAACAAAACCTTATTGAAGAACTTAGGAAACAACTTCATTTGAGCACCAGACCTAGCTCTGAGTTTCCTATCAGTCGAGGTAGAAAAGAAAATGTGATGTTCCCAAGATCTCATAAAAAGGAAACAAATCAGTTCTTTTGATAAGAAAATATTCTTCCTAAGTCTGAATTTAAGAGGCCTATTATAAAGCAAGGGTCAGTGATTTCAAGAGTTATTTTACAAAAAGCATAGGTGCATAACTTTTCTTATACAGCCTCATTAAAAATAGAGGAAATACACTCTATAGTGAATTTCATTCAGGGATCTAGGCAATTATCTCTAGTATGCACAAAAACTCCTTTCTAGAATTGGAATATTTTTTTTTTTTTTTTACTTTTAAACCAATAATTTACATTACGGTAGGTACGAAGGCAAAAAAACAAAGTGGCATTGGTTTGCTAAAGGTATTTAGGGAAATCTGTGATCTCAATTTTTTAAAACATGCCATGCAATAAATCAAAAGTTTTGGATATTCCTGGGTCAATAAGCAACTTCTGAAAGGATAAAATCTAAACAGAGCTATCAGTTTAATAAAAGGCTAAAAGAGAGGGGTTTGATTCAATCACATTGCATTTAACCTAAAGATAAATATAAAATAAATTAATGTACTGTTGTTTAATAAACTCTCCCCCCAAATTTTAAAACTGGGATAAATGAGATACCTGTTCAGAAAGATATCTACTGAGCATGCTCATGATAAAACTCCACACACAATAAAGTACTGTAAAACACACAGCTGTATCTGACAAAGCAACCTTTCAAAACAGATGTGTCATATGATGTTTCAAAGCTCAACTTTTTTTTTTAGTTTGTCACATTCAATCAAAGCAATTTTTGTTTTCCTGAAATCTGTGTGTTATTTTGGGGAAAACTTTTCTTCAGTGTTTTTCCACTCTGGATCAACTAGCTCCTCTCTTTTCCTCTCAAGTGAACCTTCGGAGACCACTCTGCCAGAAGGAATTCACCTTTTCTCACGTGGAGACAAGTTCTAATACTTTCAAATGGTCAGTTTGAAAATAAAATCCTTTGCATGCCAGTTCCTAAAACAAAAAGGGCTTTGTTTCAAGATCTGCACAGAAAAATATACCAAAACTACACTAATCCATTATTTACAGTAATAATTAATTCCTTCTCTCAGTATTTTATATCATTCTCCCTCCCTTCTTCCCACCTACTGCAACTGGCCCAAAAAACCACCTCACTGCCACACAATCAATGCCTCATTAATTAGCACTGACTAGCAATGAGATAGCCCACATAAGCAAATCTTCCAAACAACTAAGGCTTCACTCCTTTTCGAGAAAGTGACTTCTGTCATTTCTAAGGTAAGTCTACCTAAAACATACTACATACATAATTACTTCATGGTCATCTTATATATTTTGAGCATCCTAAATATCACTTATTAATTCTTTTTTTTTTTTGAGGACATGGGGTCATCATTATGAATACTAATTACAGTTTATTAAACTTGGTGTGGTATTTTAGTTTTTATCTCTACATCAAATGGTCCCATATTTCTCTGTTTTATAGTTCTGCTTATACTTTCTATACTTCTGTTTTTATCAACTCTGGCTGCAAGCCTGTGTCTCTGCCTCAAGCCCATGACTTGCTATCTTTTATACTCAATTGTAAGCCAGCAAGCTCTGGATGAGGGCCATCCCACCTCCAGAGTAACTTATATGGGCTTTTGACAGCTATCTTCCTTGTAACTCACCAAACACTTTGGCTTCCTTCATGTGCTCCAGATACACAAACCTGGTGTAGAATTGACCATGTATAATAACGTGAGTGATAATATTAGCAACAATATTAGAGACACTGTCCACACTAATCTAATTTGAATGGCAAGCATCAAAGAAAGCAAAGCTTACACACTAAGGGTGAACTGTTGGGAATTTAGTTCACACAACCACTGTGCTAAAAGCCCTATTCTCCTAGTGCTCTAGGGCTTCAAGTATTTTTGGAATTTTATCTTTTCAAGAAGAGGCGAAAGCAAATATATGATTAGGTCTCGTGTATATATGTAAAGTTCTCATGATATCTCCTCCTCTTTTCAGTTTTCAGGATGAAGAGATATTTAACCTGCACATCCCCAATTAATTACAATTTTAGCATCATTTTCACATTCGCCGTTCTCAATGGAACGTGTAACTACCATTCCTTCCGTCTTCACTCTCCCCTCAATGCTAGCAGACACCGTCAGGGAGATCAGACACTCCCACCAGTGGTCCCTATTCCCAGTCAGTACAAATGATCCACGGTATAAATACAGTGCAGGGCAGGCTATGTGCTGCACAGTGCCATTTCACAAAGAAAACACACAACAAAGCCACTCAAAAAGCCCCTGTACAGGACAGTGATACCATCCTGCAGCTTTCTGAAATCAGGTCATGATATGACTCTTCCCTGCCTTCTCATGTTAGTTTGAGTTACGGATCAGAATGAACTCCTTGCAAACCATGATTATGTATGGAAAGGGATATAATGAGGACTACTGCAGTTTCAGACTCAGGGAGGCTTACTTTTTTAAGCTTTTTCCTGAAATGAAATAGAGTTTCTTTGCTCCCAGAGATAACTCATAATTTATCCTCAATTTCAACCTTTTTTACTGTGAAAAGTATAGGAAGTTGCAGGGAAACAATGAATGGAAGTGGCCTTTTTATCAAACAAGAACAGGAAACTTTCAGTAGTTTATGGTAAAACCACATATTTGAGCCAAAGAGAAAAATTAAACTAAGCTCTTTAAGCATAACTTTTCATCCTCTCCCATCCAAAACATATAAGAACATGCAAAACTGATACCTATGACACAAATCTCGACACCAAGCAAAAATTAACATTTACAGACTTCAAAAACATATTTCCCCCAAATTACTTAATGAGCCTCTTCAAACAGGCCTACACCTACTTCTTCTATTATTGGATGGCCAAAATGAGTCATAGTAAAACTTGGAATATTAAAGACAATAAGTGAGGAAATTCCAGAAAATATAAAAACTATTTCAGGGAGCCAAAACAGAACTATATTTATTTTTCTATCCTAATGCATAGAAATGAATAAACCAGCAAATAAAACGGGCACTCACAAAAGTAAACATATATCTGGCTACAGTTCTATAACATAATGTCTTCCAAATTTACCCCCTCCTCCATACTAGAGAAATGATTTCCTTAAACAAAAGTAACCCCCAGCACCACCCCACAAACTCTAAAAACCTCTGGCATACTGTGACAAATTTTAAAACAGGTGTTTTTTTTCTTTTTAATTTTTTTAAATTGGAGTATAGTTGATTTACAATGTTGTGTTAGTTTCAGGTGTATAGCAAAGTTATTCAGTTATATGTATATTCATTCATTCTTTTTCAGATTCTTTTCCCCTTATAGGTTATTATAAAATATTGAGGTTAGTTCCCTGTGCTATACAGTAGGTCCTTGTTGGTTATCTATTTTATATATAGTAGTGTGTATATTGTTACTCCCAAACTCCTAAAAACAGGTATTTTTAAATCCACGACATCTAACATGGCAACTGGCACACTACAGAGGCTCCATGTATGTTACAGAAAGGAAAGGCTCACATTTAATTCTCATTCACTTTAGTCTTAGTCCAACCCGGTCTGGGCTATGGCTCCAATTCAACTAATAACATTTCACTTCACTGAGCCTCAGTGTTCTCATCTTTAAAATAAGGATAGGGGACTTCTCTGGCAGTCCAGTGGTTAAGACTTCGCCTTCCAATGCAGGGGTTGCGGGTTCGATCCCTGGTCAGGGAGCTAAGATCCCACATGCCTTGTGGCCAAAAGACCAAAACATAAAAAAAAAAAAAAAAAAAAGGAATTCAATAAAGATTTTTAAAATGGTCCACATTAAAAAAAAAAAAAAACCTTAAAAAAAATAAGATAAAATAAGGATAATACTTGTCCTAGCTAATCCCCAGGGTTGTTAGGAAAACAATGAAAGGGTTTTTGGGTTTTTTTAATTAAATCAGGAAACGCTATACAAATATAAAGAAATTACTAATAAACATAAGAAAAATCAATAGGAACGAAACACTTTTTTCCCTACCATCCTACCTTCTCCCATCAAAAAAGAAGCTCATAACATACCGTATGGACCATAGAAACACAGAAGAAAGAAGGCTGAACTTGGATTTAGAAGACTTGGGTTCTACACTAAGCTCTGCCACTAACGAGTTTCTTGACCTGGGCCACCTCACTTAGTTTCCTCCCCGTAAACTGGGGCTAATACTACCTGTCTTGCCAAAATGAACTAACATAATGGATAGCAAAGAATTCTATAAGCTTATAATTCTTTAAGAATTCTATAATTCTTATAAAGTGAGATATCTATATAATAGATTAATGAATTGGATTTGCTTAACAAAGAGTTTGGAATTTAATAGCTTTGTTATAAAATCCACTGACAAGCAAAGAAGCTGGCTGTGATAAGATCCTTCCTAAACACCTGAAGATAGAAGGCTAAGAAAAGACAGAGGAGTGGAGAAGCCTAAACAGTGGTAACTCATGTACTTATTACATAAAGTAATGGGGGCTTTAGAAATTGGAGCTTAGACCAAAGAACTGGATTAGGACCCCGTTGAGTCCACTTCAACTTGTGAATTAAAATATTGGGTCAGATTTTCTCCATTCCTGGTTAAGACAGAGGCAGGCAAACACTAATTCTACATATGGATGCCCAGCATTCCAGAATAAACAGCAGCCCCTGCAGAAAGCAATAGAAAGAGAGTAAGAGGAGAAAATAGATCAAGAAACTACAAAAGGTTGGTCGCCTGGTAATTAAAAAGAAAAAAGAAAAGAACGTATCTCAAAGTTCAACTCAAGGCTGAATTCCTATCAAAAAACTACTGGAGGGACTTCCCTGGTGGCGCAGTGGTTAAGAATCTGCCTGTCAATGCAGGGGACACAGGTTCGAGCCCTGGTCCGGGAAGATCCCACATGTCGCAGAGCAGCTAAGCCCGTGTGCCACAACTACTGAGCCTGCTGAGCCTGCGCTCTAGAGCCCGCGAGTCACAACTACTGAGCCCAGGTGCCTAGAGCCCGTGCTCCGCCACAAGAGAAGCCACCATGATGAGAAGCCCGTGCACTGCAATGAAGAGTAGCCCCCGCTCACCACAACTAGAGAAAGCCCGTGTGCTGCAAGGAAGACCCAACACAGCCAAAAATTAAATAAATAAATAAATACATTCATTTAAACAAACAAAAAAAACTACTGGAGGCCAAAGTCTACATGTACATAATACTTTAAATCTGAGGCTGGTCTTTGAGAACATATTTAACAAAGATTATCAAAACATCGATTTTTCTTTCCTTCTACTCATTTTTCTCAATTATTTTTCATACCTAACCCTTGAGCTTCACTTACCAATCCTGCTTTCTCAACTGCAAAAAGAAAATACATATATATGTGAAGTTAACAGTGTATAACATGTTCTTTTATATCCTTTTTTTTTTTTTTTTTTTGGCTATTTTGCTTTTGTCATTGAGTGAACAGCAAACATCCATACAACTAACGGCCAACAACATGGGCTGGTGCACAGCGGTGGTGTTGGAATCACTTCTGACAGTGATGAGACAGTGTCGGATTCTTTCTGGACTCCCAAATGTTCACTTAAACTGAGCACACCACCTGTTTCAGTTGTGGGGTCTCTTCATCTTTATGGGATTGTATTTTGAAAATCACTAGAAACCGTGGTTCCCATCTATTGGCTGCAACTGAAACTTTAGACTCACGCTATGAGCGTTAACATTCAAGTATAACTTCACCTGGTGCAAGCACATCAAAAGCAAAATGAAGCATTAAGAAATTTAATTACATGCATTCTTTTATATCCCTTTATATGAGCAGAAAAAAAAGTAATTATTTTACTTTTTTCCCCTAAATTTATACAGGATTTCAACTAAATTATGATTATTTTCAATTATGCCCATATAATGGATATTCTTATTAAAGACAATATCTTCATGTTGCCACATATGAATCCATCTAATCCCTGATTACCTTATCATTTATCATCTTTGCAACAACACATCTGACAGAATCAAACTGGCCCTAAGTAGTGGGAATTACTGACCTCACTAAGTACTCAAAAACCCAGTATACAACAATAACTCTAGTTATGTATTTGCTTTAAAATAAGAATAATAAGAGGGGTGGGAGGAGGGGAAACTGGATGAAGACAAAAGGTACAAACTTCCAGTTATAAGATAAATAAGAACTAGGATGTAATGTATAACAATTAATATATTGGATTGGCCAAAAAGTTCGTTCGGTTTTAAGTAAAAATAAAAGACATATTTTTCATTTTCACCAAGAATTTTATTGAACATATGCATTAACTGAATGAACTTTTTGACCAACCCAATAATTAACACTGTTGTATGTTATATGTGAAAGTTGTTAAGAGGGTATATCCTAAGAGTTCTCAACACAAGGAGAAAAATTCTTTTTCTTTTATTTTGTATCTTAGATAATGGATGTTCACTAAACTTACTGTGGTAATCATTTCATGATGTATGTAAGTCAAATTATTATGCTGTACACCTTATACTTACACAGTGCCATATGTCAATTATATCTCAATAAAATTGGAAGGGAAGAAAAAGTGCCATCTATTAAAGTAAAAAAATAAACAGAACAATAACTTTTAACTCTTAGGCTTTGGACTCTGCCTCTGGCCTAAGCAAAAAAAGCTACCATGAGGCCTAATTCCAGTTAATATTAGTATGCTAAGGCAAATCCTAACCATCTGACAATATTTTTACAAACAAAGCATCATGAAGAACATATTGTTCAAAAGGCATGGAAATTGTGCTCTTTCCATGGTCCACATTTGACAGTCAGAAGAGGATTGCAGATATTAGCACAGTGTAATAAATGAGATGCAATCCCCTCTTCATGACAAGGTCATTTGCAAAAGAACACTCTGACCTTGAGAGAGTTCTCAGAGGTTTAGACAAATAGGAACTGCAAGAAGTTTTTTTGTTTGTTTGTTTTCAAATACTGCCTGTTTTAAATCACCCCCTTGATTTTTTAGTCGGAAAGGTTGCACATGTCTGAGTTACTATCGTCCGTCACCTTCCTCCCACTACTTTTAATGGCCTATAAAGCAATCCCTGAAAACACCAAACTTAAACTGCCCTGGCCTTGCCAGGACAAATGTTGGCCCATATATTCCAGCAAGGCCATGAGTATTCTGAAGGTCAAACAAAATATGGATTATTTCCAACCATAAAGGAAGTCTGTGCTTTCTGGAAGGTGGCCCCCAGCTTAGCCTTGACTTAGTGTGATATGAGGCAAGTAAACCAAGAACTGGAAACGGCCTTCACTTTTAATCAGTACTTTCTGAAGGATGCTACTGATAATAGGGAAAAAATGTGAATGTACTTGATGTTCACATCTTCCTCTGTCTTGGCTTTTCTCCTTTTACAGATGCATATACAGATTTTGAAATAATACTTCACTAACAAATCTTTCAACTTAAACTACAGTATGTAAATTTGGATTTCTGCGCCATTCATGAAAAAGGCTTGACACATCACTTAGGTTTTTTCCCCTCTTTACCAAATAAGTTTCCACAAGCCCATCCTATAGTAAATAGTATCCTAGTGATAAAGATGCTAAAGTAAGAAAATAATAAAAAGGGGATGAAAATAATTTTTTAAAAAAGAAAGAAAGAGGTGGTGGAGGAGAAAGCCTTTTGATGTCTACTTTTTATAAAGGGCTAAAATCCTATTTGTTTTCAAGCACTAAGGCCTAAGACCAGTGGCAGTTGGCATGCCTGGCCACAAACATAATCCTCTCTTTCTTTCTTTGGCACACTGAAACAAAAAGAAATTTCAACAGTCTTTTTTGCAGAGGAGGAAACTGAGGACCAGAGAAATTAAGACACAGTTTAACTTGATGGTCAGCACATACCAAAACAGAGTCCCACTTTCTTCTGCGGCCTGGTCATCCAAAAGGCCTCATGCTTCCCCAGCTCTGGCAATTAATCTTCACTCCCCATCTCTAAAAGCCCACCCGGCCTTTAAAGCCCACCTCAATGGTATTCACTGCCTCTAAGAAGCCTCTTTCAGCTAGACATAACCATACCCTTTCCTCTGAATTCCTGCAGCAGGCTGGTTCTTCCCTCATGGGCACGCACCATAGCAGCAAGCTGCAACGCGGAGCGTTTCTTCATGATTCCCCCAGCATCTAAGCATATTAAAGTCACACAACATGTTTTCTGATTGATCTAACCCTCCACAGCACCTAGATAGGGCCTTGAACATAATCAGCATTCAATAAATATTTGTTAAATGGAATTATTTGGGGCTTCCCTGGTGGCGCAGTGGTTGAGAATCCGCCTGCCAATGCAGGGCACACAGGTTCGAGCCCTGGTCCGGGAAGATCCCACGTGCCACGGAGCAACTAAGCCCGGGTGCCACAACTACTGAGCCTGCGCTCTAGAGCCTGTGAGCCACAACTACTGAGCCCGCATGCCACAACTACTGAAGCTCATGCACCTAGAGCCTGTGCTCCACAACAAGAGAAGCCACCACAATGAGAAGCCCGCACACCACAACAAAGAGTAGCCCCTATCGCTGCAACTAGAGAAAGCCCGTGCGCAGCAACAAAGACTGAACACAGCCAAAAATAAAATAAATAAATAAAAATTTTTTTAATGGAATTATTTGATTAATGAATAAAAGTGACATTTCCAAGATTCCACAGCAAGCGGTCAGCAGAAATAAAACTAGTACTTCATGATAACCAAATACAGCTTGTACCACACCACCATGAAAATCCATGACTGCGTGTGTACTTACGTGTGCAGTGAGGTGTTTACTATGTTGTGTGAGCACATACGTGAGTCTTCACAACCAAGCAAAGAACAGTGAGATTTTTCGCCATTGGTTCAGTTTTGATTTTTTTAATAAGTGTCCCCACAGTCCTGGCTGCTATCTGATATTTTCACTCTTCACTATTAGGATTTTTAAAACCGGATCATTTCCTCTTTTTCCTTGGTTTTTTCTTTTTTTTTTAAAGGAAAGTTTAGGACAGCGGGAAAACTGCTGAGCTGAGACACAAAGTAAAGCTGACTCTGCACATGCCTCATTGTTTTCTATTTTCATTCCAGCACAGTTGTGGCTGGAAACCAGCGTTCAGGATTCCCAGTGGACCCACGTCCCTGGTGTTTCAAAACATTACACTTTATACACTACTCAGAGAGGTGTTTCCTCATATATATCAGGTCTCTTTAGGGAAGTAACCAAAATATGTGTTTGTGGACCAGGGAGTATTCAGAGGTGTAATTCCACATACACAAGTGGAGCTTTTGTGAGTGTGTTTTGGAGGTGGGAGGCTGAATGTAAACACTGACTACATTTGTGCTTTTGACTTGTATACACATACTGCATCACCACACGCTCGAGTACACTTCTGTTAAAAATGCTGACACATTCATTATAAGAATGTTATTTACTGTTATGGGTTTGTGTTCTGTTGTGTTATGTTTTGTTTTCAGATTTTCTAAGCTTTCTTCCTCAAACACATTTGATGACTTATTCTCAAATTTTTTTTTTACTGCCAACAGGATCAATGGATGCAAATCATTTTGCCAGAGAGCAGAACTGATTCCCCTTACCCAAACGGCTCAAATTCTGCCTCTAGGAGAAAAGGCTGTTCACATGTACTTCAGGGGACTTACAGCGTCCAGGAAGAGCTTGAAACAACCCTTAAATCCTGACCATCACCCCACTCCACAGCGCCTGTAAAAGGGGCCACTTCTCAAAGGGCCAAGCCATCCCACGGGTTGAAAATAACCCTTTGATCTATATAGAAATTAAAACTCAAAGGAAGCTGAGACAATTCATCCACTGAGGGCCGTTCTCCTGTTGGGAGAGGGCCTCCAGGAGCCAGCTGCATCTAAGCACACAGCCTTTCCTGGTGGTGATTTATTTTTCTCAGCATGATATTAAATCCACAGCTTACAATAGCAGGACATTGCTGTCAGGGCACCAAGGCCTCTCACTGTCGCCACTACCACAACCTCCTGAAGTCATGAATCTCACTTCCAAGCCTGATGACAGGAGCAGAGGCTTCCAGACCACCCTGACCCCCAACCTACAGGATACCCTCTCTTCCTTTCTCTCCTCATGCTACAACTCCATTATTTCAAAGACATTTTACCTTCTACAGTTTTTCTCCTTAAAGGCTCGTAGAAGGAAATGGACCAGCTTCAGAACAATGGGGAAAGAGACACTGAATTGGTAATCAGAAGATGAGGTTCGAATTTTGGACCAGCTTCTTAGAAGCCATGTCACATTACACAAGTCACAATCTTTCCAAGTCTTAGTTTCAGAAAATGGTAAATAGTAGCACATTTTCCTTGGGATTATTAAAAGCTTTAAATGAGATAATACATAAGAAAGTACCTACCACATATTACGTACTTACTAACCTTTTACCTATAAAACAATGATAATGCTCAATTAATACTTTTCAAAGGGTGTGATCATTCAATAATAAAGGCCAATAGGAACATTTTGAACCTGTTACAATCTCCTCGGATAGGATTGGTTAGTGCCCAACATCCCTGTAAAGGTATTACACCATAACTGTAATTACACCTTACCAATTACAATTGGTATAATTGTAAATACACCAACTGTATTACACCGTAACTTTACAGCGTTAACCGTAAAGGTATTACAGTGTTACACGCATAGATGTTAACTGCCATAGTATTTACAATAGAGAAATACTAGAAATGATGTAAACGTTCATGCGGGTACATCTGTACCATGAAATACACTTGCTGCAGTTAAAATAGTCTATTAGTACTGACAAAAATATCTTAATGGCATGTTGTTAAGCTTCTATAAAAATTGTAAAAAAAAATATGTAAAGAATGATACAATTTATTAACCTCCTAAAACAATGTATATGTCTACATGTGTATAGAAAAAAGATTAGACACATAATTCTAACTAAAATAGTTCTTACCTAAGGTGGGGATGGTGCTAGAGTGGGGTCAGGGAGATGAATGGGAACTGTGACTTTGCTCTCTGTCTTTCCACATTATTTAACCCCTTTACCACGCAAATGTATTTTAAGCATTACTTGTATAATGAAGATAAACAATTGTATTTGTATAATTAAAAACTAAGAACATATACCATACTTTATCATACAAATAACTCTGATTAAAGCCAATGCTGGTTGATTACTTTTCTGCTCTTGATGTCTCTATTTTGTGACAGCATCATAAGTGGTTCAAAAAAACCACCACCCAATGTCTAAGCAGCAGAGAACCCTGGTCTACTCCACCTGTGTCACAACAGCCTCTCCTCTACTTGAGGACTTTGGCCCAATTTCCTCCTTCTCTGTGGTCAGTGACCCTGCAGACCTAGGGTCTTGCCTGGGCTCGGAAGGATGCTATACTGAAAAGATCTGGCTTTGACTCCTAGCTCTGCTGTGTACCATCTGAGACTTTGCCTGAGTTTTCTCATTTGTAAAATGGGGACATATCTACACTTTGTAGGGCTGTCACAGGGATTATATGACACACACTAAGTGCTCAACAAATGGCAGCTTTTATCATGACTATTATTAACCAGGTAACTCTATGGGTCTCAAGATCAATTCTCATCTGTTAAACAAGAGCCTGATACCTGATTATTTTGAAAGCTCTAATATTCTATGAACATGTGCTAAAAAAGAAAAGTGGACAAGTACATGTTAAAAACTGCAGCCAGGTGTCTGGGACCAAAGAGATCAGACAACCTCCCAGGCAGAGCCTTGGAAATGGTGGGACTTGTGTGACCATTACCGCACAGGGTAAGAGGAAAAGAGGATAAAAGAAGCCTTTTTTCTCCAGTCTAGAAGACTTAGAATTTGGAAAGGTAATAGACAGACAGACACATTCATATTCTTCTATTGCCAAATGAAAAATATCCCCTAGTGTCTGCGGTGGACTGGGAATAGCAAAGCATTACAAAATAGAGGATCTTAGTGGGACCTTCCCAAACACAGCCTTCATTTTCCATCCTCTCAGTCTTCTGAACAGAAGTTCAAGTCAAATTCCTTTAGAACCAATGTATAATAATACCTCTGTACATCTAAACCTATCTTTTGATGCTTAGCGGAAATTCCACCTCCCTTATTAACCTTCCCAAATTCTCCCCATTAAAAGTCATCTCTCAAAAAAAAAAGTCATCTCTCTCTTTGAATTCACATAGACTTTGTTCTTCAACTCTATCAGCTTCTATACATTACAGTTCTTTGCATGCCTGTTTCAACTCCTTTACAGGGCTGTAAACTCCCTTATAAGCCAAATAATGTTTAATTCAGTCACCCATTCACAAACATTTACTGAGCACCTAGCTAGATGATAAGTATCCCCCATCTTGGGGATACAGAAATAATAACACATTCTCCATTTTCAAGGAGCTCACAGTCTAATGAGAAAGATGGACAAGTGAACAATTTCAAAAACCAAGGTGCAATAGGAGCACAAAGGAGCAGCCTCCCCAATCCATCTCAAGGAAGGGGAAAGTGAAAGGGTCAAAAAAGACTTCCTAGCAGGTGATGTCTCAGTTAATTCTTGGGCTCTTTTTCATGCAGGATCTTAGTTCCCCGACCAGGGATCAAACCCGTGCCCCCTGCAATGGAAGCATGGAGTCTTAACCACTGGACCGCCAGGAAAGTCCCTCAGTTAATTCTTAAGAATTAGTTGAAGTTACCTAAACAAAAAGGATAGGAAAGGACAAATCTGTATTAAAATCAATATAAGTGCATCTACTTGGAGAACTAGGTGGTAGTTTCTTATAAAGTTAAGCATACAGTTACCATGCGACCAAGCAATTGCACTCATAGGTATATATCCAAGAAAAATGAGAACACATGTGCACCAAAAAGACATGTCTGCAAATGTCCATAACCACTTTTTTCATAACATTCAAAGGGACCAACACAAATGTCCGTCAACAGCTGAATGAATAAACAAACTGGGGTATATCCATTCAATGGATATGCTCAGCATCAAAAAAGAACAAACGACTGATACACACAATAACCTGGTTGTTAACTCTCAAAAACATTCTGCTGAGCAAAAGGAGCCAGACTCAAAAGAGTACATGAAATTCTGGAACAGGCAAAAGTAATCCATAGTGACAGAATGCAGATCAGTCAGAGCCTGGGACTGGGGATATTGACTACAAAGGGGCATAAGAGAACTGGGATGGTGGGGGACGGCGGATAGGACAATATCTACATCTTTTATATCTTGATTACAGTGGTAGTTACAAAGATATACACGTTATCAAAATTCATCATACTGTACCCTTAAAATGTGTGCCTTTTAATCTATGTAAATATACTTCCATAACACTGATTTTAAATATATATTTATATATTTAAGAATACAAACTCTAAAAAAATAAAATTAAACAAATAAAATCAAATTAAAAAGAACACAGACTTGGAGCCAGACTGCTAGCTCTATGACTTACTGGCTGTGTAAGAACTACCCAGTATCATTACTAGTATTAGCATTAGCATTAGTATTCATATTCCAGGCACAAGGAAGAGCACAAGCAAAGGCCTAGAGGTAAGAAACAACACAGTAGTGTGGGGACTACAAAATAATTTAGTGTGTTTGGAATATGAATTAAGAGAAAAATACATGAAAGAGATGAGGCCAGAAAGATGGAAAGGGTCAAAAGTTACTCAATGTCTTTTTCCCTAACAGAGAGCTTCTGCCACATCCAATTGTTTATTTTTTTTTTAATCCATGAACATGTAACGAGATACCACTTGACACCCACTGGGATGGTTATAATCAAAAAGCAGATAATAACAAGGGTTGGCAAGGATGTGGAGAAACAGGAACACTCAAATGTTGCTGCTGGGAATGTAAAATAGCAAAACACTTTGGAAAACAGTTCGGCAGTTCCTCAAAAGCTTAAACATAGAGTTACCATATGATCCAGCTATTCCTAAGTATATATATACCCAAGAGAAATAAAAACATATGTCCACACAACTTGTACACGAATGTCCACAGCAGCATTATTCATAATAGCCAAAAACTAGAAACAACACAAATGTCCATCATCTGATAATGGATTAATAAAATGTGGTATATACATACAACAGATTATTTGGCCATAAAAAGGAAAAGGTCTGATGGAAGGTGAGAATGGGGAGTGACTGTTAATGAGTATGGAGTTTCTTTTAGGGGTGATGAAAATGTTCTAAAATTGATTGTGTTGGTGATTGCACAACTCTGTCAACATACTAAAAACCATTGAAATGTACACTTTAAATGAATGAATTGTATGGTATGTGAATTATATCTTAATAAAACTGTTATAAAATAAATTAATGAACAACAGGATATCAGTGGTCCACTTATTTCAAGTTTGATAAAAGTTAAACACAAAGGAATTCAAAGCATCCCTTTTCAATCAATTTGTTTAAACCCCAAATTAAGTCCCTACGATGTGCCAGGTACACCCACAAATACTGAATAAGACAGAGTGCCTTAGTCTTAAGAAGCTATGCTCTAAGAGTGGGGAGACAGGTAGGTCCACAGTGCAGCGCCACATTAGAGGGCCCCATAGAAGGATGTCTAGGGAACTGAGGGAACACAAATAAGGGCCAGGACCTTCTCTCCGTTACTTCTTGACCTCTTATCCCTACGTCAGGGTCCTACTGGATTCACATTTCTTCTATTGTAAGGTACACCCACATTTACTTTGGTAGGAGACCCCTGTGGCCAGCAATGTGATTGAGTCTCCAGCTGATCAGTCTAAGCCAATCACAGCAACTCCATTACTCTTCACCAGTGACTGTTCCTGGATGGGCGGGGCTAAGTCGATTGCCAGTGAATGCAAAGAGAGGCATGCTTGGAGTTTGGGGAAAAAGGCTTTCACATTCTTAAGAAAGCCAAAGGCAGCATCACACTTCCTTGAACTATAAACAAGCCCACAGCCCTGATACCTACTGCCAGCCATTCCTACAACCACCAGCAGATCCGTCTCCAGTTACAATAACGTTATGGCCAGGCAAGCGGAGACAAAACAACCTAAGAACTGAATGAAATTAGTCAAGTTTCCATTTTCTCCTGTCCACCTTAAGTTTAAGAAGCTCCTGACAACGCCATCTGATGTTTTTTCTTCCCTCACTGGTCAGGAAGCACCTACAGAGCAGAGACTAGAGGTTACATCTCTTGTTTCATTTCCTCCCTCAGAGTCTAGCACGTAGTCAACCATTGCAAGTCACATATTCTGAAAGAACAGAAAACAGTGAACAGAGGTGTTATTCTGTTCTTGTTACACCCAACCCTAGACGCTTTAAAGAGCAGAATTTAACAGAAAAAAATTTTACCTCAGTAAAAGCCTTCCCTATTAAAACAGACGAACACAGTTCCCTTTATTGACTCAAGCAAGGACCACATTTCACAAAGGGAAGGTTCCTGTTCCTTCCCCTCAACCACTTCCTGTGGTGCCAATGTGGAAAAAGCCCTGGGCTTCTAGGGAAGGTAAACTGCTTGGAATAGGGACCATGCAGGTGTGATGTAAAGTGTCGAGCTAATGGCTGACATTTGATGTGAAGCATCATAGCAACAATCACAACAACAGAACCAGTGGGGCATGTATGGACTAGCGATTACAACATGGAATGGTACTAGTTTCTATTCTCAGCATGTGTCACTGACTTACTGACAAGACAGTTAAACACAAAAAAGGTCCATTATCACTGGTAACTGGGACAGAGTTCCTGGGCTAAAAGAAATAAGAAAACTCCAGCAGTAATCCCCAAACCTCCTGTTTCTCAACAGTTTCAATTTCCTTCTCCAAACCTTTTCTAAAACTGCTATTACCAAAGTAAACTGATTTAAGTCAACTTCCACTTCCTTTCCCTGGTGTGAAGGCACCAAAGGATGGGCAGGAAGACACACACGAGATCCCAATTACCCTCCTCTTCTTAAGGCTTCTTTGTATGCTTCCTGCATGAGATCATTCATTAACTAATAATAAGTTACTCGTTGTGATAACACAGCCCCTGGCACACAGTAGGCATTTGATAAATGTTTACTGACTAACTAGGAAACTAGGAGAACACATCTGAGCGTTGGAAAAAGAGGAACAAAGCCTTGACTCTTCCAGGTTCTTTTTAGCCAACCTGTTAACAACAATAATAATACATGTCATCGAAAAGCTGAAAAGAGCTGGTTCTGCAGCTAAGGCCGCTGTTACTCACTGCTCACTGAATGAATAAATCTCTTCAGTTTCTCTGACCCCCATCCAGAATACAGGTGAGTTATGACCAGTGCAGGCATTGACTCCCAGCTAACTTGTTATTAACCTCACCGGCTAACTGTGAATAGATAATAGAGAAACCTGTTCAGCTTCAGACCGTCCAGAACATCATTTTAGTTCATGGCTTCGTCCAGTCCAGGGTACTGGCTTTTCAGCTCACCCTGAGGTCTGCTTTTCAAAGCTGACAGCACCAGCACAGGACATCCTCTAACAAACCCCTTCCTTATCCTTTCCCCAAGGAACATGAATGTCATGATAGTTACAGAACAAACCTGGAAAAGTTTCCTTCTTCCCCTGATTACAATTACTCAGAGTGAAACACAGGATTTACCTGTACCAATATTCATGCCCATGAAAAACTCTCAAAAATAACCAATCAACCCGTCTATTTTAGCTTCACTGACCAGCCAGAGGAAACTCACATTCCACACAGGTATCTCAGCCAAGACAGCTCAGAAACATCAACTCCACAGCCCAGTGTACAAATGTTCAGCACTGACATGAATGAAAACTAACAGGATACTTGTGGTTATACTTTAACTTAAATCCTCAGTTAAAGGAAAACTACCGCTGACTTGGTTTGATTTATCAACAGGAGAGTCCATAAGGAATTACCATCCGCAAACAGCGGCGCCATTCAGTAACTGCACAGGCCTGACCACTGAAGGAGCAAGGGCTTAGCTCTACTCCCTTCCCCGCAGGCAAGGGTCCCTCTCGCTGGGTCGCCTTCATGAGGGGTAGGAGCTGTTCAAACCCCAGGACATGCGGCCAAAGTTAGGGGTAAAGGGCTGCTGGGGCAGAGGCGGACCTGAATTCTTCTGGGAAGGAGCTCTGGTTCAAGCCCATGTTCTTCTCACTGCAGTCAAAACCTGTAGCACCCCCTCTGCGGGTCCCTCTCCCCCTTTATCCCCAACTCCTTGACATCTGGTCAGATCAAGAAGAGCAGGTATGGGACCTCAAGGCCTCCTCAATGCAGCAAATGGGTATTTCAAAATTTAAAGCTAAAACTGACTTACATGGATGTGGAGGAGTCCCTCTTTCTTTGAACATACATCATGTTTCTAAGCATCTCTGCTCTGTTGGCGAACCATCAATGCCAGCCCTCTCAAGCTCCCCAACTCTCCCTGCTCCACCTCGGCCATGGCCCAAGCAGACCCTCACAATGACGAAGCACGGTGTGGGGAAGGGAGCTCTGCAACGGCATCAGAAGACCCACGCACTGGCTCTGGCTTTGCCAAACTAGCCACGTGAACTTTAGCCTTGGCTTACATATCTTTAAAATAAGGGAGTGTGGTTTGATGATTTCTACGGGTCCTTCTAGCTCCATATCTATCTGTACTTCAGTGAAGTACTCCAGTGAACATCTAAGTGAGGCCAAAGGACACATATGCTGGACGGGTCCAGCCATGGAATCATAAAACCTACGAATGCTAGAAGCACCCAGAACATAGCAGTCCTCTCAAAAGAAGCTCCAGTTTCAGAGTTCTCAAAGACATCCATGGTTCACCATTTCCCAAGGAGAGTTATAACTACTAAGGGTGCTTTGGACACTGTGAAAGCAAGGACTCAAAGAGGACAAACTCCAACCTCAGTTGTTCCAGACAAGGGTCCATTCCAAAGGTGCAGACCCAAAAATAGCTTTACAGTTTACGTAAAGGCAGGATCTAAAACAAGCTTTTCGAAAAGTCAGATCTTTGGTACTAAACACTGCTTCTTTCTAAACCCACAGCTAGAGGCCTGGCCAGTGCAATGCGAGGATGAGCTCAGAAAACTGCCCAGACCAGTTCCAGGGTCTTAGCCTCAGTCTTCCTCTAGCACAACCGAGATAAGCTCACTCTGGCATGGTTCTGCTTGGTAAGGGAGGATAATTAGGCAGTTAAGCCACGGCGCATGTCTCTCCAGGGCAGAACACTTCCCTGGCTACTTTTGTTTGGTTCATCTTTGTTTTGGTTTAGCCCTGGCAATCTGGCAGGCGATGTATTTCCAGGGGGAGCTCTGTCCATGGTGTGGATGCCCCGGGCTTGAGGTCCTCATTCATTTCCATAAACAGAGCCCAGTTGCCACAGTGACTGGTGCTAGGAGCAGCTGCTAAATAAGAGAGGTCACCCAGAGCTTTCTTTGGGTTCTACAGTCTGGGGCTATCTGTTCCTATGCCTCTGTGAACAGAGGGTCAACGGGAGCTGCAGTCACGCCAGCCAGTATTTCAGACAGGAGTCCGGGCCCCGAGAGGGAACGGCCAAGCAGGCTGCTAAATACAAATGTGATTTTGGGTGAGGCCCAGACCCACCTGACAGATCTCAGTGTGGAGGCACACGTAGAGTAAATGGCATGAAGAATGGCAACTTCCTTCCTGCAGCTCCCACAGTCCCCAGAGCTGTGAAAGGGGGCAGGGCAGACCTCAGGGCAAAGGGAAGGATCTTGGAAAAGTGAATGTGGAGTTGCGAAGTGATGCTTCTGAATCACACGTGCCAATCAGATGCTTTCTCCCTTCCCCACGAGGGTGGGACACCGCTCCCCCCCGCCCCCGACCCTCACAGCAGGACACACACCCTACTTCCCACCTGGCACACACAGGTCAAAAAACTTGTGGACTGGAGTCCCAGAGGTCTTTCTAAGTTGGAAACCAACACTATTGTGTTTCCACCTTCCCAAGGCAACCCTGTCCAAAGGCCACAAGATCTGCTTGACCAGTAACACAAGCAGAGCAGATGTGAGGCACAACCTGTGTCTAGAAACACGTGTGTCCCTGCCCACCTCTCTGGTGGTTGTCCATTTGCTAAGATCAGTCAATAATTGTCTTTTACGCTGCAAAGTAGAGCTCTGTCCTTGAGGTAGATATTTTCAGATTAAAAACAGATATAAAAAAGGGTCTACTCTTTAAGCAAGGCCTTCTTGGCCCTTACAAAACCAAGTCACCTTGGCTGGGGCCCAAGGAAGCTATAGAATAGAAATGGACATAAACCTCACTTAACATCTTTCAGATCCATTCCCATGTTAACAACATGGAAGTAATAAATATCCTTTGGTCCCTGTGCCAGTTCCAGAGGCAAGAGATCATTTAAAACTTAAACAAATGAAGGCTTACCTTTCCCAGAAACACATGCTTCTGTCTTTATCAACTATGAGCCAATTAGACCGCTACAAGGAGAGGAAAATGGAATGAAAGTTCCCTAATTCGTCAGCGTAACTCAAAGTGAAACCTGTAAATTTGGATCAAACATTCTTTGCAAACAGACCCCAAATGTTTTACGCATAGAATATTTTTGTTTTTATTTCCACCCCTGTAGTTTACTACAGGCCAGAGGAAACCTAAACAGTTAAGAAGTTTGTCCTTAGGCAAACAGTTCAATAATTTAGACTTCAAAGACTCTATATTAACCTCTTTTTACCCAAAGTAATGTGTTTCCTTTGCCTGCTGAACATCAAAATACTTCACAATTAATTACCTCTATTTTTTTAAAAACCTAGATCCTGTTAAATATAATGCCAATATATTTAAAGGAAAAAAAAAAGCATGTTCAAAATCTCCATTCTCTGCATAAACAAAGTGATAATTAAGATACAACATCTATGGAATTTGATTAATGTAGACAATTATTTTTTAAAACTTTTCCCTTCAAAACTTTTCTCCTTCGGGACTTCCCTGGCGGTCCAGTGGTTAGGACTCCACACTTTCACTGCCGAGGGTGCAAGGTCAATCCCTGGTTGGGGAACTAAGATCCCACAGGCTGTGTGATGTGGCCAAAAAAAAAATTTCTCCTTGAATCGTCTATTTTTTTTCCATTTTGCCTCTGAACACTGTGACTCTAAGAATGGAATACTCTTTTTTTTAATCCCCTTACTTAGAAATTCTACAAAGTTAAAATTCCAAGTAAAGGTATAGCTTAGAAAATTCAAAGTTATTTCATTTTCTAACTAGCCAGTACTTAAACTTCTTTTCCTCAGAGCATTCCTGGCTCATGATTAAGGAAACACCCTAGGAATTAACTCCACACCCCGCAGAGAAACATGTAAATGGAAGCACAGTGAGTGGCCCTAAGTGCAAAATAACTTTGCAATACCATGGAGACAAATAATCAATACTCCTTTGAATTTGTATAGAGATTTTAAATCTCCAAAGCTCTTTTATCTATTTTCCACTGAATTACCTTCAAAATATCCACAACAATGATATTACTATCTATGGGTTGTTTACAATGTCCCACGCTCTCTTCTAAGCACTTTATATGTGTTTATGTGTTTATTCCTTACAACAACCTTGAGATACAGTTCTATTATCTCCATTTTACAGATGAAAAATCTGAGGTAGAATGATGTTAAGTAACTCACTCAAAGTCACAAAAGTTACTGACTTCGTAAGTTATAGACTTAGTCAAATAACTAAGCCAAGACCAGCATACGGGGGAGGGTGGGACCTGGGCTAGAATGCAGGAACCAGCCTTCTGGTTCCAAAATCAAAGGGTGTTTCTTCCCAGAGAAGATGCCAAATCAAGATATCCCAAGGAATATGCCAATGAGTTTTGACCTAAATATATATCTTCAAGCTACAGAAAACTCAGCTACTAGCACGTTAAAGAGAGATACACCAAAAAAAAAAAAGAGGTTCAGATTTCAACTAATGTCATTTTAATTTTACATATATTTTCTACAACCTCAGTCTTTGCAAATTACCTAAGAAAAATCTTTAAAGCCTTCAGAAAAAAGGAACCATTTAGGCATTATATGTTGGAATTTTCACTACATTTTTCTTCTACATTGTAATGTTTTGATGGCTTTTTACCATTCATGTGTCTGGCAAACTTGTTTCATTAGCACTCAGAGTAGAGCTAAGTTCATATAACATTGCCCAGGCTACAGTCTGAAGCTGCTATCCAGCTGGGCTGATTTAAAAACCCAATTCTCATAGCATGGTATACCTCTGGCTTTGATAATATCAGAAACCTCTATTTTCTTTCTAGAAAATCCTCACATATCAAAACAGGAAAGATACTTTTCTTCTGAACATATTTGAAAGTTGCAAATAATAATAACAGATACTTTTCTCAATCCTATCCTCTGACAGGTTCTCCTTCAGCTCAAGACCCAAAGAATGGGCCATGACATAAAAGTGAACGTGACATTTATTTATTTAAATTGAAACTATATTCACATTTAAGTGTTCAATCTTTGCTTCCATCATTTGAATATTGAGCACCTACTATATTCCAAGTTCTTGTAGCTGCTAGTGATACAGCAGTGAACAAAGTAAGCAGTTTCTCTTCTGCTTTCGTGAAGCTTCCATTCTATGTAAAAGAAATAGACAAAAAAATTTTAAATATGGAAGCTCCACACAAAGAAGCTCCACCTCCAGGAAAGGACATGCACAACAATGCATGGGGGTGTTTTGTACAAGGGGGGCCCAGAGATCCAGGCACTGCCTTTCCCCTCTCTGGTTTATAGCCCCAACACAGGCTCAATGATACAAATTTCTATGCCAAATGTGTTCCCAACTAGCTCAGGGCGACTCCATCTACAAATAGGAGCCTTACTTCTTTTACCAACAGGGAGCAAAGTCCATTGAGCCCCTCAACTTTGAATTATACTATCTGGTCACTTCTAGACAACCCTGAATTATCGAGAATCCATTTGTTTCACGGTCACTATTCAGATGGGTTATTTGTTAGCCAAATTCTATGCAGCTCTACTGCACAAAACTTGGTGCTGAGAGTGGAGGTTACAGCCAGGTGGATTGCACAACACAAGGAAGAATTTCCCAAGAGTCAAAGATATTTTAAATTCAAGCAAAGGCTGGGGGCTCAGTCAACAGGATATTAGAAAGGTGATTTATGTATCAAGCTGAGTTGGACCAGGTAATCTCTAAGGATCCTTAAAATACCAGCAACATACCACAAATCTAGAGCTATAGTGTGCCCTATGAATGTAAAATCTTTCCAGATGTAACTTTTCCTAAAACATTACTTGAGGAAAATGTCACTAATGAGTTAAAAAATCAGATGTCATGAAGAAATAAGGAACCAAAGATATACCATGTATTAACTAAGCAATAATTTTAAAAGCATACAAATACTAAAAGCTTCGGCCTTCTTATCAGTGCTTAACAAATGCCAGCCAGTGTTTTGAGCACTTGAAGCATATTATCTCATTAAATCTTCAAAACAACCCAGTGAGATGGATACTATTATTAGCTCCATTTTACAGATGAACACTGAAGCAAACAAGGCTACACAGCTGCTTAATGGCAGACCTGGGATTTGCACCCAGGCAGCTGGTTCTCAAGTCTGTGCTGTGAAGCACCGTGCTCTGCTAAACCGTCTTGTTGGGAGCTGGGGAGCATTTTTCTCTTAGACTGAGTGACATGAATATCCTAAAATAGTTAACTACTTAAAGGACCCTTTCAAATTTGATAAGTGAAACTTTTTTGATATAAGATAATCATAAATTTCTGTTCTAGATATAATATATACTAAATTTACCTTATCATAATAAGGTAAATTATTATTATTACTACTAAATTGTAGAAGTGCTCAGAAAGTTAGTTCAGGTTCCAAGTCTTATTTCCAAGTAGTAGCTTAAACACTAGAAGAATCTGGCTCAAAATCAGTTACAAAATTTTCCTGTGACAGTGTAACAAACACACTCTGCATTGGCTATTTATATTTCTGTTAAACATCAGAGATGCCCAAATTGGTGATTATGACAGAGCTGGCCCTCAATTGTGGCAGTTTCCATTACAAAATCCATTTTACAGGAATGCAGGATCCTGTTTAAAAACTGATTTAGACTTATTCTTAATATGACAATTTACTATTGGCTTCTCTTTCCCTTTTGTTTCCTCGTCTTAAAAAACTATGTCATCAAGTCTCCTTCCATTTAAACTAAAAAAGGAAAAGTGTTAGTTCCAAAGTTTGGGATTCTTTTTTTTTTTTTTTTTTTTAATTTATTTATTTATTTTTGGCAGCATTGGGTCCTTGTTGCTGAACGCACTCTCTCTCCAGCTGCAGCAAGCGAAGGCCACTCCCAGCTGCGGTGCGCGGGCCTCTCACTGCGACTGCCTCCCCCGCTGCAGAACACGGGCTCTAGGTGGGCACGCTTCAGGAGTTGTGGCACGCGGGCTCAGCAGCCGAGGCTCACGGGCTCCAGAGCGCAGGCTCAGCAGTTGTGACACATGGGACCAGGTGCTCCTCGGCATGTGGGATCCTCCTGGACCAGGGCTCAAACCCTTGTCCTCTGCATTGGCAGACGGATTCCTAACCACTGTACCACCAGGGAAGCCCAGATTGGGATTATTAATACATTCCACCTGGCATTTTTCTAAGTCTATATTTGTAAATATCAATGATGTCCAAAGAGTCTTAATCATATTTTTTAAAAACCAAAGTACCAAAGTAACTAATTAATTTCATGAAGATGATCAGTAAGTATAAAATGGATATACAACTTGAGCCTGCTTCAATATAGATATCAGTGGTATATTAAGAACCCTAAGCAAATAAAAATGATTTATGCAAATACTTACAAATATTCACACAAAATAAGCTTACACATACAGGGAGAAAGAATATTATAGCAAAAAAATTCTAGGAAATCATGCACTTCTTAATTTGTGATATACATAAACTGACAAAAATATTCGGCAATAACTTAAATCTTTCCTCATTATAGTAAAATTTAGTATAATTAAAACTATAATTTTTTGAAGGTGACAATGAAAAAATAATTTTACAGGCCCAAAAAGTCAGAACAAGGTTCTTACAAATATTACTGTGTCACATCCTCCACATGAGGTCTTCATCTTTAACCTTGTGAATATCTAGAAATTACCTGTGTTGCTGCATAATGTCCATGCTGCCACCATGGCTTCTTTGACAGCCACAGTGATTTAGAGTCATAGTTTGGGAGTTGAAAGAAACTTGGAGATCCCTAGGCCAACCTCCCTCATCTGACAGGTGAGGGAACTGATTACAGAGATGCTAAGTAAGTGACTTCCCTCAGGGTCATGTCTCCTTTGAATCTTCATTTGGGCCAGAA
Source organism: Eubalaena glacialis (assembly GCF_028564815.1). Taxonomy (NCBI): domain Eukaryota; kingdom Metazoa; phylum Chordata; class Mammalia; order Artiodactyla; family Balaenidae; genus Eubalaena; species Eubalaena glacialis. The sequence continues at coordinate 114,160,151 of NC_083718.1, read as the reverse complement.
GACAAGATCCGCCAGGGACTCTCCACGCCTACCCCAACATAGCTCCTCTTTAGTACTCAGTAAACAGCAATTCTGAAACTTTTTGGTCTTAGGATTCATTTATGCTTTACGATTACTGAGCGCTCCAAAGAGACTTTGTTGATATGAGTTCTATCTATCAAGATTTACCACAACAGAAATTAAAACAGAAATTTTTAAAATATTTATTAATTCATTTAAAACCAATAATAATAAACTCATTGCATGTGAACATAAATAGTATCATTTATTAAAAAACAACTGTTTTCCAAAATAAAACTTAATTTAGAGCAGAAGCAAGAAGAACTACAATCCTGCAGCCTGTGGAACAAAAACAACATTCACAGAAAGATAGACAAGATGAAAAAGCAGAGGGCTATGTACCAGATGAAGGAACAAGATAAAACCCCAGAAAAACAACTAAATGAAGTGGAGATAGGCAACCTTCCACAAAGAGAATTCAGAATAATGATAGTGAAGATGATCGAGGACCTCAGAAAAAGAATGGAGGCAAAGATCAAGAAGATGCAAGAAATGTTTAACAAAGATCTAGAAGAATTAAAGAACAAACAACAGCGATGAACAACACAATAACTGAAATGAAAAATACACTAGAAGGAATCCATAGCAGAATAACTGAGGCAGAAGAACGGATAAGTGACCTGGAAGACAGAATGGTGGAATTCACTGCTGCGGAACAGAATAAAGAAAAAAGAATGAAAAGAAATGAAGACAGCCTAAGAGACCTCTGGGACAACATTAAACACAACAACATTCACATTATAGGGGTCCCAGAAGGAGAAGAGAGAGAGAAAGGACCAGAGAAAATATTTGAAGAGATTATAGTCGAAAACTTCCCTAACAGGGGAAAGGAAATAGCCACCCAAGTCCAGGAAGCGCAGAGAGTCCCATACAGGATAAACCCAAGGAGAAACACGCCAAGACACATAATAATCTAACTGGCAAAAATTAAAGACAAAGAAAAATTATTGAAAGCAGCAAGGGAAAAACGACAAATAACATACAAGGGAACTCCCATAAGGTTAACAGCTGATTTCTCAGCAGAAACTCTACAAGCCAGAAGGGAGTGGCATGATATACTTAAAGTAATGAAAGGGAAGAAACTACAACCAAGATTACTCTACCAAGCAAAGATCTCATTCAGATTCAATGGAGAAATCAAAAGCTTTACAGACAAGCAAAAGCTAAGAGAATTCAGCACCACCAAACCAGCTCTACAACAAATGCTAAAGGAACTTCTCTAAGTGGGAAACACAAGAGAAGAAAAGGACCTACAAAAACAAACCCAAAACAATTAAGAAAATGGTCATAGGAACATACATATCGATAATTACCTCAAACGTGAATGGATTAAACGCTCCAACCAAAAGACATAGGCTTGCTGAATGGATACAAAAACAAGACCCATATATATGCTGTCTACAAGAGACCCACTTCAGACCTAGGGACACATTCAGACTGAAAGTGAGGAGATGGAAAAAGACATTCCATGCAAATGGAAATCAAAAGAAAGCTGGAGTAGCAATACTCATATCAGATAAAATAGACTTTAAAATAAAGAATGTTACAAGAGACAAGGAAGGACACTACATAATGATCAAGGGATCAAGCCAGGAAGAAGATATAACAATTATAAATATATATGCACCCAACATAGGAGCACCTCAATACATAAGGCAACTGCTAACAGCTATAAAAGAGGAAATCGACAGTAACACAATAATAGTGGGGGACTTTAACACCTCACTTACACCAATGGACAGATCATCCAAACACGCAAATTAATAAGGAAACACAAGCTTTAAATGACACAATAGACCAGATAGACTTAATTGATATTTATAGGACATTCCATCCAAAAACAGCAGATAACACTTTCTTCTCAAGTGCTCACAGAACATTTTCCAGGATAGATCACATCTTGCATCACAAATCAAGCCTCAGTAAATTTAAGAAAATTGAAATCATATCAAGCATCTTTTCTGACCACAACACTATGAGATTAGAAATCATTTACAGGGAAAAAAATGTAAAAAACACAAACACTTGGAGGCTAAACAATACATTACTAAATAACCAAGAGATCACTGAAGAAATCAAAGAGGAAATCAAAAAATACCTAGAGACAAATGGCAATGAAAACACGATGATCCAAAACCTATGGGATGAAGCAAAAGCAGTTCTAAGAGGGAAGTTTATAGCAAAACAAGCCTACCTCAAGAAAGAAGAAAAATCTCAAATAAACAATCTAACCTTACAACTAAAGGAACTAGAGAAAGAAGAATAAACAAAACCCAAAGTTAGCAGAAGGAAAGAAATCATAAAGATCAGAGCAGAAATAAATGAAATAAAAACAAAGAAAACAATAGCAAAGATCAATAAAACTAAAAGCGGGTTCTTTGAGAAGATAAACAAAATTGACAAACCATTAGCCAGACTCATCAAGAAAAAGAGGGAGAGGACTCAAATCAATGAAATTACAAATGAAAAAGGAGAAGTTACAACAGACACTGCAGAAATACAAAGCATCCTAAGAGACTACTACAAGCAACTTTATGCCAATAAAATGGACAACCTGGAAGAAATGGACAAATTCTTAGATAGGTATAACCTTCCAAGACTGAACCAGGAAGAAACAGAAAATATGAACCGACCAATCACAAGTAATGAAATTGAAACTGTGATTAAAAATCTTCCAACAAACAAAAGTCCAGGACCAGATGGCTTCATGGGTGAATTCTACCAAACATTAAGAGAAGAGCTAACACTCATCCTTCTCAAACTCTTCCAAAAAATTGCAGAGGAAGGAACACTCCCATACTCATTCTATGAGGCCACCATCACCCTGATACCAAAACCAGACAAAGATACTACAATAAAAGAAAATTACAGACCAATATCACTGATGAATATAGATGCAAAAATCCTCAACAAAATACTAGCAAACAGAATCCAACAACACATTAAAAGGATCATACACCATGATCAAGTGGGATTTATCCCAGGGATGCAAGGATTCTTCAGTATACGCAAATCAATCAATGTGATACACCATATTGATAAATTGAAGAATAAAAACCATATGATCATCTCAATAGATGCAGAAAAAGCTTTTGACAAAATTCAACACCCATTTATGATAAAAACTCTCCAGAAAGTGGGCATAGAGGGAACCTACCTCAACATAACAAAGGCCATATACGACAAACCCACAGCAAACATCATTCTCAATGGTGAAAAACTGAAAGCATTTCCTCTAAGATCAGGAACAAGACAAAGATGTCCACTCTTGCCACTATTATTCAACATAGTTTTGGAAGTCCTAGCCACAGCAATCAGAGAAGTAAAAGAAATAAAAGGAATACAAATTGGAAAAGAAGAAGTAAAACTGTCACTGTTTGCAGATGACATGATACTATACATAGAGAACCCTAAAGATGCCACCAGAAAACTACTAGAGCGAATCAATGAATTTGGTAAAGTTGCAGGATACAAAATTAATGCACAGAAATCTCTTGCATTCCTATACACTAATGATGAAAAATCTGAAAGAGAAATTAAGGAAACACTCCCATTTACCATTGCAACAAAAAGAATAAAATACCTAGGAGTAAACCTACCTAGGGAGACGAAAAGACCTGTATGCAGAAAACTATAAGACACTGTTGAAAGAAATTAAAGATGAAACCAACAGATGGAGAGATATACCATGTTCTTGGATTGGAAGAATCAATATTGTGAAAATCACTATACTACCCAAAGCAATCTACAGATTCAATGCAATCCCTATCAAACTACCAATGGCATTTTTTACAGAACTAGAACAAAAAATCTTAAAATTTGTATGGAGACACAAAAGACCCCGAATAGCCAAAGCAGTCCTGAGGGAAAAAAATGGAGCTGGAGGAATCAGACTCTCTGACTTCAGACTATACTACAAAGCTACAATAATCAAGACAATATGGTACTGGCACAAAAACAGAAATATACATCAATGGAACAGGATAGAAAGCCCAGAGGTAAACCCACGCACCTATGGTCAACTAATCTATAACAAAGGACGCAAGGATATACAATGGAGAAAAGACAGTCTCTTCAATAAGTGGTGCTGGGAAATCTGGACAGCTACATGTAAAAGAATGAAATTAGAACACTCCCTAACACCATACACAAAAATAAACTCAAAATGGATTCGAGACCTAAATGTAAGACCGGACACTATAAGACTCTTAGAGGAAAACATAGGAAGAACACCCTTTGACATAAATCATAGCAAGATCTTTTTTGATCCACCTCCTAGAGTAATGGAAATAAAAACGAAAATAAACAAATGGGACCTAATGAAACTTAAAAGCTTTTGCAAAGCAAAGGAAACCACAAACAAGACGAAATGACAACCCTTAGAATGGGAAAAAATATTTGCCAATGAATCAACGGACAAAGGATTAATCTCTAAAATATATAAACAGCTCCTGCAGCTCAATATTAAAAAAACAAACAACCCAATCCAAAAATGGGCAGAAGACCTAAATAGACATTTCTCCAAAGAGGACATACAGATGGCCAAGAAGAACATGAAAAGCTGCTGAACATCACTAATTATTAGAGAAATGAAAATCAAAACTATAATGAGGTATCACGTCACACCAGTTAGAATGGGCATCATCAGAAAATCTACAAACAATAAATGCTGGAGAGGGTGTGGAGAAAAGGGAACCCTCTTGCACTGCTCGTGGGAATGTAAATGGATACAGCCACTATGGAGAACAGTATGGAGGTTCCTTAAAAAACTAAAACTAGAATTACCATATGATCCAGAAATCCCACTACTGGGCATATAGCCAGAGAAAACCATAATTCAAAAAGACACATGCACCCCAATGTTCATTGCAGCACTATTTACAATAGACAATAGCCAGGTCATGGAAGCAACCTAAATGCCCATCGACAGATGAATGGATAAAGAAGATGTGGTACATATATACAATGGAATATTACTCAGCCATGAAAAGGAATGAAATTGGGTCATTTGTAGAGACGTGGATGAATCTAGAGACTGTCATACAGAGTGAAGTAAGTCAAAAAGAGGAAAACAAATATTGTATATTAACGCATATATGTGGAACCTAGAAAAATGGTACAGATGAACCGGTTTGCAGGGCAGAAATTGAGACACAGGTGTAGGGAACAAATGTAAGGACACCAAGGGGGGAAAGCAGTGGCGGGTGGGGGTGGTGGTGTGATGAATTGGGAGATTGGGATTGACATGTATACACTGATGTGTATAAAATGGATGACTAATAAGAACCTGCTGTATAAGAAAATAAAGTAAATTTCAAAAATTCAAAAAAAGAACATAATTTAGTGAGAATAGCGGCATTGTTTTACATTTTTGCAAATCTCTTTAATGTCTGGCTTAATAGAAGACAGCTGGGTTTTCAGATCTACTTCTGCATTCAATTTGTTGTGATACATTGCTCTGGTTGAAGGATATTAAGAAACCTGGCCTCACACAGATATGTAGTTGGAAAGGAGAGGCAAATCTTATTAGTGTTTTCATATACTTGTGGCCTCCTCATCTTGTATATTATACCTAAACTCAACAAATAAACAGTCATTTCTTAAAGATTAGTTGCAAAGTGTAATCTGAATCACATAATGAACTTTTCATAACTTGTTACATTAAAATCCATTGTTTTCCCCAAAATACTGAGTAATTACAAAGGGAAAAATAGTAACTTTATAGCAGAGAATTCTGACAGACACCACTTTAGCCAAGTGATCAAGATTGATATCACCAGTAATAAGACACACTAACATAATGTAACCCTGATTTGATACCCTGAGAGGGGACCATTACCTCTGTGGCATCCTTGTCAAGAAAACATAACCTCAACGCAATCATGATCAGATAAACCCCAATTGAGGGACATTTTCCAAAACTGACCGGTACTCTTGAAAAAGTATCAAGGTCACTGAAAGACAGAGAACTGTCACAGATTGGAGGAGACTAAGAAGACATGACAGGGATTTCCCTGGTGGCACAGTGGTTAGAAATCCACCTGCCAATGCAGGGCACATGGGTTCAATCCCTGGTCCAGGAGGATCCCAAGTGCTGTGGAGCAACTGAGCCCGTACGCCACAACTACTGAAGCCTGTGCACCCTAGAGCCTGCGCGCCACAACTACTGAGCCCACGCGTCGCAACTACTGAAGCCCACGTGCTCTAGGGCCCACGTGCCACAACTACTGAGCCCACGCGCCTCAACTATGAAAGCCCACGTGCCTAGAGCCCGTGCTCTGCAACAAGAGAAGCCACCGTAATGAGAAGCCTGCACACCACAACGAAAAATAGCCCCTGTTCGCCACAACTAGAGAAAGCCCACTCACAGCAACGAGGACCCAACGCAGCCAAAAATTAAATTAAATTAAAAAAAAGAAGAAGATCTGACAATTAAATGAAATGTGAGATTCTGACTTGGGTCCTGAAACAGAAAAAGAACATTAGTGGGAAAATTGGTGAAATTCAAATAAATTCTATACTTCAGTTAATAATATTATATCAAATTAATTTCTTAGTTTTGATAATAGCTCTATGGGTATATGAGATGTTATAAGGTGAAGCTGGGTGAAGGGATTATGGGAACTCTCTGTAGTATATATGCAACTTCACTGTAAGTTTAAAATTATCTTGGGAATTCCCTGGCAGTCCAGCGGTTAGGACTCCGTGCTTTCACTGCCGAGGGCCCGGGTTCAATCCCTGGTTGGGGAACTAAGATCCCACAAGCTGCACAGCATGGCCAAAATAATAAATAAAATAAAATAATCTCAAAATATGAAGTTTTTAAAAAATCAATTGCTCTATCTTGTACTATGAAGATGTGGGATCTTTTATCCACACATGATTTTATAACATCAGGTATTGGTCATCTGGAAAATAATGGTTCACTGAGTTATACAAATATGCCAAATGTTGAGGTATTTCTTATATGATATCAAAAAATCACATTTGTTAATATCTCCATTGACCTCATCAGAAAAGCATTTAACTATTGAGAAACTGCCATGGTCATGGTGATGGATATAAATTTTCCAAAATTTTAATATTTATTTGAAAAATAAAATTGTATCATTAGCAACAAATACAGTCAGTTGTTTTCCTTGAAATAATATGCTCCCTCTGTTTATTTTTGAATAATACCTGCCAAATAGCAAAGTCTAGTTAACCATCACTTGTCTGTCACTCGTTTTTTTCAAGCAAAATGGTATTCGATGATGAACAGACTATTTCAGCTCACAATTCAAGCAACTGCACAAGTGCTTTTCCTCAAGACAACCATTGTACTTTGAAGTATCAAAGTGCTACCTGCATACTTCCCATTTCATCATACAGAATATGAACAAGACATGTATTTGAGGGGTTTTACTGCTTCATCAAGAGTATTCTTAAATGAAGCTGGTGTGTGGCAGTGAAGCACTGCCTCAATTCCTGATAAGGCACCAGCAGTATTATCCAGTATTACTTTTATATATCATCAATACAATATTAACCCAGGGAAAAAGACATCTTAGAATTATTATAAAAATAGTTCTGACTTCACAGACATCCTGAAAAGGTCTCAGATCCACAATTCACGCTTTGAGAACCAATGGTTTAAAGAGTTAACCTTCAGCTCCTGAATGAAATATAGCACCACTACTTGAGCCAACATGTAGAGTACTGTCTTATGCTGTGTTTTTTTTTTTAAGTCTTTATTGAATTTGTTGCAATATTCCTTCTGTTTTATGTTTTGGTTTTTTGGCCACGAGGCATGTGGGATTTTAGCTCCCCGACCAGGGATTGAACCCGCACCCCCTGCACTGAAAGGCGAAGTCTTAACCACTGGACTGCCAGGAAAGTCCCTATGCTAAGTTTCATAGAATGTTTACCAAGAAACAACAGCATCTTGGGGCTTCCCTGGTGGCGCAGTGGTTAAGAATCCTCCTGCCAATGCAGGGTTCGAGCCCTGGTCCGGGAAGATCCCACATGACGCGGAGTAACTAAGCCCGTGCACCACCACTACTGAGCCTGTGCTCTAGAGCACACGAGGCACAACTACTGAAGCCCGCATACCTAGAGCCCATGCTCCGCAACAAGAGAAGCCACCGCAATGAGAAGCCCACGCACTGCAACTAAGAGTAGCCCCAGCTCGCCGCAACTAGAGAAAGCCCACGCGCAGCAATGACGACCCAACGCAGCCAAAAATAAATAAATAAAACAAATAAATTTATATAAGAAACAACAGCTTCTTGCCGTCAAAGACTCATAACAAGCTAGTGACAGATCGAGTATCTGTCTTTAAATAGACGCCCACACGTCACTCAGACACTGTTTTATGTGAAAAGACAGTGACCCTCACCCGGTCTTCATGGAGTAGCCTTGAGATTTATTATTTTAGCAAAGTTGTTTCTCTTTATTGTACTTTATGAACAAGAGTTATAATTATTGATTTATTCAATAAATATTAAGCACCCACTATGTGCTGGGGACCAGGGATTTATCAGTGAACTGTCCCCATGCTCTACCTCGATGGTCACATTCAAGCAGGGTCAAACAAAAACATAGAAACTCCTCTACTTGTGAATTTTCATATAGATGGAAGAGCTATACCAGAGCAAAAGCAAACCAACCTGACTTTCGTGGAGCTTACACTTTCGTGGAGGAAGACAAGTAATAAACAAAATAAATCATAAACTTGTTTTAAGGTGATAAGTGCTACGAGGGAAAAAATAAAACAAGATTATAAGAATAGGAATACCAGGGGTTGAAAGGGATTACAATTTTAAATAAGGTGGTTAGGGTGGGACTGAGCCCAGGGGTACCACCACAGATGAGGAAAATTGCTGATAGGTGGTCTCACTCCATTGTTTCCAAGTTCTCCTGTCCTCAGCCAGGCATAATCCTCAGTGCCACTACTACCTTTCTTGAAGTTTCAGGCTTACCCTCCAACTTCCAGCTAAAGGCCAAGCTACTTCCTCAAGAGGAACAAGGTCTTTTCCATCCAGGCCCCAGATTTAGTTCTTCTCATTTCAAAGCCACCTGAGCCCTGGTTCAGCCAACAGCAAATCAGCCATCTCCCAGAAAAATACCCTGACCTGCCTTTTCTCTGCTGGGAGCACAGAGCTAAACAGCAAACTCATTCTGCCCGTGCTACATTTGTTCTAGCTCTCTTTCTTTTTCTAAACACACAGATTCTCTAAATAAGGAATAACTTTTTGAAGACCTACTATGTGCCATAAACTGCTGGCTGCTTAACATGTTATTTAATTCTCATAACAATCAACAGAATAAGTATAATTAGCAATAATCTATAGATAAGGCAAGAGAAGCTCTGAAAGTCATAAATTTGGGACTCAAATTCAAATCTTCAATACAGAAAAAAAAAGAAGAAAGTTTTTTATTCACAACCTCCTCCCAACTTCATCAGTCCCACTGTACTGCTTTGAGCAGAACATATGGAAAATAAAGAAACTGGGCATTGATAGAGTCTGTCTTATCTGCAACACTGGATTTCAGGATCAGATATGATTTTCGCACTAAAAATATGCCTAAGCAATAGACTTCCAACTTAAAAGACTGGGTAAATATGTTCAACATGCTCATATTTTTCAAAGAACACCATTTTCAATAGTTTCATTTAAATAAACATGACCCTCTGATTTACATGCATTATCTCATTTATAATCCTCACAAGGACACAGTGCAGTGGATATAATCAATATCTCTATTTTATATATGAGGATACTGAGGCTATGGTCATGCAGCCTTCAAATAGCAAAGCATGGGCCTGAACCTGTGTCTGAATCCAAAGCCCATGGTCACAACTACCGTAAGATCCTGACTCTCTGACTTTAATACATCTCTGTTAAGACTAGACATTGTGGTAGAGAATTACTTTTCCTACATAAAAGTGTAACAGGGATCCTTAGGCATTGCTCACATTTGGAGGGTAAAATCTCTACAAAATCCTTTAGTTACAAGTCCCAAATAAAGCTTCACTGGTGACTATGCGCCAGCAAAAATCTGCTTGGAAAACCCAAGGGCCTGGCAAAAGGGCACAATTTTCAATCTTTGGGTTCTGAGACTGTCCAAAGGAACAAGAGTGCTCACTTTACCATACTGAAGAGGTGCGATGGCTTCCCCTGCTCAGCAACACCAGTTTAAGCCTCAGCTAAAGGACGTATCTCTTATAGTACACACTGAGCTCTGAGTTCCTACAACTTAGAGCAAAGCCAGCAGGCCAATAACTCACTTTAGCAGATGGCCTTAGTTATCTGTGACTGAGCTCACTCTCCAGATGGCCAGAGGGAGTATTAATTTTTATCACTGTTAATCAAGGGTAGTTTAAAGAAGATAGAATTATTATCTCTAAAACAGAGGTTCTCAAATCTAATTCTAATGAAACAGACATGCATAATGAACACTGTTCACATTTGGACACACTATAGTCTTCAAAATAAATTCCTGAAAACTCCAAGGAGTACTGAAAGAAATTAAAGAAAACGTAAATTGAGGGGTGTACCATGTTCATGGATGGCAAAACAGATATGACATGCTACAGATTCTGTTCTTTTCATTCTTTTTTTCTTTAATTTTTGAATTTTATTTATTTTTTATACAGCAGGTTCTTATTAGTTACCTATTTTATACGTATTAGTGTATATATGTCAATCCCAATCTCCCAATTCATCCCACCACCACCACCACCCCCGCCACTTTCCCTCCTTGGTGTCCATACGTTTGTTCTCTACATCTGTGTCTCTGCCCTGCAAACCGGTTCATCTGTACCATTTTTCTAGGTTCCACATATATGCGTTAATATACGATATTTGTTTTTCTCCTTCTGATTTACTTCACTCTGTATGACAGTCTCTAGATCCATCCATGTCTCTACAAATAACTCAATTTTCTTCCTTTTTATGGCTGAGCAATATTCCATTGTATATATGTACCACTCTTTTCATTCTATCAATGGCAATCCTAACCCCTCTTTCTCTCACTCGGATATATTTAAATGCAAATAACCATGGTTAGGGTAAACCTGAATCTTGTCTTTTTAAAGAAAAATCACTCTTTAAAGTCAGCACTTTAACTATTAGTAGTAACATTACTCATGGTATCTTACAACTTAACTGGGATATACCAGCAAGTCTTGACATTGTGGCACAGAATTACTTTCTAAAATAAAAGTGTAATGAGATGGCAAAAAATAAAGCAGCAAAGAAAAATCACAGTCATTTATTCATTCAAAGGCTTTATTCCCAACTTTAAAAATATCTTTCATGATTCCTCACAGCTCTGAGATCAACTCCATCAAGTTGCCTGGGGACCACCTGCAGAAAGGGTTAAAAGTCAAAGTTGCTACTCCATGCTTGCTGGCTGAGGAGGAAGCAGGTTTCCTGGAACCTCAGGATGGCCAGCCTCACACAGAGTAAACAGAGCCGCTGTGCACTCAGGAATAAATTCCTCAACCAGCACATACTCTCCTGAGGTTTGCATGTAAGTTTTTTCCAATAGATTCCAAGTTGAGGAATAAACAGAAATAATAGATTTTCTTGGGCCTTCTTGAGTTCAGGAAGATCTGACATTATCATGAAATAGCTCAGCACAGTCCTCTGAAATTTTTCATTAGAATTCTTTTCTCCTGAATCATGTTAATAAAGTACAATTTGGCCTCGGATTCATACGTAACTACTTACTCACAAGCAGCTCAAGCCCAGAAGGACGGGAAAAGACACTGAGGCCTGTCAGTAGGAGGCAGAGCCAGGCCCAGGCCCAGGAATTGTCAGATTTCTGGATAAATGTTTTCCAACAAAGCTATATATTGCTTAGAAAAGAGCTCCCTTACAGAACACTTGACTGGCTCTGAGATAAGTCTGAAATACTCTTCTCTGCTTTCATTTTCAACTGCCTACACTGCTCTCAGAGTCACCAGAACTGGCACTTGGCTCAACAAGCCTCAAATCTCTTTCATCTTTAAGGCGCAGGGACTTCCATTATTTTTCTATAATTCATCAGGTTGAGCTAATTCTAGGTATTATTATTCTATAACATATGTCAAATGTAACAAAATAATGCAAGTCTATTTTTCTCCTTCATACATACAGTATACTCTGAACTTATATTGTGTGCACTTGATTTCAAACTGAGATTTTTGAATACCATTTTCCAAATGCAGTAGCAGTTTGCTGCCCTGGGCCGGCCAAACAGAGGAAATGAGGAATCTGATTTGTTTTATTTTAAGAGGAAGAAAAAAAAACTACTTAAGGCCTGATCCTGGTACCTTTTGAACAGTTAACACTTGGAACCTAAACTGTTTCATAATAAACTAGAGCTCCCTTTCCTCCCTCCAAGAAGAGACCCTTGGGAAGTATTTATTTAGTTAATGAATGTTAAGTAATTGTGTTTTACTCACAAAACAAAAAACAAACAAAACTTCTAGAAGATGCTCTTTGGGCTCCCTAGCTCTGCAAGGTCCATATGAGCTCCATCAGCCACGAGCCTGGAGCAGTAAACTGGGAATTCAGGGAACAATGTGACCACAAGCACTTCTCCAAAAAGAAAAACAACTCCCCTCTTGGCCCAACTCCAAAAGGCAATTGAGCTGGGTAAGGTCCAGGCTAATCTCTGAACAGCCTCTCTGCCAACTTTCTCCTACAGTCATTAGGTTTTTCAGCATGGGCTTTGCAAATGATCTAAAACAATTAATTAGTGCTTTTGAATTCACCCCATACCATTAATGAAATATTGCCAGACAGCTTTTGATAACATATTTCCAGAGCTCATTAAACATGGCAAACCAGAGGACACAGACTCCCCAGGAACCCAAGAGGGCCAGGCTGAGACCTGGTTGTTGACAGTGAAGCCATCCTTGCAAACGATCCTGGGGTGACAAAGTGGGGGGCTGCTGGGGTCAGGCCCTTAGGGTCCTCCACAATATGCCAGACCCTGCTCTCAAATTATATCATGATCAGGCTCTTAAAGTTCAAATTATTCTTTCACCCTAAAGACTTTTTTTTTCTTCTAATGAGTGGAAATTCTTAATTTGATACTTAAAAGTTTCATATTGCTTCTAATCCACACCTCCACACCTCCATACCTCCATCCTCCAAAAGACTGGTTTTAATTTTTTAAAAGAGGGGGGGAGATGAATAATAGTTTTAAAAACTAAATATTAGGGCTTCCCTGATGACGCGGTGGTTAAGAGTCCACCTGCCAATGCAGGGGACACGGGTTCGAGCCCTGGTCCGGGAGGATCCCACATGCCACGGAGCAACTAAGTCCGTGCGCCACAACTGGTGAGCCTGCGCTCTGGAGCCCGCGAGCCTCAACTACTGAAGCCCATGCGCCTAGAGCCCATGCTCCGCAACAAGAGAAGCCACCGCACCACAACTAAGAGTAGGCCCCATTCGCCACAACTAGAGAAGGCCCGCGCGCGGCAATGAAGACCCAATGCAGCCAAAAATAAATAAACAAAATAAATAAATTTATTTTTAAAAAAAACCTAAATATTAGAATAAATCTTGTCCCAAAATTCCCTTCTTTCAATCAAAGAGTCCTGCATAATCCAAGATTTCCCACTCCCATAACCTCAGTCATGTGAGAAATCTTTCGATTTTTTTTACTATCTAATGCCACACAGAATTCCAGGCTGCTCTACATGCATGGCCAGCAAGATAAACACATTTTTGGGAGGCCTAGAAAAAAGCTAGCAGGGGGGCAAGAAGTAAAAATGTTGTTGCATTCCTCTGGACTTTTCTGTTCCAGTTTCAAAAACAGAACGACTACCACCTGGGGCTTGTGGCAAGCTCCAGAGCCAGACTTAAGCTGCTTATCGCTGCCCACCCACCCAGAAACCCACCCCCTACCACCCCGCCGATGACAGTGATTGGATCTGAGAAAGCAAATCAGAAAACTTTATAAACTACTCAGTGGCAAAATAAATAAACAGAAGTTATTTTAAAAGGCAACTTTTCAGGCACAGAGGTTAAATCTTCGCAGTGTCTTATTCCAATTTTTAATAAATATGATGTTGATGCTTAATAAATATCAATAACAACTTTGGGGAGTTTTTTCCCTTCTGTAAATTGTTAATTTTTTTAAAGTTCTAGCCTAGAATCTGATTACAGAAATAAAATAGGAATCAGTGAGGAAGCCAGAGCTAAAAACTAGAACGGCTCCAGCAGAAATGGGGTGTGCCCCACTTAACATTCCGGTTTTTTTTTAACACCCTTGTTAACCTACCTCATCTCCTCCTGTTATCCAGTCAGCTGGTACCATCCCGCATTACCTAGAGTCTCCTCAGTCACAGCTGCCTGCACCAGTTGTCCCCATGCTCTACTAAGTCACGAGGCAAGAAATGGGAAAAGGCGAAAGAGGCACATGAAAGGAAGAACTGAGGGAAAATTCCTTCTTCTTATAGCTACGGCCATTATTCCAAGGTGTAGCCCCAGCCAATAAAGATGCACCTGGTGTTTGCAGGTGAACCACACCTACAGCTGGAGAGCTAAAGGTGTCAGTGGAACTCACTCCCTCAAACCAATCTCCCTTCCAGCACATGGATCCCTCTGACCCAAATGAGTTCACTGAAAGGTTTTCAAGGTAGCTGTTTCAAAGGCATGCTAAAACCAAGCTCCCCTTATGACAGTAAGACTTTTTCTAGAAGGTGTTTTCAGGTTCTGTGTTACAATTTGTGCATAGAGAAAACAGATGATCTATGCTGTCAAATGTGGTCCTCAGACCAGCAGCATCAACATCGTATGGGCCTGTTAAAAAAAAAATATGCACACCTACTAGAGAATGGACTTGAGGATATGGGGAGGGGGAGGGGTAAGATGTGACAGGGTGAGAGAGTGTCATGGACATATATACACTACCAAATGTAAAATAGATAGCTAGTGGGAAGCAGCCGCATAGCACAGGGAGATCAGCTCGGTGCTTTGTGACCACCTAGAGGGGTGGGATAGGGAGGGTGGGAGGGAGGGAGATGCAAGAGGGAGGAGATATGGGAACATATGTATATGTATAACTGATTCACTTTGTTATAAAGCAGAAACTAACACACCATTGTAAAGCAATTATACTTCAATAAAGATGTTTTAAAAATATATATATGCATTGAGTAATTAATTAAAAAAAATAAAGCATACAATTCAATGGTAAAAAAAAAAAATATGCAGTCTGTTACCCTATGAAAACTGAATCTGCATGTTAACAAGACCCCCAGGTGATTCATATGCACATTAAAGTTTAGAAAGCACTGGTCTAATGTCTGTCTGTTTATAACTTCCAACTCCAAAAGCGAAATGGGTATACCACTCTCAGGCAAAAGCAATATGAATACCCATACTATAAAACATATTTTAAAGTAATTTTTTGCTCTACAAAGTTTACTGTAAGTATCCAGCTCCTTGCTCACACCTAATATGTAATTTAATTTATAAAAATGAGTTTACACACAACACGCTTATTTACTATGTAAAGCTGGATGCAACTGTATTTCTCTGAAACACTAGTTTTGCTATGAGAAGCAATTTTGCAAAAGGTGGTAAAACCCTCAAAATCCATAATCCTGAAAAACAGACCACATGGGGAATGAAAAGGATGAGACTTGGAAATCAGGACAGTAGGTAAATTAGGAAGAGAGGGTCCAGGCTTTTAAGACAGTGATTTTTCGAGGACAGTCATTCACAGTGCAAAGAGATTTTCTCTAGACAGCTTGGGGGGTTGTTCTGTGTTTTAAGATACAGTTTTTACTGTTACATAGAAGTAATTATCTTTACTATTAAGTTATGGCATAGTATTCCACTGATATATCAGTCTTTATAATCTCTTCCTCAAAAGGAACAAATTGGGGCTTCCCTGATAGCGCAGTGGTTGAGAGTCTGCCTGCCAATGCAGGGGACACGGGTTCGGGCCCTGGTCTGGGAGGATCCCACATGCCGCGGAGCAACTGGGCCCGTTGAGCCACAATTACTGAGCCTGCGCTTCTGGAGCCTGTGCTCCGCAACAAGAGAGGCCGTGATGATGAGAGGCCCGCGCACCGCGATGAAGAGTGGCCCCCACTTGCCACAACTAGAGAGAGCCCTGGCACAGAAACGAAGACCCAACACAGCCATAGATGGATGGATGGATTAATTAATTTAAAAAAAAAAAAAAAAAGGAACAAATTGAAAGAAAACCATAAAATCATTCTTAATTTCATAAGCATTTCACTCCCAAGGGTCTTGCCTTCTAAAATCTGATTCTGGCCACCATCATCTCTTGCCTCAATTATTACAATAGCCACCAGCCAGTATACCCAAATGCACCATTACCCAACAGTCTATTCTCAACACTGCAGCCAGAGCAATCTTGTTACAATATCTTTCAGATCACACCATTCTGCTGCTCAAACTCTCCAATGGCTCCTTCTCACTCAGAGTAAAAGTTTAACAATGGCCTACAAGGCTATATGCAGCCCTACACCTGTCCCCCAGGTAACCCTCTGACTCTTCACTCCAGCAGCCACCTGGCCTGTTTACTAGGGCTTGGGCACTTCAGACAACCTCCCACCTCAGGACCTTTGCATGTGCTTTTCCTTCTGCCTGGAGTCCTCGTTTCCCCAGATATCCACTTAGCTCACCTCCTTCAAATCTTCGTTCAAATGTCATCTTCCCAGTGAGGCCCTCCCTGATCACCTTACTTTAAATTGTACTCCCCCAGGAGTAATTCCTAGCCCTGTTGCTTTTTCTCCACTGAACCTGCTAAAATACGCATAATTTTTTGTTTCTGGTTTCTCTCTTCACTAGAATGTAAGCTTCAGGTGTACAAGAATTTTTGTCTGTTTTGTTCATTGCTGTATCTCCAACACCTGGAGGAGTGTCTAGAGTACTCAGTAGATGCTTTCTGAATAAATCAATCAACACTTTAGGAAACAACCATGTTAGAAGGTGGAAAAAACTCATTATTTGCACTAACTCCAAAGTATCCCCTTTCTGTGCCACAGAAGCTAGCAAAGTACCTGAGACCTGGTATGCACTCAAAGCTAATTCACCAGACTACAACCTCCCACCTGAACATAGCAGTATTTAAAAGTTGAAAGAAACGGTGAAATGATAAATGGTTCTTTCGTCTAAAAAAAGAAAGGGGCAGGTGGGAGCTATGTGGCATTTTGTTTCACCAAGCAGCAACGAAATGCCAAAGTGGGCCACACAGGTGCGTCCCGCTGGAAAAGCTCATCGCAGGAGCAGCTCTGGCACCACTGGAAGCAACAGAGCAGGAACTGACTCCAGAAGCAGGTGCTCTGCTCTCTCCTGAGGCCTTTGCTACCTGAGCATCTTTCCGGATGGGGCAGGAGGGTAGGGAGGAAGGGAGGTGTTACTACTAATGGTTCATCTATCGTCCAGACCAGGACTAAGTTATTCAGGCACGTGAGGACAAAGGGAAGCAACACAAAGAACTCAGAGCAGTCTTATTGGAACTTTTTCCTTTTGCCATAACTATACCACTTATCACTATATGGTTCCCTTCATTGCCCACAGAGAGAATAACTTTTTTTTTTTTTAATCAATATTTTCCTTTGAAGGCAGTAAGATTTTCCACATTCTACTCTAGTGTTTTTGTTTGTTTTTTATTCCTTAAGATTTCTAAGAGTTGGCAGGATAGGACAGGAGAATAGCTGGGCCTCAGTCTCCAGAGCACCTGCTGCCTAGTCCTTGGAAGGAACATTCTGAGAGCAAGTGCATTTTTAAGCCTTCTAGAATGCTGCCTGATTTACAGTGTCCTCTCAGAGAACAAAAATATGATTATATGGGACTTCAGGATAAATCTATTTTAGGCCACTCTGGCAGAGAATGTTTTAAAGAGAATGAAAGTCAGCGGTTCACGTGGATGCAGTGCCGGCCAGGCCAATCTTCCAAGACAGGCAAACTGTTCCATGCCTTGAGGCCCCCATGTGCAGGGCCGGTCCTGAGGGAAGGCACCACAGTGAAACACTTCCTGGAACCCGCCTTGTTCCTACAACACTTCCAAAACCAGCACTCGGAGCTCAGAGCTCTAGCAATGATTCAAGGTGGCCCCAGAGTAGGAAGGTTTAGTTATCAAAGCAAACAAGCTGGGAAAGCCTAATTTCCCAAATCCACAGTGTGTGAGAGTATAAGCCCTGAGCAATTAAACAGCTATGTGGTCACATACAGATAGCTCTGTCCTGATGGAAAAGTTGATCAGTGTTTATAAAAACGCCCCATCATTGGTACCCTAAAATAACCCAGATAAATCAACAATTCAGAAAGCTGGGTGGCAATAATACAGTCTAGGATAAGGATGCAAAGGAGAGAGAAACCTGGGTTCTGTGGACCTGTCTAACATCAAATCTATGTATAATCTTACTCATACTCTTGGTAAATATCCTTCTCATACTATATGAACATCTGCTTACCCAACTATCTATTCTCCTTGCAAATGAAAAAAGAAAAAGGCCTTTTATTTGATATCATATCATATTCCACCTCTGTGGGTGGAATATGCAGGGCAAGGTAATCTTTGAGAAATGAACTCATATTTTTCTTGACTACAGCTAACAGCCCCAACTCTGTGTGTGTGTGTGTGTGTGTGTGTGTGTGTTGTTTCTGTGCAAAACTAAAGAAAGGGAAGCAGAGACCTCATCGTGCTAAGGTGTGCATGGTCCCCCCAAAGAGATCACTACCTAAAATGCAGGCCATGGTATTCACTCTGGGACTTTTAATAACATTTCTTTGCTCTTTAAAATAAATAGAAAGTTGGCACCCTGGTGATAGCTGGCATCACAACTGACAGTATCTTTTGCCTATGTATCCAAAAGTGGAACTAAACACAAAAGTGGTTATAATAACCACCTAAAAACAATAATAATCACAGACCAAATCAACTAGCTGTGTCCAAAGACTTAGGGGTTAGCAAGAGAAGATCTTTTTGCATTTGCTTTGAACCTTCAAGTCTACTCCTCCTCTACCCTTTACATTCCCTGGTGGCAGCTCCCACCGGCACCCTCCTTGCCTTTCTGCCATTATGAGTTACAGCCTCTGATCCCTCAGTTGGCAGAGCGGGGAAACTATGGCAGAACCACCTCTGCGGTCCTCAGGCCATTGATCTCAAGTCCAAGAGAGAGAGTGCCAGTTCCCTTTGGGCAGCACAACGGAAAGAACACGAACTCTGCGTCTGCTGCCATTGCTGCCACTTACTCATCGTATGACTATTACTACCTAAAGGACCGTTTTAACTTTTTTAAAAATTTGTCTCTCACTATATATGACATTTTTCTTCTCTAAGCCTCCGTTTCATCATTTGTAAAATTAGTATAATAATAATGGTGGGGTGGTGGCAGTAGTAATAATTACAAGAACAGTGATAATGATGAACACCTACCTCACTGGGTTTCCGTAAGGATTAAATGAACTGATTGGTGCAAAGTACCCAGCAGAGCACCTGGCTGCATTGTTTCAAGAGGTGCTGAGGGGCGCACTAAGACTCAACAGTGCAGTTCATCTGCAGAAGTGTGCTGGGTTCGGGTTCAATCAAGAGGCAGACCAGCTTTCTAAATTGCTTACCTTCTCTAAAGCCCCTTACTCCCATTCCATAAATGAAGAAAACAACCCTGCCCACCCAGGGACTGCTAGGAGAATCAAATGAAACACTAGACACGAAAGCATTTTGGAAGCAATAAAAATAAAATGATATTACTATGTTTACCTCCCCTCAAGGCTGCCAGCTTGTCCCATTCCAAACCAAGTATTAACCAGCGAGTGTCTCTGCTTGCTGTCCTACGGACCCAAAGAGTTCAGAGCTTTCTTAGCAGGAAAATAGCTCCAACTAAAAACATCCCTATTTTCCTGTGGACTGTACCTGGAATTCCAGGTACATCCTGGAATAAAGATAAAAAGAAATGAGTTTGTTCAATAGAAATAAATGTGTGTGCGGGTCATAGGCAAGCCTCCAAAAGGATGCACCTAGGCACCAAATGGAAACCACGGAATGAAAGAAAGAGCCGTGCCATCAACACTGGCCAGCACAGAGGCCAGCAGCGTTTCTGCAGAGCTCCCCTCAGCAGCACCCCTTTGGCCTGACACAAGGGACCAGTAGGGCGCAGACAAGTCCATCCCCTCCTACCAAACTGTTTTCCCTGAATTCTCCATACGTGCCTCTTTTTCCCATTATTAAGGCTCCTGGGAACACAGCCCTACCTAACACTGGCAAGCCTCAGAGGCAGCAGTTAATATTTTTTAAAGATGTGTAGCAGAACAGTTTTTAAAGTGAAAACGTAGTGAGCCTTAAGCCCACAGGAGCAAGCATTTACCTTTATAACTTCCCACTTTTCTTAGATACATTACAGGACCTAAGATAAGGCACCAAAAACCTAAGGTAATTTCTAATCAGGAGGCATTAGGGTCCTTACACAGTTCTTGTTCACGAAGAGCATGGCCCTCTCTCCCCACATGCTGTACAATAACCAAGGAACAAGGGAGGGAAGGAAAAGTATGAGTTTTGTCAAAGCAACCACTAACCCTGGGCTGTGGCTTCTGCCCCCGCCTCCTTCACCCTCAGCCACAAGCAGGGAAGGAAGGCTTTCACTGAAGGCCCACACGCGGGCACCTACTGTTCCAGCTCGGGCTCATTTTAGGTGCTGTGCTGTGCTCTCCTCCTCCCTGGCCGCATGTCTAAAGGAGGCCTTCACCCCTTCTGCTGCCAAGAACTCTACAGTAGAGCTCCACAGCCCCGTCAGTGAAACAAGAACGCGAATAAAGAAGGCCCATTACTTGAGGGTCTTTCCATTCTGATGACTTACATACGTCTCTTCTGAGGCCAAAGGGGTTTCATCTGGTTCCAGAATGTCTCACTGGTGGCTACTCATCTGGTATTGAATCAATCAAGGGAAGAGGCTCATTCATTCCGCACTGAGTGTCTCCTATGTAGAGGCTCTAGTGGAGCGGTGGATGGGCTGGAGTCTAGAGCCAAATTGCCTGGGTTCAAGTCCCTGCTCTGCCACTTATTAGATATTTTTTTAATAAAATGTATTTTTTTAAAGATTTATTATTTATTTATTTATTTATTTATTATTGCCTGTGTCGGGTCTTAGTTGGGCACGCAGGATCTTCATTGAGGCACGCGGGATCTTTCGTTGCAGGGCGCAGCCTCTTCGTTATGGTGTGCAGGCTTCTCTCTAGTTGTGGCGTTCAGGTTTTCTCTTCTCTAGTTGCGGTGCGCAGGCTCCAGGGCGCATGGGCTCAGTAGTTGTGGCGCGCGGGCCTAGTTGCCCCGCGGCATGTGGGATCTTAGTTCCCTGACCAGGGATCAAACCCGCACCCACCCCATTGTAAGACGGATTCTTTACCACTGGACCACCAGGGAAGACCCACTTATTAGTTACTGAGTCCCAGTTTCCTTGTGAGTAAAATGCAGATGATGATAATAATACTAATACCACCTCACAGGGTTTTCTTATAAAAACAAAATAAATCAGCTGGCAGAGAGCAAGCCCTAGCTGAATGTCAGCCTATGTGCCAGGCACTGTTGCCTTTGTAGCCAAGGAGGCCATATTCTCAGTCTAACTTTGTGAGGCCGCAGTTTGAATTCTAAAATTAAACAGTGCATGCTTTTGGCTACCGGGGGATGGAAGAAGAGAGAATCCAAACCTCAGAATGAAATCCACAGCCTTGTTCTGACATTTAAGGTCCTCCACAATCTACCCCCATCCTTCCTTCCAAACAGACCTCCTCTACATTCCCAACCAGTTCTCTGGGTCATCCGTTCTCTAAAACAACATCAAGCACCTAACCGCCATGTTCTGTGCTAAGCACTGTTCTCCCCTCTGCTCACCCCAATGCCTTTCCCTTTCTAGATCCTGCCTGGTCTTCAAAACAGAGCTCAACACCTACGCTTCCACAAAGCCCTCCCCAGCTGCTCTAATCCACCCTCCTGACCCCTCTGAGGTCTTCTGGCTTTTCCTCACCATGCATTGATTACTTTGTTATATGGTTATATTTTATATGCCTAACTAAAGTATAAGCAACTCAAAAGAAGGATGAATCTTACATTTCTTTGTATATCCCTAAGTGACTAGTACTGTGCTTTGCACTCAGCAGAGACTCAGTGAGTAAGTGATTTACTTGACGCTTCAAGAGGGCACAGACGACACACAGCAAACCCATTATCGTTTTTTTAAAACACCTTTCTGATCAAGACTCCCTCATAGTGTAGAGATTAAAGGCTCAATCTGTAGACCTAGACTCAGTAGGTTTATGGTTAAATCTGCCACTTAGTAGTTGTATGACCTTGAGGAAGTTACTTAACCTGTCTATGCTTCAGTTTCCCCATCTATAAACTGAGGATAAACAAAGAACTTACATTTCTTAGGGGAGTAATGAGGATGGAATGAGATAATACATTTAAAGCACTTTGAACAGGGCCTGATACACAGTAATTAATTAATTATTATAAATATTCATTATTATATTATCTTCTACTATCTTCTTGAAATTCAGCTCATCCAGAATGCCCCAAAAAAGTATTTTGTAAAGTATGCTGAGCCTATACAGAAAGCTACTGGATGTCAGTACTATATACAAAACATTTCTCCCTTCTTCTTCATTCATTTGGCCCACCAGCTTGTTCAAAAAAGCATCTCTACCTCTGTACTATTGATCAGTTGCCTCAGTTTGTTATAAAATCTGTAATTCTACTGTACCTTCAATCTTACTGTACACTTCAGCAAAGCTTTCAGTGTGTACACAACTCAAAAAAATATTTTACCAGTGGCTTGAAAGAGGAAGGAAGGTCTCAAGCAAAACTGATTCACTATCAAATACATCAAGGCTATACAGAACCACCAAACTCACCACATTCCCATGAAGTACCTTCTTAAGTTATGTTTTTTCATCAATGAAAGCAGAAAATTCTGCCTCAAACCCACCAGGTATAATTATACATCTTGTCATCAAAACAGCACATTTTTCCATCAAGCCATTTCTCTCTCTTTTTTTTTTCTACTACTTTTCAGTGAGATTTTAATTAAGATCAGCTTTAATACACAGGCTAAAAGGCAAATAACTTTTCAATCATGAGACAAAATGAAACTGCTGACAGAGAGAATGGGCAGTTCAAATTCACACACCAGCATTCAAAAAAAAAAAAAAAAAAAACTAGCAACTTTCTCTCAAGATATTTGCAACAAGGGGGACATTCTGCTTTCCAATCTCATAAACCAGTTTCTGCAAACTGGCTTCCACTCAGTCTGTGCCTGCATATGGCTCCTGGTCTGAGTCAACTGGAGCATTAATGGTGGTCCCGCTTCTTCAGTGTAACGCAGAGGTGAAGAGCAGAGTTGTGACTAAGTGAGCTCATGAACTAAGAATATCCTTGCTCATTGTTAGAGGCTATAATTGTTTAGCACAGTACCTGGCTGCAGTGCACACTCAATACATGGTTATTATTATCACTCTCATGTCATCTGTATGTGCAATTCAACAGCTAAAACCAAGAGGCTAATCATTTTTTAAGTCAACGTGTTTCTTCCTGAGGCCAGCCAGTTTCCAGAACTGGCCCAACAAATCAGTTCTATGTAGCTCATTATAGAAGAGACACAAAGCAAATTATAACAAAATAGAGCAAATTAAGTTTCCAAATTTGTTAAGTAACCCTGACTGCCACACTAAGACACTTAGGGGATATGATACTCTTATTTAAGCAACAATGTTCCAACCAAAATTTGCTTCTTCTCATCTCCGACCTCCCATTCTGATGGCCTCTAGGAAGCACAGCGTATTTCTGTACATTTTTAATATTTTTATTTTGTTTTGTTTTGTTTTGTTTTTGGCCGCACCACGTGGCTTGTGGGATCCCAGTCCCCCAACCCGGGCCCTCGGCAATGAAAGCATGGAGTCTTAACCACTGGACCATCAGAGAATTCCCTCTGTACTTTTTAAAAAATTACTTTTTAAAAATTACCTGAAATAGGCAAAATTAAATATTTCCTAAGTAGCCTATGCTAGGAGTGTCACCTCTATGTAAAAGATCTATTTATTTTGTAATAAAGAACAAAAAGGCTTCCTTGAAATTCTTATTCACGACAAGAAAGTAAACGTAATCTATGCATGTAACAAAATTAAGTGGTATTAAACCACATATTTGTTCTCTAGCCACCTCAACACTGAAGGTTAGTTAGTTATCTGTGTCACTGACATTAGAATGTCTAGCACTTGTCTAGTAAAATATAACATGGGCAAACATACTATGTATCTGTAGTCAAATATTTTATTTCCTTGAAGAACATAAATACTCAAGTTTTGTATAAATATCCCATGTCCTAAATTTTTCTAAACTGAAGAAACTGAAGAAAAATATATCCAAAAGAATATAATGAACATGCAATTTATATTATGCAACTTACCTGCAGTTGCTAAACAGGAACTCATCAGGGCAAACATGGCAATCACACAATGAGAAGCCATTTTTATTTCTCCAAAAGTGTGTCCCGTTCAGTCACCTCAGCCTGCAGTTCTTCAGATTATAAATAATCTTTGCAAATTGGAAGTGGCCTTAAAATCTTTCTTTCCAATTTTCAAATTGCCTGTAAAAATAAACATTTTAAGAAGAAAACTTAATGCAGGTATTTCTTTTCATAAATACACATCAAAGTGAAATGAAGAATTTCTAAAAAGTATAAGATAAATTTATCTTGTGTGCCTAGACAGCACTCAAGCAAATGCTGGGGGTGCAGGGGAGGTAATTACCTAATAAAGAATTTTATAGCAAATACTTTTGCAAATACATGCTTGTTTTGACATTTTAAATCTTTGGTTTTATATAAAATTTTCAAGAATATAGAAGAAAATCAAGGTACACCTATAATATAACATCATCAGTTATAAAATAATCAGTGACACTTGATACATGAACTCCCTAGTGCCAGCAAAAAAAACACAAACAACTCTGATTAGAACTCAATCTAAGATGCAAACTATCATATATAGGATGGATAAACAACAAGGTCCTACTGTATAGCACAAGGAGCTATATTCAATATCCTGTGATAAACCATGATGGAAAAGAATGTGAAAAAGAATATATATGTGTATAACTGAATCACTTTGCTGTACAGCAGAAATTAACACAACATTGTAAATCAGCT
Organism: Eubalaena glacialis; assembly: GCF_028564815.1. NCBI lineage: Eukaryota > Metazoa > Chordata > Mammalia > Artiodactyla > Balaenidae > Eubalaena > Eubalaena glacialis. The sequence continues at coordinate 114,134,932 of NC_083718.1, read as the reverse complement.
ATATTTCAATAAAATTTTTTTAAAAAAAGAACTCAATCTAATGTTATAGTGACAGAGTTATCACAGGGATCAAATTGAAACACATTTAGAGTCAACCTGAAAAAATAAAGAACCATTAAAAGACAAGATTCTTATTTCAACTGTTTGCCAACATTTTAAGAAGCAAAAATGTCTCTCCCTGTCTCTCAACCCCATCTGAGACTATCTGCTTGCATGACTAGAGGATCCAGAAGGTCTTTTCTAAACTTTTCCTATCCAGAGCCTTGAATGGTGAGTTTTGCGAAGCTTTGCTGAACTGGAATATCCTCCTATGGCCCTAAAGATCACCTCATTTAGACACTCCGAAGTATTTCCAGCCTTATCTCGTTGAGCCTGGCACAACCCACAGAAGTTGCAATTCAACAAATGTTTACTGAGCACCTACTATGTTCCAGGCATTGTGTAAGGACATGATTCCTGTTAACAGGAAAAAAAATTATCCAACAACTGGATAAAAGTATAAAGACCCTGCCTGATCTAAGCCCTGGGCAAGGCAAGATCTCAGAGTTTCTAGGACCCACCTCAAACAGCTAGAGATCGCAGCCTTGTTACTCTCACCCAGAAAATTGCATCCCCAGAACCAGTTTGCTACCTTTAGAGACAAAGCCAGTTTGGGCACTTGTAGATACAGTATAAAAATATAAAAACAATGGAAAAATGAGTTTCTAACCAAATGGTCTTAGTTCACTGCATCAAGTGTTAAGAGAAAGATATTTAAAATGGTTCCCTGTAGTAGTAACACTAATGGCCCCTGAGAAGGGGAGAAACAGGGTGATTGGGGGACAGTGGTGGGAGGGGGCAGGAACCTTTTCACTGAACTCCCATTTGGGTTTTACAAGTATTACCTACCCAGAAATAACAATAAAGTTCTAATTTCAAAGATAATTTTTAGATATGTTTTAAAACTAAACTATTACATATGCAGGAGGCACTGCAGTTCAATCTTGGTATGACAGTGATTTTAAAAGCCTAGTGTGAGTAAATACAGATTATGATGGCAGTTAAAGGTCTGCCTAGGTGTGGATCCACTCTGCCACCTACCAAATGGGTGATGTTGACCAGAATACTCTTCATGCATGAAACTATCCTATGGACTGTTGTGAGGATTAAAGGAGTTAATATATATACATTGCTTACAACAGTGCCTAGCACATAATAGGCAATGAATAAATGTTAGCTATTATTATCATGCTTGTCCATTCCCTTTGAGGTGTATTTACACCAAGAAAGTGGAGAAATTAGGGTGTGATTATTCACATAATTCTTAGCTACTGGAAAACCAGTTTAGTCTTTTGTTTGCTGCTAAATAAACACTGCAATGGACACAAAAAAGAGATAAGCTAAAGAGTGGAATCACTAAGAGAAAAAAATTGCCAGTCAAATTGAGGCACAATCCATTGGTGGCACAATGGTCTTATCTCAAAAACTGACTAAATTATAGACACAATTTTGGACACCATAAAATTGACTTCAATCATCCCCTGAAGTCCAACATTTCTGTCACCATAATTCCACATCACCTCAGATGTAATGGAAGTCTCTTCTGTTAACCTAAAAGTCAATGATAGCAAAGAGAATTTGTCCCTATTTTTTTCCCTTCGAAAAATTAGATTTCCTGGGCTTCCCTGGTGGCGCAGTGGTTAAGAATCCGCCTGCCAATGCAGGGGACACGGTTTCAACCCCTGGTCCAGGAAGATCCCACGTGCGCGGAGCAACGAAGCCCATGCGCCACAATTACTGAGCCTGCGCTCTAGAGCCCGCGAGCCACAACTACTGAGCCTGCGTGCCTAGAGCCCGTGCTCCGCAACAAGAGAAGCCACCACAATGAGAAACCCGAGCACCGCAATGAAGAATAGCCCCCGCTCGCCGCAACTAGAGAAAGCCCGCGCACAGCAACGAAGACCCAACACAGCCAAAAATTAATTTTAAATTTAATTTTTCTAAAAAATTAGATTTCCTGAATGGATCAATAAGAAAAACTCTAAAATAATATGCTATTTCAACAAATGCTAAGGGCAACTTTTATAAAGCAAAACCCTGTAAGGAGATTTCAGAAGAAGACGACTTCCCAGAGGATTTTTATGGTGCGCACAAACTATATAACCAGCAGGAGGCTTGTGGGAATATTTAATGAGCTTGTGTCACCCCCTGCCCGCAGCTGCAGAGGCTCTGTGGAGCTGTGCACGTTAATCTGGGGCTTAAACCAGGTCTGAATGAACCTGTGGAAAAGAAAGGCAAACGGTTCTATTAAAAATATAGACTGCAAATTGCTGACAAGAATATTGGGTAATTATTAAAATGCAGCAATTACTGATATAATAGAGCCAAGCTAAACAGTTTGATGCCCAAAGGCAAACCACAGCAAGTTTACACCGGATCTTAAAACATCTCCAAGGAAGTCCAAGACAAGTTGAAACTTACACACTGCTGCTTCAAACAAAGAGGGAGCTTTTCTTCTTTTAGCTTAAAAGTCCCTCCCTAATGTAACTTGTTCAAAAAGAAAATAAACTGCAGAGAGTTTTTGTCTAATCTTCCCAATGTGGTGACAGGATCCTAAGGCGGAGGAGAATAAAAAAAGGAAGCATGTCGTTCCATTCAGTGGAACTCCAGTTTTGGCCAAGACTTGCATACGTCAGCGCCTTAACACACGACTTAGGGATCAGTTCCCCAACTAGAAGAATGCAGGATGATCAAAGGCTTCGGAAAAGTTGCCGATCTTGAATAAAACTAGGGAAATACAAACTCTTCTCCTTCTCTGAGGTTATATCACACTCAGTCTGCAAAGACCAGGGACTCGCCACTCTGGTTTTCTGACCTCACTGTATCTCTTTGGACTTTAAGAACTAAATGCTTCCTTTAGAATATAAATAGGGTACTCTGAAATCTTGAAAGAACAATTTGGGGTCTACTGTGTAGTAGTCATTTCACCCACATTTCAAAGTAATGTATTCCATTCAAAGGGTACCAGAACTTATAGTATCCGCAAATGAACAGAATACAATTCTGAGTGGGACTTTAACGGATTTTTTAAAAAAAGAATGTGATACTAATTCTTCTAATTTCCCCTGTATCTATTTCTAAGGCCATTAAACTGTGTGCTGCCCCACATTCTCTAGTTATCCAACAGAATTCACAGGGAAAGACCAGGATAAGCTGAAAACCCCTACCCAAACAAGTCCCAGAAACCATCACGGGTTAAACTAATGTTCAAAAGGAATTGGTTGGGAACAGTATTCCCTGGGTTGACCAGGATGTTTTTTAAAGAGAAAATCTTGCTCTTAGTGGAAAAATGTGGTGAAATGATGTCTGGCAATAGGCTAAAAGCCAGCAAGAAAAATTGCTAACTTCCCCTTAGATGGCTAACACAGTGGCTATGAACATGAGATTATTCAAAATCAGAACTTAAATTAGCTTCCAGCCAATCAATTTCTCAATTAAAAGAATTAGCATGCTAAAGATAACATGAACAGCTTTTAAAGTTAGAAGAAGTCAACAGGATTCATGGATGAAGAGGAGCCCAATCTCCAAGCCCAGAACTTGCCCCAAATAATAAGGCAGAGTCAAGACTAGAAACCAGGTCTTTCCATGACCAGGACCCTACCTTGCAGTTCCAGGTCTGTTGCCACAAACTAGGAACCATTTTCTCTCCCTCCGTACTCAATCTCTGGAAACAGAATGTTTTTTCCAAGAGAGGGGGAAGCCTGCCATGGCTGCCACCAGACATTGGTACTTCCATGTTGACATATGTACTCTGCACAAATCATTACTGATCACAAACTGTGACTTGACTTCAGGACTGTGCGTGGCGGCTATAATAAATAAACAATCCTTGGTGATGTTGTATGACTCAAGTTCTGTGAAGATGAAGCACAAATCTTTGCATAATCATATCTTAACACTAAGACTGTTTAGCCCCCAACAAGGAAAATATTCAACAAATGTGAAGAGCTTAAAGACAGAGATATAATGAATGGAATAAAAAAATGGCCATTCCCTAAACTCAAATAGTAAATAACACCTGATTTTCTGGTACCTTCAATATGAAAAGGTTTTCTAGCAGATCATTAAATTGTTTCTAGTCTGCCATTTAAGTGAATTTTTTTGAGAAAGGTATACTGTTAAGTCTGCAAATGGTTAAATAAAAGCTGGTAGAAGAATTGTTCTGATGGGTATTCAACATGTTATTCGGGGGATTTAGAAAAGAGGCAGGATGGAGGACATCAATATCTAGCTTGGCAGCTGGTAAAAAGGGGTGTGCAACATGTAGAACAGATACTGTTGTTTGTCTGATGACATTTGGATGCCCTTTAAGACTTGTACACAGAGGGAGCAAAGCCACCTTACTGAGTCGCAACTCTCAGATTTCTCTACCACACAGAGAAACTAGCTAATTCCAAATCCCCATTTTCAGACAGATTTGGCACAAAGAGGAGAAAAATCCTGGATTTGGATAAGAAATCTTTGGAATTGCATCTAAGTACAATCAATATTCAATAAATATTTACTACTAGGAGCCAGGCACTGTTGAAGATATCAAGGATATAGCAGTAAAAAAAAAAAAGGAGCCAAAAATCCTGCCCTCATGGTGCTTATATTCTAGTAAAAGTAACACCATTTACTACATTAGGCAAGATATTTAATTTCCTGAGCTTCATTTCTCCCTTCAGTAAATCTTTATTTATTGCTTACTCCATGCCAGGCAATGGGAATATAATGGCCATGAAAAGATACATGTTCTTTTACCCTCATGGGCTTAAAGTGTGGTGGGATAAACACAAATGTGTAATTATACACTATGATAAGGACCCTAAAGAAAAGGTATCCACAACCTGAAGGATAAGCAGAGATTTAAAAGCTCTGGTGAAGGATGACATTACAGTAGAGGAACCATTACAGGTCACTGATGCTGAAGGGAGCATGGCTGCAAAGTCAAAGGGAAAAGAGAGGAATAGGTTCAAGAAAGAGTTTAAGCAGGAAAGTGGAATGATCCGATTAGGTTTTTAGTTTCCCTGGTACAGGCACTATGGAAAACAGTATGGAGGTTCCTCAAAAAATTAAAAATAGAACTACCATATCATCCAGCAATTCCACATCTGGGTATATATCTAAAGGAAGTTAAATCACTGTGCTAAAGAGATATCTGCAAACCCATGTTCACTGCAGCATTGTTTACAATAGCCAAGACATGGAAACAACTTAAGTGTCCACTGACGAATGAATGGATAAAGTAAATGTGGTATGTACACAGTGGAATATTACTCGGCCATAAAAAAGAAGGAAATCCTGCCATTTGCGACAACATAGATGGACCTTGTGGGCATTATGCTAAGAGAAATAAGTCAGACAGAGAAAGGCAAATACTGTAGGACACACTTATACGTAGAATCTAAAAAACTGAACTCTTAGAGACAGAGAACAGATTGGTGTTGCCAGAGATGGGGGTAAGGGGTGGGAGAAATAGGTGAAGGTAGTCAAAAGGTACAAACTTCCAGTTATAAGATAAATAAGTTCTGGGGATGTAATGTACAACATGACGACTAGAGTTAACAATACTGTATTGTATATTTTAAAGTCGCTAAGAGAATAAATCTTAAAAGTTAACACAAGTAGGGAATTCCCTGGTGGTCCAGTGGTTAGGACTCCATACTTCCACTGCAGTGGGCACGGGTTCAACCCCTGGTCGGGAAACTAAGATCCCGCATGCCGCGTGATGCAGCCAAAAAAAATGTTAACATGAGTAAAAAAAATTAACTATGTGAGGTAATGGATGTTAACTAAACTTACTGTGGTGATCATTTTTCAATATATACATACATCAAATCACTATGTTGTATTTTATGCAATGTTATGTGTGAATTGTATCTCAATAAAACTGAAAAAAATTTTAATTAAAAATAAATAACAATTTCCCTGGGTACCATGTGGAGAAGAGATTGAAGAGAGCCCACAGTGCTTGGATGTTCAGTTAAGACTCTGACAGCAGGTCAGATAAGAAAGGTGGTTTGGATCAGAATGGAGCCTCAGTTTCTTCATTTGTAAGAAAATAAACTAACCTTACCTACATCACAGGGCCGTTACAAGAATCAAATGAAATTGTACACATAACAGCATAAAAGCTATCATTACTTAATCATTAGCAGGCTATCTCTACCAAAGAGAATTATTATCCTGAAGCCTAAGAAAGTCCCAATATTCTATGGCTGCCAGTGGAAGGGAAAAAAAAGGAGGATTACTCTTGAACTACCTATACTTGTGGATAGGAATTCCACATGAAGACCCAGTAAAGGAAGGCAGGAAGCACAGAGGGTACAAGATGTGCAGAGAAACTGGGCTCTGCTCTCCCCTGCCCCCCTAGGACCTGGCCTACCCTCACTCCTGTTGGTTACAGAGAGTATAACCAACACATCTCTGGCCCCAGCATCCTTAGTTTTCTTGGCGCTGACCTTCAGTCAGTCCTTAAAAGCCCTCTGTCTATCCCAAGCACAGCAGACCTCACTGCCCAGGGAAAATACAGCAAAAAGGGGAGGGTGAGCATGTACACATCTCACAAGGTTGTGAAGACCAGGTTTTGTTCAAGTTCACAAACTAGGACAGATTTTCTTTCTTTATTTCTTTATTTATTTTTGGGTGAGTTAGGTCTTCACTGCTGCGCCCAGGCTTTCTCTAGTTGCAGCGAGCGGGGGCTACTCTTCTTTGCAGTGCACGGGCTTCTCATTGCGGTGGCTTCTCTTGTTGCGGAGCATGGGCTCTAGGCGTGTGGGCTTCATTAGCTGTAGCACATGGGCTCAGTAGTTGCGGTTCGTGGGCTCTAGAGCGCCGGCTCAGTAGTCGTGGCACACGGGCTTAGTTGCTCCACGGCATGTGGGATCTTCCCAGACCAGGGCTTGAACCCGTGTCCCCTGCGTTGGCAGGTGGATTCTTAACCACTGCGCCACCAGGGAAGTAGGACAGATTTTTTTTACCCACCCTTGCAGTATTCCAGGAACTACCTTTCACATTTAATATTTCTGCATCCAAAGATTTTCGTTGCTTATAATTTTAAGCTAGAATTAATAGAGAACTATCCTTGGGGTTCCAAACCTGGCTCACCCAGATGTCTTACACTGGACAAGTCATTTAGCCTCCATCCCCCCTAATCTGTAAAACAGTAATGATATTTTGATTGTAATATATGAGACAGAACATGGGCATGATACCTAAAACAACACCTGGCCCACACAGTACATTTTTAAAAAATAATAGTCATTGCAGTTATTATGATTAAAATACATCTAGTCTGTCAAAAAAAAACCAAGCAAACTACCAGTAACAAGATGATATAAATAACGGTTTACATCAAAGTTTGTATTAATTTTAAGATTAGACTTTGTCATCTAGAATTTCAAAAATTCCCTTCATCACCAAAAAATAATGATTCCAAACCTAATATAAGATATTAGTCCTAAAGATAGTCCTAATATTGCAATGCTGTTCCCAAAGGGTAGTAAAGCTGCTGCCTCAACAGCTCTGGTGTTAAGTTACAGGGATGTGGCTGCATGGCCCGCCTCAATTCTACCTTATGATTCCCAAATTAGCTTCAGGGGTTTAGCCAGGGGGCTGCGGAGCTCAGCCTGGCACTGCCACCAAACTAACCCAGCTGCCTAGAGAAAGGAATCAGCTATCACCAAAAGGGCTTATTAAATTACAAAGCTGCAATTATTCCACCAAAGTCAGCACAGCTGAATATTCTCAGGCCCTAGCAAGCACCAAGCCATTAAAAAAAGCTTTGGGGAAAAAAATTTAAAAATAAAACAAACAAAAAAAGGCTTTGGGGAAGCTACACCTTCTAGACCTCCAATAGACTATTTTGTACAATATATACTAATTTACTAAAATATTTGATTCAATCTTTATTTATATTTGCAGGGATTCTGCAAATATATGAATTCAGAATAAACACTCCAGCAACAGACTATTTTGCTAATCACAATTAAGCACATTTTTTTATTCCTCTCACTGACTTCCAATATAAAATTCTTTCCCTTGGGTGGGGGTAATCCCTCAACAGATACATTTCAATCACTTAACTGATATATTTGGTAAGGAAAGGGCTCAGCAGCCCAGGTATTGTGAAACATTAAGAATTAAAACCCTTAGATGGTTGCCCACTGCGGTCAGGATAAAGACCAAAACACTCTGCATGGTTGCTGGGTGTTGCCAACTTAGTCCCACATCATCTTCTGCCTCTTCCCCAGCCATGCTCGCCTTAATTCAGTTTTACAAAAGGGCCAAGCCCTTGCTTCCAGAAGCGATGTTCACATTTTGCAACTCAATGACCCTCCATGGCCCCCCTAATATGGTCAATTTCAAACATCTTCAAGGCCTCAGGTCTTTGTATAAGCATTACTTCTTTAAGGTGGCCTCCTCTGATTCTCTCGAAGTAGAACGTAGTGCAATTCAACCCTGTTGGTAAATCTCCATGTAATTATTTCCTTCCGGGTATGGTTTTCACACTCATCTGTTCACTCCAGAAAGAGGGATGACAGTCTCCCTGGCTCACTTGGCATATAGTAGGCATCCAATGAAGGTACCATATGGATCGCAAGTATAAAATACTATCTTGTACATTACAATGAGAAACAGTATGAAAAGATGGTGAATTATCAGAACATTTCTCAATAATAAATGATACGCCAACAAGTAAGAGTTGTATATAAGAAAGAACCTACACCTCAGGCAGCCTCAAAGGGACAAGAGAGGCAAGAATTGTGGCATCAACATGTGTTACAAGTTCAGACAAGTCACTTCATTTGGGGCTTTAATTGCTTCATCTCTAATATGAAGAGATTAAACAAGAAAATCTTTTATCCTCTACCTTACTTATGATTGCCGTTGTAAGGACTAACAACTAATCCTGAATCTCTCCCACAAAATGAAACTTCACACACACTTGTGGAAATTTGAAATGCATGATCATGTAATGGCTAGCAGGAATGACAACAAAACTAGAAAGTATTATCCCAAAAAAAATTCAACCTGACAGTGTAAGTGTAAATAAAATACTAATACTACATTAGCTATTTTTAACATACAACTTACAGAAACAAAAAATTTTTTAATGAATTATCTTACAAGCAATGCAAGCAACCACAAAACCTGAATTTTGTCAGATCTGCCCATTTCATCAAAACTGCCATTTTTATTCCACTCCTCCAACTCCACGAACTCTATTCGTTCCCCTCACCTCATTCCAAAAGCCACTTCTGAACAATCCCAGCCCACTGTAAACACTGTCTCCTTAACATCTTGTGTATGATTTGTTCCATGTTATCTTCTGCTCAGAGCCAAGTCAGAATGTTAGAAATAGATAACATGTACTCCAAGCCTTTAATTTTGCAGATTAGCAAACCAAGAATTAGAAAGGCTCGATGACTGGTCCACTGATACACAACTTGTAAGTAGCACAGCCAAGACTTATCCACAGGCTGCTTTGTAATTATTCTGTGGTAATTCCCGTGTTTCTACAACATTTGTCTTCCGATTAGAGGCTAACACCCTGCTTTCTTCTTCTGACCTCACAAAACATCTCAGTTAACATCTACTGAACACCTACACTGTTTTTCACAATTTCTCATTTCAACCTCTCAACAACCCAAGGAGACAGATGTCCTTAACTCCACTTCATAGTGAGAAAAGTAAGGCTTAAGATGCTAAACCACCCCCAAGGTCACCACCTAATAAATCCTGGCACCAGGATTTGAGCCCAGGTCTGTCTGATTCCACAGCCTATGCTCTTAACCACTACAAACAGGAGCTCCTCCACTATGGACACCAATCAGGCCCTGCACAGACATTCACTTTCTGATAGGGGCAGTCTGATTAGATCTGGCATAAGGGATAAGTTATTTTGTTTTGAAACCACGGCGGCAAGGCTCAATCAGCAGTTTTATTTTACTTCATTTATTCATTATTTATTAGCACCTACCATGTGCCAGGCACTGTTCAGGGAGCTGGGGACACAGCAGTGAACTAAACATGACACTGTTTTCCTGGAGTTTACCTTCTAATGAGAGACATTATATATTTATAATGTGTCAAATGATGGTAAATCCTGTGAAGGAAAAATAAAGCAGGTTAAAGAGAAAGAATGATGAGAGGAGAAATGTTATTTTAGATAGGGTGGTCAGGGAACGTGTAATATTGTGATTTATAAGAAATAGGTATTTGGTCTTCATCCTGTTTCTGGCACAAAGCTCTTAAAACCTTTGGAATTTCCTAAGTGACAAGAGAGATAAAGGTGTCTTTTGTTATGTTAATGAGGTCAGTTTTAGACCCCACCTAAAGATGGGGGGTGGCTGTCAGGAGAACTAACCACGTGATTAGAGGATCGGAAATTTTAGTCCCACCCCCTACCCCTATCCATCCTCGGGAGATTACCAGTGGCCAATAATTTGATCAATTGTGCCTATGTGAAGATGCTTCCATAAGAACCCAAAAGGACAAGGTCCAGAGAGCTTCTGGTTGGTGAACACAAGGAGGTGCTGGGAGAGTGGGGCACCTGAAGAGGGCATGGAAGCTCTGCGCCCCTTTCCCACATACTTTGCCCTTTGCATCTCTTTCATCTAGCTGTTCCTGACTTATATCCTTTTATAATAAAGTGGTGATCTAATAAGTAAAATCTTTCTCTGAGTTCTGTGAGCTGCTCTTAGCAAACTAATCAAATCCAAGTTGGGGTCATGGGAATCTCTGATTTATAGCCAGCCTGGTCAGAAGTACAGGTAACAATGTGGACCTGCGACTGGGACTGGTGTCTGAAGTCCAAGGAGGAGGTCCTGGGAACCTCCAATCTGCAGCCAGTGGGTCAAAATCCCAGGTAATAACCTGGGCTTTTGACTGGTGAATGAAGTGGACAGTGGTCTTTGAGTCCTTAACCTGTGGAAGATGATGCTATCTCTGGGTGGACAGTAGATAGTGTCAGAGCTGAGCTGAATTCTTAGACACGCTGCCAGTGTCTGAGAATTGCTTGCTGGTGTGGAGGGAACACACTCCCCCGAAGTGGGATCGGTGACCAGAACCCTTTTTAGAAGGACTCTCAGATGAGGTGACATTTGAGCACAGAGATCAGAGGCAGAGCTATGCATATCTGAAGGAAAAGCATCCGAGGCAGTGGGGATAGCAAGTGCAAAGGCCCTGCACTGACAGCATGCTTGGTGTGTTCTGGGAGCAGACTACAGTATAGTATAGTGGAAAGGGGGGGGGACCCAGCCTACCTGGGTTCAAACCTCTGTCCTGCCTCTTTCCAGTGGTGTAACTGTGGGCAACTCAATAAACACCTCCATGCCTCGTCTATAAAGTAGAGATAATGATTCTATTTCCCTAATGGGGTTGTTATGAGAAGTAAGTAAGTTAATAACATATAAAGCACTTAATACCTCATATGTTCTTAGGGTTCAGGAAATGGTAGCTTTGATTTTTAACTAGGTCATTGACAACAACTCCATTCAAGACAATTTACTTTCAATTTGATGGTTTTGAATCCCAGGGTTAAATTATGCTGCAGCTTTGTACATGGCCAATAACATCCTACTAAGCCTTTGACTTCCTTGGCTGGGCTTCCTGTCCTGACGAGGAGGGCTCTGTAGGAACCATACTGATGTTATCACAAAAAGAGAGGGGGGCTAATGCCTCTACCATCACCGTTACACTAACATAAATGAGCTCTACACCCAACCCAACCCCCATCCACAAGAACTGGATGCTTCTTCAGAAGTATAATTTACCACCCCTTGGATTTAAGTCATTGGTTTCAAAGGACCAGATCCCCACCAGCACCACTGAGAGAAGCAAGTGGTAGTTTCTTTTTTTTTTCTTTTTGGCCGCACCTCAAGGCATGTGGAACTTCCCCAACCAGGGATGGAACCCGCGCCCCCTGCAGTGGGAGCGCGGAGGTCTTAGCCACTGGACCGCCAGGGAAGTCCACAAGTGGTAATTTCAACTGCTGTCTTGAAAAGGGTTAAAACCTCTCTGCAAAATTAAGACAGTAATTTAATTTTTAAAAAATCCTTTCTCCAATGTCCTTTTTGTCTAAACTAAACATTTCTTTTCAAAGAAATAAGAACATCAAAGCAAAACTTAAGAGTCTGGCCTGGCAGTCTCCAGACTGTTCCTTAGAGCACAGCCCCAAAGCAACTCTAGAAGGTCCGGTGAGCAGCCCTGTAGATGGGCCCAGAGCCAAGGGAAGATGTCAGGGCCACAAGGAAATTCTGCTCCTCTGCCCCATACCCTCTCCCCCAGCTCTTTTCTTTAATGCTGTGTTTACTTTTCATCTTTGCAGTCCGATGGGTTAAAGGGCAAACCACAGGCAGAGAGAAACCACAGCAAGCCCTAGCCTTTTAGAGGTAAAATGGGAGTCTTCCCAAACCACTTTTAAGGCTGAGGAGAACCCACGGTTGCTGCTTCAAGTCAGACAATTAAAGATCAAGTCAGACAATTAAAGAGATCAGTGTTCTAGTCTGACAGGTCTAGAATGAGGCTTTTTAAAAATCAGATTCTCCTTCTAGACATATCTGATGGTTTTCCCTTTTTAATGCCATAAATGTACATTTAACTGGATTTATAAGAAATCCACAAATCTTGCTTCCTCTCATTTATTTATTCATCCAACAAATATTTATCTAGTGCCTGCTCAGTCAGTGCAGGACTCTTCTAGGTGTGAGGATTCAACAGGGAATAAAACATATAAAAATCCTTGCCCTTGTGGAGCTTACATTCTAGTCAGGGGAGACCAACTATTTACAAGATATATAATTATACATGACGTAGAGATAAATGCTAAGAAAACAAATAAAGCAGAGAAGAGAGAAAGGAAGTATTTGGGAGTCTGTTTTTTTTGTTTTTTTGTTTCGAGTAAGGACCTACAAGAAATGAGCTCTGTAGAAAACCATAATTCAAAAAGACACATGCACCCCAATGTTCATTGCAGCACTATTTACAATAGCCAGGTCATGGAAGCAACCTACATGCCCATCGACAGACGAATGGATAAAGAAGATGTGGTACATACATACAATGGAATATTACTCAGCTATAAAAAGGAATGAAATTGGGTCATTTCTAGAAATGTGGATGGATCTAGAGACTATCATACAGAGTGAAGTAAGTCAGAAAGAGAAAAACAAATATCGTAGATTAACGCATATATGTGGAACCTAGAAAAATGGTACAGATGAACCGGTGTGCAGGACAGAAATTGAGACACAGATGTAGAGAACAAACGTATGGACACCAAGGGGGAAAGTGGCAGGGGAGGTGGTGGTGGTGTGATGAATTGGGAGATTGGGATTGACATGTATACACTGATGTGTATAAAATGGATGACTAATAAGAACCTGCTGTATAAAAAAATAAATAAAATTAAATTCAAAAAAAAAGAAAAGAGCTCTGTAGATATTTGGGAGAAAAACAGTCCAAGCAAAGAAAACAGCACATGCAAAGGCCCTGAGACAGTGTGTCTAGTATGAGGAAGGTAAAGCAGGTCAAGCAGCTGGAGCAGAGTAAACAAGCCAGAAAGCAGAAGAGTGAGGTCAAAGAGGTAACAGGCAAGGGAGTCACCGGCTGGTTGTATAGGGCTTTATGGATCATTATAAGGATTTGGGTTTTTACTCTGAGAAAGACAGGAACAAGAGAGTGTTTTAATCAGAGGAATAACAGCATCTGACTTAGGTTTTATCAGGGCCATTCTGGCTACTGGGTGGAGAATACTGCAGAGGGGCAGAGGGAAGCACTACCCCCAGCTGTACAGTCTTGGGCAGACCACCTAAACTCTCTGTACCTGGTTATCCTCCTCTTTAGAGGGACCTGAAAATTCTCTTCAGAAATAATTCTCATTTCTAAGCCCCAATCTAATGCTAAACTCTATGATTCTGAGCTGATTATTTCCTTTGTCTTTTCTACAAAAAGTTGTAATTTATATCAGCTGTAAACTTGATCTTTCCCCCAAGCTTTAACAGAAATGGAACCAAGTTGAAGAATTCAATTTGATAACATGTATGTCATGCCCATGCCACACACCTAGGATACAAAGATAGTAAGACTCAATCCTGCTCTAGAAGTCTACAATCTGGCAGAAGAAGAAAGTAAGTTCTCACGAGGCAGCAGGAGAAACGCTGCAAGAGAAACACAGGGAGGAAACAACCAACCACCTGCCAGGAAGAGCCATGTGAAGCTTCACCAGAAAAGCTGACCATGGAGATAGCCTGGATGAGTAAGCAGGGGGCCACAAGGAAGGAGGGAAAGGAGGGGATGCTAGAGAAGAGACCAATACTGAAGAAACAGGGCATGAGAGCACAGAGCGTGCTCTGGAAACCATAAGGAGTCTGGTATGAACACAGTGAGGTTCGCAGAAAAAGTGAAGGAATGATGGCTGAAAAAGTGGGCTGAGCTACATTGTAAATAACCAGACATCCCATGCCAAGGATAATGGAACAGCAGACACTTTTAAAACGTAAGAAAACACAGATCTGTATTTTTGAAGGTACCAATCATGATGGATGAACAATTTGAGATAGAGATGCTGAAGCCTGGAAAACCAACTGGAATACGTCTGCAGTAGTCCAGGTGAGATGATGATTTGGAAATGGAGAAGAAAATGTCAATTGCAGGGTTTGACCTACAGGCCTATTTTGCCAATTCCTACTCTAGAGCTAAGATTGGTGTTTACATGTTAAAATGATGGAGAAAAGTCAAAGGAATAATAATACGTCATGATAAGTTGAAAATTATATGAAATTCTAATTTCTGTGTCCATAAATAAAGTTTCCTGGAACTCGGGGGAAAAAAAGAAAATGCCAGTTGAGATCTGCTAAAGGTAAGACACCATGGGATTTGCGGGATTCAGCTGGGGGAAGTAAGCGAAAGGAAACTGAGTATGCCTGAGGCTCCTAGCTTGATAACTGGTGCCACTTACTGACATGGGAAATAAAGGAGTTGAGACTGGGGACCACAGAGAAATTGTATGTCGGATTTGGGACTTAGTTCTAACAGTAAAACCTACAGAATAGCCAGGTAGCTGCTGGAAATAGGGTATGGCGTATAAAACTGGGAGTTACTGGCATAGACGTGGCCACTGAGGCATGGAAACATGAGCCACTGAAAAACCGAGGAGAGGAGGGAAAGGGCAGATGCAAGCTGGAGAACGCCGACCCGCACGGAGCCAGCACTGAGAAGGAAAACTGAAGACAGATCGGGCAGGAAATGGGGAAAACCAGGACAAGTAGTTCCCGGAAACCAAGGTAATAAAACGTGGTGGGCGGGGGGGGGGGGGGGGGAGCGGGGGGGGGGCGGAGAGTAAAGCAGCAAATGCACCAAGGAGAGGACAATGAAGATGCTGACTGAAAACAAGCACGGAATTTTGCACTTCGCACCTTTTCTGGCGCCCGCCCATCATGGGTCACGGTGCAGTGGGCGTGGGAGCCCGCCTGCCGCAGGCCGAGTTGTTAACCCGATGTGAGAAGAAAAGAGCCAATAGCTGCACACCACTGGCCCCGACGGACTACGTTGTTATCAAAGATTCTGTACCATCAGGAAAGTTTTATTCAGCACTCTGGAGGTGTAAGGTGTGAGAAACAGGAACTAGGATCTGTTGGTGGTGATCTTCTGGCGGTAGAAAGGAGATTTCTTAGTTAACACCTGGGTCTCATGGGACCACTAATCCTGAAACTAGCAGCAGGCTTTATTTAAGAAAGGCTAGTGCTTCCGACAAGTGCTGAGGACAATATCTTCACCCACACATCATCCAACTCCCAGTTAGGCTTCTCACCTCTGATTCTTCTCACACTAGCATCGCTAGTCTTTCTCCCCGAGCAGAGTAATGCTAATCCACAGGGACTACATCTCCGTTCGAAGCATAGTATAAAGTATTAAAAAAAACCATAGCATCAACTACCTGGTATGATGCTGGAAGCCCATAACCGGGCACCATTCAGACAGGAAAAGGCTTTACCAGTATTACCAGCTGGGTCCCAAAACACTGAGACCAAGCCCCTCAGGCTCAGCAGAAGCTGCCTAACTGCTCTTCTGTTTGCTCTCTGAGAAACAAAAAGGAGCTGAAGGAGGAAGAGTCTTTAATCCTAAAAGTATTCTTAATTTCCAATATAGAATGCTTGAAAAACATTTGAAAACCAACAGAATAACTAGCAGATTTTTTTAAAATGTGCATCTATGGTCCTTTCTCCTTTACCCTCTGAAAAAAAGCAACCCAACCCCCAAATGATCATTTTTCTTGGCCTAATTTCCCTATTTTTGTGATTTATAATTGGAAACAGGCTGTTTTTTCCTGGCTTCAGAGAACAGGATCTTCAGAGTTAAAAGAGTTGCCAACTACAGAACCTCAACCTTAGCAAAATTTCTTTTGCAAATCTATTACCTGTATAACTACTTGAAATATATATTAATTCCAAAGAAAACATTTAAATGCTTATTATTATGCAAAAGTGATTTTTCTCCTAATAAATTAGACACTCCCCTCTCTCTCCTAGCCTCCCTACTCAGTTAAGCTAAGTGGGACCCTGCTGTGTGTTCAGTTATCTCCCATTTGAACATTACCAAAGCCTCACCCAACAACGTATCCATATATGATACTTTCTGGAAGTGTTTTTTTTTTTTTTTTGGTTTTTTTGTTTGTTTGTTTTTATTTAGTAGAACTGCCTCTACATGAAACCTCCCTGTTTGCCCACACACTGAATGAAATTAAAACCTTGAATATCATAGAGAGCAGCCACTCTAATAATGAAATAAAGACGCCTAAAACTGAAAAAGGCATAAGTACCAAAAAAAAAAAAAAAATGAAATGTATCAAGTAGGTCATCCTTCCCCTGGCTCCTGTGTCAAAAACATGATGCATCCAATGGCTGCACAGCATTGTAATGGGTAAGTATGATGGACTCAAAACAAAAAGGCAGGTGCTACGTATTTTTTCGTGATTCACATGGTATATTATGAATACACAACAAGTAACTATCTCTATAAAGACACAAAAATAAGAAAACTAAGAGGAATGTCTGCTCAGAAAGGCTTTGACAAAAAGAGATAGACCAGCAATAGTAAACATGCCCATTTAGAAGATCAGAAACTTCTCCCACACACATAGGGAAGACCTTACACTGCAGTGATGCAAAATGTATGTAATGAGTCAATGGTGCTTTCCCTCGAAGTTGAATTTCATGTGCCAGCCAACTGCACAAAGTAGAATATAACAAAATGAGACGTTTATTCTTTATGGACACTTAGAAGGAGAGTTTTGTGTTTGAGTATGTTTTGTTTTAAAGAAAAAAAAAAAAACAGAAAAGAGATAACTCAAAACAACACAGGGAGTATCACACAAAAGTACTTAGGGTACCACATGAACACAGGGTTTTGAGACTGGAATCTAAGTATTTCACCCCAAATAACCTTCCAAGTATTAAAAAAAAAGCAACATTCTGCTCCAGCCATCATCATGCAGTTAATTATGAAATGAAATTTGCAAATAGTCACCAGTGTATTTTTCCATCCAATGACCAATTTCATATGTCAAAACACATAAATTACTAAAAATGCTAACTGAATTATACTCCCAAAAGGGAATCTTTTCACACACCAAATGAAATTAAGTATTCATCAACTTTCCATTAATAAAATAGTATAATAAGAATTTTAAAAAATAACTCCAAAGTTCTGCTAGACCCTCCACCTGGTCCGCTTGGTGTTCTTACCCATCACTGGTGGTTAGTCATCATGCCTGTAAACTCCAGAGCTTCTCCCAGGACAATCTGATCACAGGAAAACTCAAGGACTAGGATCTGTAAAGACTATTTTCCAAAGATCATTTTTTTTCAGGGACTAATCAACTTAAATGTGTTTTTACAAATGGTCCATCTGCAAATTCAAACAAAAACCTGACCTTCAGCATGTACCAGAAAAATGAATTATGTGCTTGGAAGGACATAACAAACAGCACCCAATTCTTCCTTCTTCTGCAAACAGCACCGAATTCTGAAGTCCCCTTTCTCCCAGAGCCCAGTGTCCTAGAGGTAGGGAAAGTATATGCTTCTGGATTACCATCCTTTTCCTTAAAGTGAAGACAGAGCTAACACTTCAGACTTGATTCTAAATGATTACTGTGGCAACAATTTAACATTAAATCCTAAAAATGAACTTTTATATCACTCTGAGTCCTCTTCCCAGACTTGAAGCTTTCAGCATTAAAGGAATTACCAGCACTAACAACAGACTCTAATCTTTTTTTCCTATAATTATCTTAAACAGGAGATATCAGGATAGCCTAAGGGCGTGCTTCTGGAGCCCATGTTTCAGACCTTCAGGGATAATCTCAATTTTAAATATGGTCTCCATCCCTCATACCCCTACTTGTCAGCCTATTAAGTCTTGCTGTTTGGCCTGGAAAACTGAAGAATAAAACAAGTAAAATAAGGTCCAAATAAGAGGGGCCTCAACGCAGAAATTTTATGAATGTTGCTTCAAACATTAAATACTGCACACATCTTGGTTGAGAAATAAAAATTTCTCCCTAAGAGAAGGAAGAATGCTCAGAAATCTGTGCTAAATCTTAAAACTTTGCAGAGAAAATAAATCTCAATGTCAGTTAACAAACAAATGTGCTATTTCAAAAGATATAAAAGAAATCTAGAAGTGGACAGAGCCCAGGAAATGGACCCAAATCCTTTTTTGTAAGGCACTTCCAAGCTGTGTTGATTTATTTCTGCTTTACTAGAAACCAAACAAATTAGCAAAAGCTTGTGTTTTATGAAATGCTACAAAAAGACAATGCTATCATTCCAAGTGTTACTCTGAAGATGTGGAACCAGAGAAATTACTGCCATGAATCTTGGTGCAGTAATTTTCTTCCAAAGCCACAAATGCCTTAGATTCACTCTTTTATATTCCAAACTATCCATGTTCCTAAAGGCAATATAAGATTGCTTTTAAGTTAAAGACCCTTAAACACATTATCTAACTTGAGTCATGCAAAGTTCAAAAAGTAGTTAACATTTTTTAAGTTTCAAAATTTCAAAAGAAGTTGAAAAACATAAGAAAAACACTCCAGTGGACAGACTGAAACAGTGATAAAATCATTTTCAAAATAACTGTTGAGTAAAAAAAAAAAGAAAAACACGAAGACTGTCCTCATTAACTAATGAGCCTGACGATTATAATTAGTTTTTGTCCAATAGCAATGAAAGAAGAAAAAAAATACATTTTCAAAATGGATTATCAAGAACAGGGGTAATTTTAAATGACCACAGAGCAAATTCATCCAGGAAAAATATTACAGCAATGTTAACAGTTAGTAGTCATCCTCTAAATTTTAACGGTTCTGTCTGTTAAGCTTAAGATGTAAAGTCAGGAATTTCCACAAATTTATGATCCCAAGAAATTGGTCATCACTTAGGTACTAAAGAAGTCAGCAAAGATCACCTTCTTAGTACTCAAAGGACATTTGAGTTCCCTAGGCACTTAGGCCCAGAGCAGGCCCTCAGAAAAGCAAGAGTCACCTGACTTTTACAAGATACAATCAAGTTTGCATGCAAAAAAGAAAGATTAATTCCTTTGAGTCTTCAAAAGAATGGGACAGTAGTTCTCTTTAAGCAAAAAATTTTGAATGTGTATAGGCTTTCCTAAGCCCTAGGAAGCCTTAAGGTCTCCTGCTATCAGAGGACTGAAAGAGGATGGTTAATTTGCCAAACTCCAACACCAGGAACCTTAAGCCTATTAGGGAGTTGGGGCCTGATAAATGTTTGCTGAATAAGTAAACTAGATGAGACCCTGGAAGACTAAATTAGACTCTAAGCAAAATGCTACTCTGAAGTGTAACTGCAATGCTGAGATTTAGAAAAAAAGAACTAAATTTGAAAGGTATTTTAAAATAAGGTCCACGTGCTTCCCTGGTGGCACAATGGTTAGCAATCCGCCTGCCAGTGCAGGGGACATGGGTTCGAGCCCTGGTCTGGGAGGATCCCACATGCTGCGGAGCAACTAAGCCCATGCGCCACAACCACTGAGGCTGCGCTCTAGAGCCCGTGCTCCTCAACAGGAGAAGCCACCGCAGTGAGAAGCCCGTGCACCGCAACAAAGACCCAACGCAGCCAAAAATAAATAAATAAATAAGTAAGTAAGTAAATAAAAGAGAACGAATTATAAAAAATAAAATAAAATAGGATCCACCTGACCCCTAACTTGGTAAATAAAGTTAAGTCCCTACTACCTGATACTCAAGAAACAAGAAAGGAAACTGGCCTACAAAATTCAGACAAAGATTGAAAACCTTTTTTAAAAGTCAGTTTAACTGTTTTTGCAAGCATGCTAATTCCTAAATATGGTTTATATATTTATCTATAGACACACTGCATCTATACTAAACAAATATGATACTTCTGAACTATTGCCATACTAAAATACAAGCGTCTGAAAAATGCACTGAAATAGAAATGCTGTTACTCAGCATAACAATCCCTTATTGTCTTGCACTCAGATGTTAATGAAAAATGATAATGACAGGATTGTGAGTACTCCAACCTCCCTGAGAACAAAATTCACTATATCCAGTTTTCTACAAAAGACAAATGAGCATCATTACAAAAGGATTCACAATGGATCTCTCCAGACTCCCAGTTCTCCTAGATAATCTGAAATATCATTCAAAGTACACAAAATTATTTTACATATGCCTCTTAAGGAAAACAAATGGCAATAAACTGTGTGTGTACTTAATATCTATCCGGACACCAGAGAGTTCTTGACATATATCCAACATATAGGCCCTGTTCTCAAAGTCATTCTTAACAGTAATCAGTTGAAATTAAACCCAGTTCTCCATAGTCAACTCAGAAGGCAACTTGGTTATTTTGCTAAATAAAGCCACAACATTGTCCATTCCTGAAAAGTATGTTTAATACTCTAAAAACTGGTTTAGGTGCCTAATGGACATCAATACATAGTGTGTTATGCTCCCCCTATTGGTTAATATTCAACATAACAATGAATTCCCCAGGGGCTGCCTTTGAAGTGCTGGGGTTCAAAAGTAAGTTGGTGATTTTTATGTTTAAAAACATGAGCTGGATCAACAGTTGTTAAGCAAGCTGCCATGTAATGGTCAGATTCCATCAAAACAGGAAAAATTAAAGTTGACAAATGACAAAGACAAACTGAAGAGCTGAAAACATGCTGAAGCCTTGAAACACTAAACAATGCAGAATTAAAGCCAAAAGCAGAGAACATCAAGAAACAGAGCAACATCCTTTAGCTGACACAATGGCATGAAATCAATTTCATTTTAATAGCCCTTAAGGGGGTAAGAATTATTTCCCTGCCTCCTGTGCCAACCCCAAGCTGTTTCCTAAAGAAGCCAAGTAACACTGACCAACGATGTCCGGAGAATTAATAAAAGAAATGAAGATTAAAGATCCGAATTAATTAATACAAATCAGAGTTCTATGTATAATTACTTGGAGTCAGTTTCAGAGGAGTTGTAATTTGGCGCCCCTCTGGGCAGATCACCTAAATTGATCACAGATACCTGATTTGCGTTTCAAGAGATTTGCGTTCAACTCAAATGGGAAGCTGAAGGATGGGAGAAGTCGCCTGGACTCACTGCACACAAATCTGACTGCACTTGCTGCTCTCTGCTGAGTGACTAAGCTAGCCCTGGAGTCAGACAGAACTAACAGTTGTGTAACAGCTTGGGCAAGTAACTAACCTCTAGTGTCTTACCTGTAAAATAGGGCTATTAATAGTGTTTTTTCCAGAGGGTTGGTGTAACGATTAAGTGCCCGTATTAGGAGAGTTGTCTGGCACAGAGTTTGAGCCCAATAAACGTGAGCTATTATTATTACCGGAAATTAATAGCTAATTTCACACTGAAGTACCTGTTTGCAATCTAAAGTACCATTTCAGAAAAATTAAAAGGTCTTGACATGTGCTTTGCTACTTGCAGAGACTTCTCTCCTCCCAAACCGCTCGCTTACTTCTCTTGGAAGGGATGCGGAGTTCAGAAAAAGCCTGGTGCCCTATCTCAGTCTGTCATTCCTACCATCCCGTACCCTCCCTGCTCTTCTCGTCCCCACTGGGCTCAGGACAAGCACCGCTAATAGCCATGCAGCGCTTGCTTGGCGCCGGGCACTGCTCTAGTACTTTGTATATTTTAAATCATTCAATCCTCTCAGTAACCTTATGAGGCCAATACTGTTATTATTCCCATTTCACAGCTAAGAGAAATTCCCATTTCTCTCAGCTCTTTTTGTAGGCACAGTAAGTTCTACTCTGTCAAGGTAATTCAAGCTTGACAAGCCGGTTCCCTACACTAAATGATTCTGGAAAGTGGGGCAAACGCCCTAATAAGAACAAGACTGCAAGAAGATTCTCCTAGCAACAGTCCAAGTTTCCAGCGTATTCTAACCAAATAAACTGGCTAAGGTGGCTAGTAAGTTAACGCGGGAAGGAGGATTCTCTGCGGGGCTCCGAGCTGCAGCGCTCGGCGCCTCCAGCACAGCACCCCGAGGGCGCGGCCCGCAGGGAGCGTAGCTCACGTCGGTGCTCGAGTCCCGGGGCCGCAGCCTCTGCAACGGCAACTGCGTGCAAACCCACAACAAATCTCTCCCACCGACGCTGTCACGAGCGCAGTGGGAAGTGGCCAGCGCGCCCCGCGGAGGTCAGAAGAAACCGCGGAAAGGAAGAGTGAGGGCAGGCGCGGAGTAGATGTCTTCGCCAGCACAGTGCAGCGCCCCGAGCGCTGCCCACCCCGGGACGACCGCTGCCCACGCACCTCGGAGTGTAAACACTAACAGACCAACACCGCCCCCACAAGCCCGGGGGTCCGGGCGGCCGGAGCGACCCCCAGCCGGGAAACAGGCGCGGACCCCCTCGCAACGCCGACAGGCACCGCGCAGCCTGCAGAGCCCTCGGCCGGAACGGGTGCTGGGCTAGCGGTGCGGCCAAGGGCGTCCCGGCGCCGGCTGCAGTGCCGCGGGGCCGAGCCGGCGCGTACCTTGGAGGCGATGTGTCAAGCGGAGATCCACCCGCCACAAGCTGGAGGAAAGCAGAGCGAAGTTTCCCCGCCCCGCGCCCGGCGGCGGCGAGCTCCGGCAGCTGCTGCGCCGCGGCGCAACTACGCCATCCGGACCCGCCGGGGACTTTCTCCTCCTGCAGGGAGCTCAGGGAATCGCGCAGGGAAAGTGGCCGGGCACGAGAGCCGCCGACTTCCCTCCCTCACTCACTGGGAAGAGGAAAGCGCCGCTCGGCGTCCCCGAAACCCTCGGTTACCCCCATCGGGCCGACCCAGCTCACTCGCTCCCCCTCACACGCGCGGGCGGGGACGGGCAGGACGCCACAGCAATCAGCGTGCGGGGGGAAGGGCGCTCCTCCTTCGCCGTCCCCGCCGGAGCTCCGGGCCGCCGAGAAACTCCTCCTCCCGCCGCCCGCCTCCTCTCTCTCTCCTCCCCCTTTTCCTCTCAGGCTGACGGATGAATCCCGAGCGCTGCCACAGCCTGCCTTTCCGTTCGGACCGCGGAGGGAGGGAGAGGAGAGGAGTACCGGGAACTGCGGGGCTGCTGTGCGCCCGGGCTGGGGCGTCGGGTGGGGGTCCCAGCCGTCGGGGAAGAGCCGGATTGGGGCGGGGGGCGGGGGCGGGGGCGGGGGCGGGTGGAACGTGGGCGCGAGCTGCAGGGATTCCCTCCCTTAAACTAGGTCCTTCCCACTTTTCAGGGCACTCTGGAAGAGTTGGGTTATTTGGTTTCCTCCGTCTTGATCTAAAAATTCTAAAACCTCCAGTAATCTGATCACGCCCTCTTGCCCACTCGCTAGCAAAAGTCCCCACGCACACATTCATTCTGCCCCTGGTTGTTTTCCCACCTCCAATGCTGTTTGCTCTCTCAAGATGCGCTCTGATGGTTGGTCTTGCCTCCTCCTCTTTAACAGCTGAGAGTGCTTTACCCAGCCATTCCCCCACCCCCCCCACCCCCGCTCGCTAAATAAATGAATACAAATAAAGGAGTCAGGTCAGCGATACTGGCATTACCCTAAGGTTGGCGCGATATAAGCGAAGGTGTTGGCGGCGTGCAACTCCCTGCATACATGCGCGGATGAACCGGTCGCTGCATGAGTTGACAAATGCTGTCATCAGCACGCCACTTTGATTCTCCTTTTTTACACCCGGTTTGTCTATTAAAAGATATGCTTAAATCAAAGGACACTGTTTTACCAAGAGGCTGGGGAAATGACTCTGGGCTGACAGGTTTCAGAGACCAGACTTCCAGTCCTGACTCTGCCCTTCGACTAGCTGTGGAACCTTGGACGATAGGCTTAAACTCTCCAAGTCTGTTTTCTCCTCTGTAAAATCAGGAACTTGGCCTAGGAGACCTCTTCCAGTCCTAAAATGTTATGGTCTTAGGCCTTCAAAACGTTGGAGAGTAGAATGGGGAGGTTTCTGATATTATTACTTACACAGTATTATTATTTGGAAAGTTACTGGGTTTCCCTACTTGGAGAGATGAGGAAGTGTTTCTCCTCCTTTTTCGCTTGTACCTATACATACAGAACTCACCCAATTGGAGATAGTTTGACAAAAGTCAAATCATTATTGATCAACTGGATTCCTGCAAAAATCTCTAAAATGAACAATTCATTCCTTACCAATATTTATTGAACACCTACTGTGTGAGAGGCTTGAGTGAGGCCTTGGAGAAACCCATAGGCATAATGCCCTGTTGGAGCAACAGTCTAGGTAGAGTTAGCCTCAGCTGTGATACAGTCTCTGTAGATTCAAGGCCTTAGATTTCTCATAGACTCAAATGACATAGTATTCGTGCCTCAAATTGTCAAGTTTTAGTTTCAAGAGCAGACATGAACACGTGAGCTGTGTTTGGATATTTAATCCTACATTTAAACATATCAATCACATTAAGGCTTTTTAATTTCTAAATAAAATGGCATAGAAGAAGAGAGAGAAAAACCAAGTCCTAGATAACTTAACAGTGTCTTGTCTTTAAAGAGTGATGAAGTAACTGTCCACAGTAGTCAGATTCTCAATAGTGTAACCAGTTATGTGTAACTCAACAGTGAACACTTACTCTGTGCCAGGCAGAGTTCTAAACATTCTATACATATGAACACAATTACTTCTCACAGCCCTATAAGGCTGTATACAAACTGAGGCCTATGTAGAAACCTACCTATATACTGAAGGCCTTACAACTTGCTAAGACAGTACAGCTAATAAGTGGGAAAGTCAGGATTCAAACCCACATCCATCTAGCTCTGAGCCCAAGTCTTCAACCAACAGGACATACCACCTGTCATCAAAAGCTTTACATTATTGGCAAAATGAAAGGTTTGGGGGGTTTGTTTGGTTGGCTGGGATTTTTTTTTTCTCAAAACATCTTTAAAATTTAGGGCTATTTAATTATTCTCTGTAGATGATACAGAAAAACACAAGAAATTATATCAGTATTTGCAAACCCAACAATGTCTACATAGGTGTTTTCTCTAAATCTTTACACTGATAATGTGATATTATTTGCAGAAATACAGACACCTGAAGCATAGAGCAAAGGTTTAAAACAAACTAAAAATTCTGGTTCCCCAGCAAAGCTCTAGAAAAGGGGTTTCCCCTACATTTTAATAATGCAATATTAACTGATTTCTAGGGGGAATGAATCCTCTCCTTTCACTGGTCTCTTACAAATTAGGACTTTGTTCAAGTTACAGTATTTGTTACCATAAGATACAAACTTTCTTTGGTTCACGGTGGTATATTGGTCATTCGTTCCAAATTTTTTCAAAAAGAATTGCAAGCAGGGGGGTGAGATAAAGAGGTGCACTCTATCTCACTTGCATAAAAACGTTTGACAGCAGAGCATCAAATTTACTGAGGCTGTGTTTCTCGCAAGGAACCACCCTTCCTATAGGTGTGGACCCACTTCTTTATGACAGTGGCATGTCGCCAGATTCTGTTGATTAGCAGACAGCTGAACAAATTCATAATAACCTGTCTGTGTTCCTTACAGAAGCAAACACCTCAAAGTTCTGAAAGACTGTATCATTAGAAAATCATCTGGTTGTTTTTCTTTTTTAACAAGTCCTCATATAGTACTGCATATGCTTTGCACTTTACAAATCCTAACTCATTAAACCCTATAACAGCTCTATCATCCTCATTGTACAGATTAGAATGAGGATGTGACTTGGCTGTGACTCCAGAGTCCGCCCTGAACCTCCTCTTTGTGCTCCACAGGTGAAAATGAGCCCCCTTTCCCTCAGAGCGAGAGTCTTATATTTTTAAAGCTCAATTCTTTAAAAGTTTCAAAAGATAAAGTTTGTTGAGGAGAAATATGACCCTCGGCCACCACATAAAAATCGATTCCTTTCACCCAAGAAAGAGAGGCGAAGGGACGCTAACTTCAAAGTTTGTCTGAAACAGCCAACATCTTGGAGGCAGTTGCGTAACTACTCTTAAGAATGTGTGACAGAACAAGAACCAAATGTTCCAAAATTGTTGTGACAGGATACTGGTCTACAAACTACAGCCTGTGCTCCTATTTTCTGCTCGGTTGACCTGTTATTACAGACAGATTTAGTACCTTATTTCTAAAATTTGCCCATAAAGATTCCAATTCATACCTGTAGGTGTTTTATATATCACCATAACCTAAGGCCATAATCTAAAGCCACATTTTCTATATCTGTATCCAAGATTAGAATATGGTTTTCACTGATAATATTTGCGGCCAGCAAATTTCAAATTAATGAGGAAAAGATACTGTCAGGTGAACCCGTTTGCAGAGCAGAGCCCAAAACAGACACCTGATTCAGGCTGGTGGATTCCTCACAGAATTTGGAAATAAAAATCCAAAGCAAATTCCCTTCCAGTAAGCCCGAGTTCCTGCCCACTTGTCATTTCCTGTGCCTGTGCAGAGCCTCCAATGGCAGTTTCCACAATGCCCCTTTAATTTCCCCCTCAGCGGGTCTACTGACAATGCAGGAAACCTCACACCATTTCAAAGGAACAGCAACCTCCCCTGAGATCCCTGTGGTCTTAGCTCCGTAGGGGATGTGGCAGAGCCTCTGCTCTCCCTGCCTCAGGAGCAGGGGTTCCAGAGGGGAGGCTTCGTCCTGGCCCCCACCTCCATAGCTGCCCCGCAGAGAACTTTTGTTTTGGCCTGGAGGAGAGAAAAAATCAAAAACGTTCTTTTGTGACAGGGGGACCAAAAAAAGACCAGGAGCACCCAGAACATATATTAGCATCTGTGAATGTTACAAATCTTATTACCTTCATTTAACAAATATAAGAAATGCTGAAACTCCACTTGTAAAAACACCAAAATTTAAAAATTATTATTGCTATTGTTATTGATCTTCTGTTATTTCTGTTATTATTATTACCTTTTATTGAGCACTCTCTCTGTGCAAGCCCTTGTTATATGTTTGGCCCTATAAAATTTATTTCCTAACATATTTTGCAAATGGATAGTTCCACGTATTTGTTAAAATTACCTGCTATAACATTTCTTTAGGTTACTCACCCAATGTTTTTTACCATGTACTCTAAGAAGGAGAGTTCCTCAACTGGGTCCCACAGACATAGTTTTTAGAATTCAGTAATAATTTCAATAAGAAATTTGTTTTCATTTTGTATTTTTGTTTTAATGGTAATATTAAAAAGCAGCATTTACCCTCTTTTGGGGGGGAGGAGGACAGGGATAATTAAAAACCAATAGACTGGACTTCCCTGGTGGCGCAGTGGTTAAGACTCCACCTGCCAATGCAGGGAGCATGGGCTCGAGCCCTGGTCTTGGAAGATCCCACATGCTGCGGAGCAACTAAGCCCGTGTACCACAACTACTGAGCCTGCTCTCTAGAGCCCGTGAGACACAACTACTGAGCCCGCGTGCCACAACTACTGAAGACCGCTTGCCTAGAGCCCGTGCTCCGCAACAAGAGAAGCCATCGCAATGAGAAGCCCGCGCACCGCAACAGAGTAGCCCCCACTCGCTGCAACTAGAGAAAGCCCGCGCGCAGCAACGAAGACCCAATGCAGCCAACATAAATAAATAAATTAAAAAAAAAAAAACAATAGACTTTCCCATAATAAAAGACTTTTTTCTTAAGTTGATGTTTTTCGAAGTGGGAAATTCATTTCCAGAGGTGCTTAAGAATTTTTTTCTTTTAAAGGGTCCTTACATTGTTAACATTTGAAAAATTTGCTGCAAAAATTTAAATTAAATTTTCCTTTACCATTTCCCCAGTTTACCCATATAATTTCTGGAAGATGTTAGCCTCTTTCATGAAAAATCAACCAATATTCATTGACATTTGCTAAGCCATATTAAGAGGTGAAAGATACGTATAGAGATGACAGGAAACATGACAAAAAGATAACTAAGGAACAGAAAAGTATTTTTTTTTAATTTTATTTTATTTACTTTTTTATACAGCAGGTTGTTATTAGTTATCCATTTTATACATATTAGTGTATATATGTCAATCCCAATCTCCCAATTCATCACACCACCACCACCCCCACCACTTTCCCCCCTTGGTGTCCATACGTTTGTTCTCTACATCTGTGTCTCTATTTCTGCCCAGCAAACCGTTTCATCTGTACCACTTTTCCAGGAGGAATGGAACAGTATTATATGTTAAGTATCAAATGTGACTGTAAGTGCTAGAAGAACTGAGACGATCCTTGGTCTGGGATGATCGGAGCAAGATAAGAAGGGAGCTGAGGATTCAGCAGATGCAGAAGATGGAAAGAACATTCTGAACAATGGCAAAGGCTATAATGCAAGAGCACCTGAGAGACTGGTCCCAAGAAAGAAGCTAGAATAATAGAATGAGAACAGCCTATTCATCTCCCCTGAAGAGACTATGAGGACCTCTCAATCCTGTTTCCTTCAGTCTCCATAAGAAATTAAAGCCTTCTTGGTCATTGCTCATCACCTGGATTCTTATCACCCTATGGCTCTGAATGTTCCCTAACCTGTTCAGTCCTTCTCCCTTTCTCAACCTTCCAAACCCTTCCAGTTGCCCTCTAGAACTTATGACAAATTACCAGTAAGATCCCTTGTATATTCCACCTCTGGAAAGCTCTGGCTTCTCAGTTCCTTGACTTTCTCCCCTCCAGCAACCTGTTCTTCCATCCCACTTCAGTCGCCTAGAAACATGCTCATGTCCAGGTCGTTTTCATCAGAAATAAATGCTCCGCCTCCCAGATCTCAATTTCAAGCATTCCTCTCTGACCACCAATCTCTATTGTTCCAACTCATTGCCTCTAGTATCTTGATTCCAACAATGATTTGACCCCACCAGGATCTCTAATCCATTGTCCCTACTACTTTTTTTTACCGTTTGCAACCACGATTGGTCTCACTTAAATTTATGACCACAAGCCTCAATGGGTTCTTAGCACTGCTCAGCAATCCTACTATATTTTCCTTATCAGCTCACTCTCTTATTCTCCAAGAGGTTTATTTTACTTCTCCTCCTCTTTCCTCAAATCTTCAATACCTTCGACCCTTTACCTGAATTCAACTGATGACCCTGCTTCTTATTTCTTGTTTTATTGATACTAAGAATATCAAAGCCCTCTGAAGAAATATCCTCAGCTTCCCACCACCACATCTGCAAATTTATCTGTGTTTATTCTTCTCTGCTCTGATTTCTCTCTTGTTGGCCCTTCTCCCTCCACCTGTGCACTGGATTCCATTTCTTCAGCTACTCAAGGACTTTCATACTGTAGTAATTCCTTTTTCACCTGCATCCTCAGATATCTCTCTCTCTCTCTCTCTCTCTCTCTCTCTGATCATTCCCATCAACTTACAAACATACTGTAATGTTTCTCATTTTAGAAAATTTTACTTGACCCCGCATACCCATCTCACTCCCAGTTCTCTACTCCCTTTGTAGTAAAACTCCAAAAGGGATATTTACATTTGGTGCCCATGCTTCTTCACCCATCATTTTCTCCTCAACCAGATCCAATCAGACCACACTTGTCAAGGTCACTTTGTGGCCAAACCAGTAGCCAATTCTCAGTTTTCATCTTATGTAACCACTCAATAGCTTATGACCCAGGTACTCACTCTCTCCTCCTTGAGACATTTTCTTTGCCTACAGGGGTACAGAGCACTAGTGGCTTCTCTCCTACCTCCTGGCTGGACCTTCTAAGTTACCGATGCTGGCTCTTCTTCCTTCTCCCAGGTTCTAAATGTTGGACTGTCCCAGGGCAGTACCTTTGATCCTCTTCTCTATTAAGACTCTCTCTCTCAAGGTGTTATTATCCAGACCCATCTCTTTAAGTGTATCCACACATTGATAATTCTCAAAATTTTATCTCCAGACTGGACCTCTCCCCTGAACTCCAAACTCGTGTATTTAGTTGACATCTCAACATCTTTACTCAATGTGTTCAGTAGGAAAATCAAATGTTACATGACAAAAACTGAACTCCTGATTCCCACGAACACATCTTCCATCTTCTCATCTCAGTAAATAGCTCAAACATTCATTCAGTGGCTCAGGTCAAAAACAAATGGGTCTTCACTGCTTCCTCTATGTCTCTCACACCCCATAACAAACCCATTAGCCAGGCCTGTTCGCTCTACCTTCAAATTATCACTTCTCACTATTTCCATTACAGTCAAAATACTATCAAACCTATACAATTTTTTTCACCTATACAATTGTGATAGCTCTAGCCTCCCTACTTCTAATCTTGCTTCCCACCCACTAACATACACACATGTACTTATTCAGTATTTTCTGTGTACAGTTCATGTTAGTGAATAAAAGCTGGCCCCTCCTTGGAGCAGGCTGTCTGTGTAAGTTCACATTAGACTATAAGAACCATGAGGGCAGAGACCATGGCTATCTTAACCAACATTGTATTCCCAGCTCCCAGCAGAGTACAATGCTCCTTGCCTCTAACATGTATCCAATAAAAATTATTGAATTTATGGATGGCTTCATTCCACAGATAGATATCCACAGTTAGAGACCGAGAATAGTGAAGTTTTGCAACAACCATTGAGACAGATGCCCCTCTAGAGGCTCAACAAGACACTGACACAGGGCTTTGGGTGTTAACGCAAGCCAGGACTCAGGAGACAGCAGAATACATCTGACCTGGAAGAACTGGAACCAATTTGCCCAGGCAGGAAGCAAGTATGTGGTATAAACAGCACGAATGAAGCTTGACCTGGAAGCCACAGGTTTAACATGAGGAAGGGGCTTCCTGATCTCAGCCAGACCTGTTGACAAAAAGTAGATAAACCAAGTCCCTGGACTGGAGCAAATAAGGCTGCTGACTCAAGTTAGCTTGAGAGAAAGGAGAGAAAGAGCCAGGAGCCACTAAGAGTAGAAAAAATGTGTAATGTAATGCCTTTGCATATCACTCTTATTTTATACTATGTTGATAGAAAAAATCATATCCACACTACTATTAACATTGCTGGAAAATGCTGGCCATCTTTAAATGCTAAAGGCACAGATACTAAAGGAGAAGAAAGCAGGTCTTTGGTCTCTGGCTACTCCTGAAGTGAGAGAGAAAGGAAGGAAGCATTCATTAACTTAGTCTCCCCCCTTCCCACTCACTTTTCCCTTTGAGAAAGGACAACGTACTTCCTTCTTTGCCTCTGGTCTCTGACACTACACAGTCCCACTAGGATCCCCTTCAGTTTTCTCTATAGAATATTAAAACAACTTCAACTCTGTTTTAAAAATCAAGCAAACCAATTGTTCAGGCCCTGTTTAAAAATCCAAAGCGTCACAGGGTTTTGTGCATTCTATATGGCTTTTTGTTCCTTACTCTTGTTTCTTCTCTTTTCACCAAATTTTCTCCTGCTTTTCCTTAAATGTAATTTTACTAAATTTAAATGCATAAGCAAAGCATATACATTTGTAGAGTTTGTGCACATTTGTAAAAATAAACATAGGAATTAGTAAATTTTATAGATTTTTTTTTTCCTCATGTAAATTATTTTCCAGTCTTTCATTGTGCCAGATACCTTCAGAATTTCACTGGGTTTTCTTTCAACTTTTCTCAAGGCCTGAAATTTTTCAAAATACCAAGTTTAGAAGGAAGAAACCTTTACTGGGAATGCTGAGTTTTAACTTTGCATGTGACCTGAGATTTCAGTCTCAGATTTCATTCTGTTGGTTAGAAACCCCTTTCAACTTTTTTTTTTTTTCCAGAGAGCTAAGTGGTATGTACCTTAAAAAAAAAAAAAAGAAAAGACACACTGAGGCTCCCAAACTAGTTCTTCAGATATTTGACTTTTCTTAAATAACTCTAAGTTCAACTCAGCTGGAATTTTGAGTATCGCTTGAGTGCACTTGTATCCTTGCCTGGTTAGTTTTCTCTGTCCTGTATTTTTTATTAACCGGTATTTCAGCTTATGAGATTCTCTTTCAGAGGAGGATATAATCTTCTTTTCTATAGAATTCTGCAGCCCCACTGCTTTGAAAGGTATTGTACTGCCCAACTGTAACCTGCTACAGTATGGTGTGACATTTGGGTGTTTATGTGATGCACATGCAGCGTCAGCATATTTTGGGGAATATACAACTCGGCTTGGAGAAGAGGCATATTCTTTGGAAAGGGTGATATGCCTGAAAAGCAAGTTATTTTTAAAGGCCTTGTTACCTTTAGGGAAACCTCACGTAGAAACACCAGAAAATCATCGTGTCCCAAGGGCTTTGACGTCGCACAGTTCTGGTTACAGCGTATTTTCCTTGTATATATTGGTTCATCAAGCTCAAACCAACCTCATAATTATGTGATTGTGACAAGATTAACTGATGGACAAACCAAAAGTCCTGAAGGTCAGCTGAGGGGCCCTCTATCCAATCATACTTTTACTTTTCAGTTATTTTTAGGCTGGCTTGGTGAAAATGTGCCGGGCAGCTATGCAGAGGATTACACACGTTTTGTTCCAAGACCCCTTCATTACTATTGTGTGAAATGTGCACAACTTATCAAAACTAGGCACAAAGTAGAAGATTGATTTCCAGAAAAAAAAGATCTTGTTTATAAGAAAATTTCAAAATATAGAAAAACAAAAAGAATTTCATAAACACCCATGTGTCAACACCCAGGACTGAACATTGTTAACATTTTGACAAATTTTGACAAATGTCTTTCTATACAAGAAGTAAAACATTACAGATAAAATTCAAGTCCCCTTGACCATTCCCCTCAACTCTAGTCCAAACCGATTACCCTGCCAGTGTCTTCAGGGGAAACCACTTTTATGAATTTAGGTGTATCCTTCCAGTGTGTTTTGTTATACTATTACATATACATAGATGTGTATGTGTTTGTATTTGTATTGTATATTCATATACATGTATATGCATACATATAGAAATAAAGCAATTCTTTATAATATGAAGGAATGTATTTGTCCATTTTAAAATGTTACATAAGTAGCACATAATCTACAACTTGCCCTTTTTATTCAACTTTATGATTTTTAAATCCATCTTTGTGGTATTTCTCTTAGCTGATAGATAATATTCCACAGTATTACTATACCATTTTAAATTTAAGTTTCAAGTTTCCTTGAGGATGGTCATTGGAAATGTTTCTACTTTCTATTATTACAATGTTTCAACAAACAGGAGAGTCTTATACCTGTCTCCCACTTCAGGCATGAGACAACTTCTCTAGTCTATGATGTATAACTAGAAGTGTAATTGTTGGGTTGAAGGGTATAAACAATTAAAATTTTATAGGTATTATCAATGTGTACTACATAGGGAGTGTATTAATTTAGATTTCCACTGAGGGAATGAGCCATTCTACTTGTCCACATCTTTGCCAATGGTTGATACTTTCCAATTTTTTTAATCTGAAGAGTGATTTGTTTCACTCTGACTTCTGGTAAAATTGAACATTGTTTCATATGTTTAACCACTCAGTTTTCCTCCTCTGCGATACATGTTCATTTCCTAGACAAAGCAAATCTTAAAAGGAATTTAAAAACCAGTTTCTCAAAAAGCAATCATACCAAAATTTTGATATGTAGGTTGTTAATGTTTAAACTGGTATCTTAATATATTTGTTTTCATTTTTGTGCATCATGGGGACTAGACTGTTTTAATTTTTCTTAGTGCAAATAAAAATATGCTTCTTAGGGCTTCCCTGGTGCTGCAGTGGTTAAGAACCCGCCTGCTAATGCAGGGGACACGGGTTCGAGCCTTGGTCCGGGAAGATCCCACATGCCACGGAGCAACTAAGCCTGTGCGCCACAACTACTGAGCCTGCGCTCTAGAGCCCGTGAGCTACAACTATGAGCCCGAGTGCCACAACTGCTGAAGCCCGTGCTCCTAGAGCCCGTGCTCCACAACAAGAGAAGCCACCACAATGAGCCCGCGCACCGCACGAAGAGTAGCCCCTGCTCGCCGCAGCTAGAGAAAGCCCACGCACAGCAACAAAGACCCAATGCAACCAAAAATTAAAAATAATAAATAAAACAAATTAATTTAAAAAAAATATACTTCTTAAATATGATAGCAAAACAACTATCTTCGGTGCACCACCCAATGTTTGGCAAATGGTAGGTGCTCAATAAATACCTGCTAAATTAAAAAATAAAAGGAGTAGGGCAAGAGGTAATTTCAGAAGGAGCATTTCAGAACTAGTGCTCTGGTAAAGATAAAACTATACACTAAAAAAAAAAAAAAAAAATACACAGCCAATACTTCTTTCTACTAATCACACTATCTCTTGTAATGACTTAGATTCATGGTTCCACTTTTCAGGTTCAAAATCAAATGCTTCTAATGCTAATGACTTAACCTAGATGACTTATCAGGGACTCACCATCAAAGTTCTACACACAAGGCTTCCCTGCCCACCCTCTGATGGTGTGTCCTGGCTTTGACTACAAATAAAACAAAGAACATTAATTGAGTGTAGTTGTAGCAACCCTGAGTTTTCAGCTGAAAAAGTAACACATATAAGGACTCTCAAAATGTCAAGAAACTGCTTTGACTCTCTTCTTGCTCAGTTGACTTGGATTTTGTGGGCAGATACTTGTAGTAGTAGTTTTTTTTTTAAGATTCTAAAATATACTCCCTCTAGAGATTACTCCATTCATATCAAGCTTAATTTTAACTAATCAGTTAGCTGTTAAATGGGCCATTTCTGAGCTATCATCATTTTAGTAACAGTAACATTTAAAATCTCTGGAATGAGAATTCAAAATAAGCCAACTGTAATTTCCTAATGCAGTAGCTAGCTTTTTCTTATAAAACAAAAAAGTATCCCACTGAAGAAACTACACACTTTGATCATTTTCACCTTGCAATATGTATTCTTCTTGACTCACTCTCTTCTATTGACACTCTTGCAAGTTTGTCCAGTATTAATGCTCTGTTTGGAAAATAGCTGGAATTACAGAAAAGCTGAATTATCATATAGCAGTATCTCATAACAACGAATACTAAAACTGCAACTGCCCTACTCTCTGGATATTTCCCCAGTGGTGCTCATGGTGAAGGAAATGGGCTTCACAGCAAATTCAGGAGAAATGAAAGAAAGCTACTATCTTAAAGGAAAGCAGGTGACAAAAATATCATGGCTTTTATGATATAGGGCGGCATTCTCACACTAGTGTGCTGAGGACTGCTTCCTTGGTTATATGAGATAAGGAAAAACATGCTTTAATATATTAACATGGATATTAATGAATACATTAACATTAATGTCAACCTATTAAATGTTAAATATTAACATCTAATAGTTAATATTGGTATAGTAACATTAATGTTAACATAGTAAAGCTTTTGAGAAGTTATGGAGTAAAAAATCACATTTTTAACTCTTTTTATCCCTATATCTTCCAAACTTTTTGACCCCAAAACCCTTTTTTTAAATGTAATACCCACAGAACTAATGTTTTACGGAACACAGTTAGGGAAACTCTGATATGCAATAACAAACATGATTTATTTGATTTAAACAATTCATTTCATCAGTGTATTTCATCAACAAATATTTCCTTTATCGATGACTGATATCTACTAACATGGGGTTGTGGAATGCTTTCCCCAGCCCACATGCTTCAGAGAAAGAGTTCTGGACCAAAATTCAGTTCCCCACCCCTACAAATGGCCTTGGATTTAGTCCTTACAAACTGATAAGAAACTCTCTGACCTGCGGCGCTACCGCCATCCCCTTGAGTCAAACACTGGGTTTGAGGACGCCTGCACCTCTGTGCCTTGTAATCTGAAGCAAATATCTGAGCTGCTTATCCTGAGGCCCCATGTGAAGAAGAATTATCATCAGGCCTGAAAAGATAATAAAGAAGTATTCTGAATCATCCCCCAAATTAAACTGCATTTGTATATAGTTTTTTTATGGTGGTAAAAAACAGCATAAAATGTACCATCTTAACCATGCTTAAGTTTACAGTTCAATAGTGTTAAGTGCATTCACATTATTGTGCGACAGCTCTCCAGACCTTTTTCATCTTGCAAAACTGAAATTCTCTACCCATTAAATAACAATTCCCCAGTTCTCCCTCCCCACAGCCTCTGACAATCACCATCTTACTTTCTGTTTCTATGAATTTGACTACTCTATAGAGTAGTATAGTAAAAATGGAATCGTACAATATTTGTCTTTTTGTGACTGGCTTATTTCACTTAGCATAATGTCCTCTGGTTCATACGTGGTGCAATATGTGACCGGATTTCCTTCTGTTTTAAGGCTAAGTAATGTTCCATTGTATGTACTACATTTTTTTATTCATTCATTCACTGATGTACATTTGAGTTGCTTCCACCTTTTGGCTATTGTGAATAATACTGCAATGGACATGAGTGTGCAACTATTTCTTTGAGATACTGCTTTCAATTCTTTTGGAATTGAAACAATTCCAGAAGTGGAATTGCTGAATCATATGGTAATCCTATTTTTTATTTTTTGAGAAACCTCTATACTGTTTTCCATAGCAGCTGCACCATTTTATATTTCCACCAACAGTGCACAAGGTTTCCAATTTCTCCACATGATCACAACACTTATCTTCTGTTTTTCTGATAGTGATATATAGTTTCATTAGGTGTATTTTTATTGGTTCTAATTCTGAGAAAAATATCTAATAGTTCTTCATTAATCTAAATATTTAATTACCTGGAACACATACAAGTGGTGTCTAAAGAGAAATAAGTCTTTTCTCCAGCATGAAAGGAAAGCACAGTAAGAACCAGTATCTACAAATACGCAATTAAGGGAAACTACACCCAAAAATCAGAACAAAACAAGTTAATCTTTTTTTGCAATTGCTTGATCTTTCATATGATTAAGATGACAAGGATTTAAATCTGTTTTTATTTAGCTATTTGTTTAAATAATAGCATTGTACATTTGAACATTGCAAACAGTATTGTATTCTGCATTGTAATGTGTTTAAAGATATTAAATTTTAAACTGACTTTTTTAACTGTTCATGAAATTCTATGGAAATAAACATATCAAAATGAATGGTGTGTGTTCCCTGAGACTCAAGGGATTTCTAGGAAGTTTTCCTATCAATATTAACTTAATCTTCCCAGCATCTTTATGGGCTGAAAAACTGAGATACAACAATCTGCCCAAAGACATATATTTAATAAGTGGTTAACTGAAACTCAAAGCTAGGTGTTCTCTCTCCAAATCCCTACTTCTTTTCATTCCTCCATTAGAAAACATAGTTCTATTTGAATTAGTTCAGTTTTGCAAATATTATTTTTACCTCTTTTTGGGGCCTCTAAATACACAAAACCTTTTCTTCAAATAAAGGCTCAATTAATTACATTTTGGACTTGGTCTCTGTGTGGGAAGTTAGAACAAACTTGCGGTGCCAATACAGCTCCCAGCTGTGAAAAGTCAACACGAAAACAAGGTGTTGTCACACATCCAGATGCAGGTCAGGAGCACACATCCACACACGGGACTTGGCTTATGACAGAAGGTTGTGGACAGGGCCAGGGCCAGGCTCTCCACTCCCTCCTTCCTGCCTGCTATACCTCAGATCTCCCTTGGATCTCATTAGATCAGCAGAGAGGCCCTCCAAGTCTTCCAAAACCACCAAAGTTTTGTGCAATTTTGGAAGAAGCTGCAACACCACCTTCTGCTAGCAGTCTGCTGGCTTGGTTGCCTCACTTTTTTTTTTTTCTTTTTTAAATGGCTGCCTGGGCCTCTTTCTCTTGTAAGAGAAAGAATTAAAAGTTCAGATATTGAATTGTTGATGGCAAATTATGGTTTATCCATAAGAGTTTTGGAATAAGCTATGTGAATTAAAGATTCTTATACCTGGCTCCTTGTAGATTTTATGTATATATATATATACATACATACATATACATATAAACTTATAGATATCTACTACATATTATCTATTATATCTATATAGATATAGATATACCTACCATGAGCCAGGTGTATCTCCAAAATGTGTTGAAAAAATCAGTAATTGAGCGAATTCTTATGAACTTTGGGAACTTAAAGAGAAAACAGTGGTTAAAAGCCTGGGCTTTAAAGTTAGACATACCTGGGCTTGAGAACATTGCTGAACTTCTCTTAGATTTCTTATCTGTAAAAGGAGAACAGTAACACCCACCTTTTAGGATTTCTGTGAGAATTAAATGTAAAATAATGACAGGCTTTGCACACTTCCTGGCACAAAGAATGTGCCAATATGTTGTAGCCGTTATTAGCACTGAGCCTTGGGATCATTTCTCTTGGCATCAATTCCTGTAGAACAATCCTATTCATGTTGAAAATGTAGGTGATTAAGTTGAATCTATAATGACACTCTGACATACCCTGAAATTACATCTTTGAATAATCCTTGGGATCAGTTAGTTTATTCAACACTTGTCTCTAGGGTACAAGAAAATGTTAGTTATTTGAGCTTTCTAAATTTAGGATCCCAAACCAACAAACACTTACTACTTATCCAAAAGAGATTTTGATAGTATTTTCTATTACTCAGAACTGTTGGCAAGTTATTTTTGCTTGTACCAAGTTGATCATTCTCACCTCTAGATGAAAAACAATATCCAAAGATCTTTTGGTTGAAAATAATAGAAATACAACCCAAATTAGCTTAAGCAAAAGGAAATGTATTGCCTCCAGTAACTGAGGACTTTAAGGGTTGATCTAGCTTCAAATGGTGCTAAATGCTGCCAAAGCTCTAGTTCTCTCCGTGTGTTGGCATCATTCTGCAGAGAGCTTCTTCCAGGAAGCCTGAGGTTATGACCATAAGCTTCAGGCAAATATAGTTCTTTCAGCTTGAGAACCCAAAGAAAAGGAACTCCTCTCTCTCCTAGCAGCTATAAATCTTACAGAAACAAATCTTAGAGAAGATTCTTCTTGTTTCAGAGTAGGTGGGACACTGTAGTCATTTCACTAGGACCACATGGCCTAGGGAGAGGTGATTCCCAAAAGAAAATCAAGACCTGATTCCTGACAAATGAAGATGGTAGAATGAGCAAGTAAAAACAATAGATGCCCATAGCAGAGAGTATGAGTTGGATTTTCTGAGACCAAAGACCTTAGCATGACCATCATGGCAACTATTAAAATATGCACTATTTCATGGAACCACATAAAAATGTTTCAAAAGGGCATTGGGGGGGCTTCCCTGGTGGCGCAGTGGTTGAGAATCCGCCTGCCAATGCAGGGGACACGGGTTCGAGCCCTGGTCTGGGAAGATCCCATATGCCGCGGAGCAGCTAGCCCCGTGCGCCACAGTTGCTGAGCCTGCGCATCTGGAGCCCGTGCTCCGCAACAAGAGAGGCCGCGATAGTGAGAGGCCCGCGCACCGCGATGAGGAGTGGCCCCCGCTCGCCGCAACTAGAGAAAGCCCTCGCACAGAAACGAAGACCCAGCACAGCCTAAATAAATAAATAAATAAATTAAAAAAAAAAAAAAAAAAAAGGGCATTGGGGTGGGACATTCTTGATTCATGCTTATTCTTCATGCTAAGCTCCACATGTGGTAAACATCTGCAAAAAAATAAATAAAGAATAGTTATCCTCATATGTTCTGCATCCTAAGCAGTATAGTATGTATAATTACATGAAAAAGGGGGAAATTTATCTTTCCATATTGAAAAAGCAAATAAGACCAGTAATAAATAATAATGTACAATTACATGAAAAAGAAACAAAGGAAAAAATTTCTCCGTATGAAAAAGCAAATCAGACAATTAATAAAAAATAGTCTAAAATTTTGCCAGTTTCAAAATAAGAACAAAAGAGTTAACATTCTCTAACCAATTTACATAGTACTAAAAAATAAAGTAAAAGGAAGACATTAGCATTACTTGCATTAGCAAATGACTACTGAGTAAATTTTTCTAAGTGAAACAGAAATACATTTGCAACAGAAAATGTTATTTTGGATATTAAAAAATACAAAAAAGGAAAACCCTATCTCCTTTGTTTAGTCCCGATGTTGAAAATAACTTTTAAACTCCTGATTTCATTCTTCAGCATTTCAGCACATGAATGCATAAAATACTGATGCCTCTCAAATTAGAAGATTCTTGCTGAGACCTCAGTGTGCACTGCAAACATGATCTCATCTTTTAGCTTGGTTATGTTCCAAATCCAGGAGTGAGGGCAAGTTTATGATCAGGGAGGAGAAAAAGGAAAATATTTACATAAGCTCCATAATACAACTTTTTTTTTAAGCCCAAAAGAAATCCTCTCTCTCTCTCTATGTATATATATAAACTCTCTGAACTTCACATATGGGGGTACACAACCCAAATAGGGAATAGTCACAAAATATGGGGAAAGAGTTAGAAAAAAGCAAAGTCATCCTCTGCAATGGAAACACGAAAAAGAATGAGATGAGCCATCTGAAGATATCTTCCCAAGAGTGACACACCCAAAATTTGAAACCTTATTACTGATAACATTAGAGTATCTTCCTAAATCACCAGAATATTGCATTAAAAAATCTCATCTGATGCCAATCTCTTAACTTGAAGTTGTGTGGAAAACTGTTTTGTAATGAAGGATCTTCACTGGGGAATTGAGCAGGATTTAATAAGTCTGTGTTTGTATTTTGCCCTAACAACCACAACAAAATCTCATCTGGAAGGCATCAAATTCAAACATTAACTAATTAATTAATATGTAATAAACTGGCATCCAAGAAATGAAATATTGTCAAGACTTTTTTGGTTTATATCCAGAGCCCTTTTGAAGGCGAATGGACATAGTATGCCCTATTATACATGGTAGTTAACTAGAATCACTTTATTAAAACCTAATTTTTCCTCTAATATTCTTAAAATATTTACTAAGTTCTATCATGAGTGTTTCAGTAACTCACCTGTGCCATCCTAATTTACCTAAATAGGGTATAAATGTAATATCCTTCAGTGATGATA
This sequence comes from Eubalaena glacialis, assembly GCF_028564815.1. Taxonomy (NCBI): domain Eukaryota; kingdom Metazoa; phylum Chordata; class Mammalia; order Artiodactyla; family Balaenidae; genus Eubalaena; species Eubalaena glacialis. The sequence goes on along the minus strand of NC_083718.1, from coordinate 114,093,473 downwards.
TTCATACAACCAAACGTGAAAAGTTGACTGTGCAATCTATTCAGTCAATATAATTAAGATAGATATTTATTCTATTCTGGATAATTCTATGTTAGATCTCTGTTTGAATTATCAAGTTTCTTCTCTAAACATTCTAATTTCGTTGTAAACTCCCTCTTTCATTTTTGATTTAGATTGTTGAATTCATTTAGATTTGGCTTAAGATTCAATCTGCCTTTTTTCACTTCCAATCTCCTGCAAAGTATGCCTTCGTGTCCCCCACTTTGCCTAGCACACAGCCACTCATACACAAGGTGTTCAGAAAGTTTGCCTTAAATGAATGACTAAAAGCTCTGAAAAGTTACCAAAAGGAGATACTGTCCCCAACACATATTTTCAGCCAGCATTTACACTGCTGCCAACTCCCATTTTGCTGTGCAAATGTGAGGAAACCATTTTTTGTTCTTTCACTGGAGCATTTAGGATATGCTCATGACTCACGCAGAGAACTACTCCTTTCTGTTACCTTCCAGGTATACTCATTATAGATCCTCACTTCACCCACCCAATCTACTACAGCCAGTCTCCAGCCGCAGTTTTCTTTCTTTAAGTCTCCTTGAGTCAGATCAACGAATTAAAGGGTTGGAAAGAAGGGGACAGCCCACCTCACTGTGCATCCTACTGGGGATTTTCCTACTAGGGAAGAGGTTGTCCCAGCACCTGTGATGTTGTCCCAGAAGTAGCAGTGCTCCCTCAGTTGGCCCCTCTTTCCATTTCCTTTGGGTGACATTTACTGAAGAAATCAGTTGAAGTCTGGGCTCTAGCGTGCAACAATCTCAAGTTTGCATCCTGACTCTACTAACTGTGTGACCAAAGGTCACCTAACTTCTCTACACCTCACTTTCCTCATCCATAAAAGTGGGATAATAATTGTTGCTGTGAAGATTAAATGATACATTGCATTTCATTTAAAGCACCTAGCACGGCACTTATTAAATGTTAGTTATCATTAGAATCTGTTGTTAGACATTAATTTAAAAGTTGATTATTATTCCTATTTTGGATTCAAAAGGCAATCTAAATTTAAACAGACGTACGGTTTTCATTTAGCCGTAGCTTGGCACAGTAGAAAGCTAAAGGCCAAGGTCCAAACTTCAGCCTTGTTACCTATTATCGATTTGTATTCAGAGAGGTCTCCTCCTTATGAGGAATTATGAATTATGTCTGATCATACCTGCTTCTCCACATATGTCAAGTACCTGGCTCATAGTAGATACTAAATAAATGTCAGTTCCCACTCTCCAGTTCAGAACAGATCACTCTAACAAGGTTCTAAATTTAAAGTAAAGTGACTAATAAGATCAAAGGGTAGCAGATAAAACATCAAAATCTATTACCAGCTCTGCCACTAACTAGTTAGGTAAAAAACATTTTGGTTTTCCTTTGTAAAATACAGAGAAAAGCATAATTTTCTAAGATGTAGACAAATTCAATCATAGAGAAAGTTACCACTTATACGGTAAACTTTAAGTGAGCTAACAGGATGAATTTCATATTTTTTTTTAAATCAAGAAAAGTAATATATTGTAGTATCATATTTATTCCATAGGTGTTCTTGAACTTAATCCATGATGAAATCTAGGGATATTTTAATAACATGTGATTGATTATTGGATTAAGAAAAGATGTGGTTAAATGTTAAGCATTTCACTTCCACCTAGCAGGGTAGAAGATCCCTGAGGCTGGATTTTAAACTCTTTAGTTCACTTCTGTATCCTCAACACCTTGAACAGTGGCTGATATGTAGGAAGCACTTAAGTACTTGCTCAGTTAGTGAATAAAAGAGGGATGAAAAATGGTTCTTTATGACATGCTGTCAGAAATCCTATTTCAGATTGCCTGATGTTTAGAAGTTGTTATCTTTCCACTTCTAGGCATTCTCTTCAATCTTTAAATGGTCTGTTAGGCTAGAGTGTCTATGTCTCTGTAAACCTAGTAACACATGTGAGATCTGTTGAAGTACTGTTTTTTTTTTTAAGTAAACTTTTGTAGGTACAAATTATAGTGTGATTTTAACAAGAAACAAAGATTTGAGGCTTTGACTCTGCAAAGTCAAAATAACTAATTAAAAAATATACTTTTAGGGACTTCCCTGGCAGTCCAGTGGTTAAGACTCCATGCTTCCAATGCAGGGGGCACAGGTTCGATCCCGATCCCTGGTCGGGGAACTAAGATCCCACATGCCCCACGGCATGGCCAAAAAAAAAACCAAAAGACAAAACTTTTAGTTTTAAAAAGATGGCATTACCTTATCTCAATCAAATGCTTTGACTTGTAGTTCTACTAAATGCCTTCTTGTTTGGGCAGTGCATTAAAACTACCTTAGTTATGCCTATTTTGAGACTGTTAACCCAAGAATTCTATTTTGTTTGAGATAAACAAGATGTCTTGTCATCCAGAAGACATCTTGTTTTTCTGTTCAGGCAACTATGGATAGGTAGCCTGCTATTTATCCTCCAAATACTTTAAATACGCCCCAAACAATTAGATCTATGAAACTGGAATGAACCTTTAAAAAATATGAATAATAAAGACAATTATGATAATAGATTCTGTTGAGTAAGTATTCAATATTTTCTCATGCACACTTTTATTTTTTAAAGTACTCTACTAAAAACACACGCTTGAAGTATCAAAAAATATCAATTGAGACAAAAAATAAGCACTTTCATTTATTTGCCTTTTTACATCCACAAATACATAGAAAATACAGCATCCATGTACAGAATTTTTTAGAGGAAAGAAATATGTTCACAGTGGAATGTCTCTGATGTTTACGTTAAAATGAATGCAGATACCAATCTCTCAAATGTTCTCAAGACTTCCTTTATGTCCTAGACAAAGAAGAATCCTCTGATTTAATATTTAGTTTGTTCATTAATCATCATAGTTCTGCATTAAAAAAAAAAAAGCCCAATATATTTTACAAGGTAAGAACTGCTCGTTCCTTGTTTACTTAAAATACGGTAGAAACAAGCATGAACAAATCATAGAAAATACATTTTAGTGATCAAAATACGAAAGATTAAAAACATACTCTGGCTACATTAATAAAACTTTCAAAGGGATTGCAACCAATTCTGTCAAAGCCTCAAAAGTTCCTGTTTTGGCAGTTAAAAGAGAAGAACATGAAACATTTTGTGAATCTTTTTTCTTTGTGGATAATTAAACACAAGCCATGAGAAAACAAATGTACACCATATTTTCATCACTCTGCGGACTAGAGCCAAGTATTGGAGACTTAATATTCAAAAGAAACAGCATTTGAACTACATTTGAGATGTCACTGGCTTTTTTCCCCTAAATTAATGTTTTTTGGTAGTTTTATCAAGCTTAGCCCCTGTGTTCTTTTTATTTAAAGTGATTGAGTTTGGTTATCATCTTCTTTCTTCTTTCAGGGAGGCCAAACGCATTCTCAAATAACCACTGCACGTTGTTAAGGTGTGAGTGCGGGGGGAGGGCCTCCAGAGGCTAGCCCTTCACTGGGCTTTCTTTCCATTCAAAAGTGACTGTCACAGAGAAATTCGTCCTGCTGGTTGCTATCAGAAAGCGACTCCATTTCTCCTGGGACCAGCAAGAATTTCTCTCCTTTCATTCGGGGGTGTGAATTGATGATCATAAGTGAAAACTGATAGATAGCATTATTCTCCTTCCTGCGCTCTGGGAATGAGCATTCTCCCCGAGCGGAGAATCAGACTCAATATCATTACGAATCACTTTTCAAACCCTAAAAAGCCACATAGAAGAGACCCATCCTGACAATTCTTAGAATCCATCTAGCAGCTCAATAATTAGTGGCAATATATGTCCATTCATTTCATCTCTTCAGCCAACGTACAAGGTGACCCTGTCGCAGGTCAAGGGTGGCTGGATGCTAGGGATGCCACTATGAACAAGACACCTGCCCTGGTGAAGACTTAAGTCTAGTAGGGAGAGACATTAATCAAATAATCCCACCAAGGGACTTCCCTGGTGGTCCAGTGGTTAAGAATCCACCTTCCAATGCAGAGGACGCGGGTTCGATCCCTGGTTGGGAAACTAAGATCCCACATGCCTCGGGGCAACTAGGCCCACGCGCCACAACTAGAGAGAAGCCTGAGAGCCGCAGTGAAGATCCCGAGTGCCACAACTAAGACTCAAGGCAGCCAATAAATAAATAAGCCCACTAACAAAAATACAAATATATTTTAAAACAATTATTATATATACAATTACAACTATCAGAAGGACTAGGCAGAAAAGGTATACAGAGCTATAAGGCTGAAAACAGGGGGATTTGATATGGTGGGTAGAGGGAGCAGTTAGGACAGCTTCCCTAATGAAGTGTGTGATTCTGTGTTGGGGCAGGGGGTGGGGGAGGGAAGGCCAGTAAGGGAGTGGGAGGTGGAGGCAGGGAGAACATTCCAGACCCAGGGAGCAAGAAGAGAGCTATGGAGCTGGAAAAACTGAATGAAGGTCCTGCAGCTGGGTCTCAGAGAGCAGAGTGTGTAGGGGCGGGAGATGATATGAAGCCGGAAGTACAGAATAGTTAGATCAAGCTTTATAGTTTTTTTATCCAAGGAGTAGTGGGAAGACACTGAAGGGTGAGAAGCATGCTTCATGTTGAAACCCTCCCTTCGACAGCAGAGCTAGCAAGAAGGTCCAGGGCAGGTGGAGGGGCTGCAGGGAATCTGGCCATGTGTGGGTATCTGATGCGGTACCTCAGGAGTCCCAGTGGGCTGGTGCTGGACTGATGATGGTAGCCTTGGAGACAAGAGGAGATAATATCAACAGGCCAGTGAAAGTAGCCCTTGCCTTGGGAAGAGGAGAAACTTCAGAACAGCGCTTACCAGAAGGCTGCAAAGTCCATGCCATAGATTTCCTCTTGTAATTGTGGAAAACCATCTGCTGTGTGCCATTGGTGTTTCTCTGACTTTTCTTCTCATTCTGGAGACGGGCATGTCAGCTCCGATTCCATCAGGGGTACTCCAGGGGGTGAGGGAAAGAAGTTTGAGCATGAGTTTTAGGTAGAGAAGGGGAGAATCTTTCTCTCGCTGCTTTCCCCCTCACTGGCAAAGCAGTGGAGCAGTCATGGCCGGGCTTCAGGGTCCCTGCGTTCTCTGATCGCCTGTTTGTACTCAGCTGGCCCAGCTTAAGCCCCAGGCTTTATGCCTTTGTTCTCTCATACTCCTGTCACCACCGGGTCATAACCTGCTCTGAGGAAAGCATCTGATTGATAAACAAATTCTCACTGAGGTAGATGTAAAGGAAAAGGTGGTACATGACTTCTCCAAAAGAATATTTACATTTTAAAACCTAAAAAATCTCTAATCATGGAAGGCCAGCCATCAGTCAACAGATAAATTGTTTGGGAAGGCATAATGGCATTGTTTTGCCGTGAAGTTACACTACCATCCCAGTCAGCCATGCTCTTCCCATAATTTTCCTCTCTTGCAGCATGTGGGCAGTAGAGGTGACAAAAGAAAAAACATGACGAGTTTATACCTTCCCTCCCAATCCTCCCTGTGAGCTCCGGACTCCTCCATCCAGCTACGTACCGACCTATCTCTGCTTGGACATCTCGCAAGCATTTCAAATTTAACACATCCAAATTAGAACTTATTTTTTTGGATCATATGACAATTTTATTTTTAATTTTTTGAGGAGGTACCATACCGTTTTCCATAGTGGGTGCACCATTTTACATACCCATCAACCGTGCACAAGAGTTCCAATTTTCTACATCCTTGCCAGTACTTGTTATTTTTTTGTCTTTTTTGAAAAATTGAAGTATAGTTGATTTACAAAGTTGTGTTAGTTTCAGGTGTACAGCAAGGTGATTCAGTTATACATACATATATATTCTTTTTCAGATTCTTTTCCATTATAGGTTATTACAAGGTATTGAATATAGTTCCCTGTGCTATACAGTAGGCCCTTGTTGTTTATCTATTTCACCTAACTAGAACTTTTGATGCCCCCTGGACCCCCTCCAAGCCCATACTTCCCCAACTCAGTAAATATCAACACCAAACACCCAGAAACCTGAGGGTCATCCTGGACACCTCCCTTTCTGCGTTAGTTTCCTGCGGCTGCCTTAACAGATTACCACAAACTTGGTAGCTGAAAAACAACAGAAATGTATTTTCCCACTACCCTGGAGGCCAGAAATCTGAAAACAACGTGTCAGTAGAGCTGTGCTCCCTCTGGAGGCTATAGGGGAGAATCCTTCCTTGCCTAGTCCAGCGTCTGGTGGCTCCAGACATTCCTTGTGGCCACATCACTACAATCTCTGTGACTGTCTTCACATTGCCTTCTCCACTTTTGTCTGTGTCTCTTATAAAATCGCTTGTCATTGGATTTATGGCCCATGTGGATAATCCAGGATGATTGCATTTGGAGATCCTTAATTACATCTGCAAAGACCTTTTTTTCCAAATAAAGTCACAATCTGAGGTTCCAAGGATTAAAACATGGATGTATCTTTTTGAGGGCCATCATTCAACCCACTACACTCTCCATTACCCCTCACAACCAATTCATCAACAAGTTCTGAAGAACCTACCTTCAAATCTTCTCACTCAGCCAAGCCCATCTATCTTCATCGCTTTGAAGATGCGATGCTTCATTGCTTCGTTGCTATGACCCCAATTCAAGGTACCTTTGTCTTTCTTGAGAATTTCTGCCATGGCCCCCTAGCAGCACTGGTCCCCCTGTTTCCACTCTGGTCTCCTCCCCCCTCCATAGTTCATTCCCTATAGAGCAGCCAAGAATGGCTTTTACAGTTTTTACGTCAGACTATATCACTAACCTATAACTAAACTTCCAGCACACTTAGAATTCCCTTTGCACTTAGAACAAAATCCCGCATTACCCAACCCAGCTCCCTTCCCCAGCCTGTCCTCCAGCCCCACACTAACAGTGTTCTAGCCACATGGGCTTCTTTACTTGCTCAGAGAGGCTGCCCCTGTCTTCCCTGTGTAACGAGGCATTCTCCCCTGCTCTCTAAGGCAGCACCCTGTCCAGGACTTCCATTAGCATTTCTCAGTTTGTGTACCAGTTTATCATCCATCTCTCCAAACTAGATTGAACGCCCCCCGAAGGTAGGGACCAAACCCCTTTTGTTCAGCACTATATATCCAGTGCCCAAGTGAACACAGCACACGGTAGATGCCCAATAAACCTTTGTTAAACAACTGAATGAATTGCTTAATTAACGGTTCTCATTGATTATAGGATTAAGAACAAATCTTGCCTGGTATCCCAGGTCCCTGGCCTCTAGTCCTCACCTACCACCCATCCTCCCTCATTTGCAACTTCTCCTTAAGGGGAAGCTTTGGTGTCTGCAATTTCCGTATTCTTATCTTCCTCCCCTCTTTGATTTACGCCATTTTCTCCTTCTGCAATATCTATTCCCTCCTTTTGTTTACCACATCCTAGTTGTTTTTCTACACCCAGTTCAAATCTCTTCTCCTGCAGGAAGCCCTCCACCTCTGTTGTTCTCTCTTACCACTCTGCTCTCTCCCACAATTTCATCGCTACTCATCCCTCCAACTGGACTAAAAGGTACAAGAGTAACTCTCCGTTTTGCACTTCTTTAAATTGACATTATAGGAATTGAGACAATGAAATGTCCTGGAAACCAGCCACTGGTTATTTTCTAGTCTCAGCTGCCCTCACAGCTAGCCATGTGACCTCAAGCACTTTACCTCATCTCTTGAGTGTATTTTGTTCATGGATAAAACAAAAGGGTAGAGCACATTAGTTAAAGACTCCTCTAGCTCTAATATGCCAAGATTTTAATAATCAATCAGTTTTAACAAATCCACTTCAGAAGTAGGTGTAGAGATTGTCAGTTATTATGTCAGGAACTTAGACAAGTGTTGGGCACTTGGGAAGTCCTCAATAAATGAGTTGCTGATTATTTCACCACCCACCCCTCCACACACACACACACACACATGAAAATGGAGGCTCAGCAATTTGAATAAAGTAACCCAAGGTCAACAGCTAGTAATGACAAAGCCCAAGACCTCCAGCTTTATTAAAAAAAAAAAAAAGGAAAGAAAAATACCCCCAAAACAACGAGACAAAACAAACAAACAAAAAAACATGCTTTCTCCCTGCCTCTCTGATAAAAACAATAACTTTGTATACAAGGATTTTAGTTTATAAACCTTTTTCATAATTACTATCTCATTTCATCTTCATACTGCCTCAATGAAGCAGTTATTATTATACTCATTCTACACAGGAGGAAAGTGAGGTTTAGAGGGGCTGAATCACTTGCTGAAGATCACACAACCGCTAAGTAGCTAAACTAGAATCACATCCCAGAATTTAGCCTCAAAGCCTAAGTTATTTCTAATATGCCACATGGCACTGTAGCAAGGTGCAATTAGTAAAGGGGACTTCGTTACATTCCATTTCTGTCAATAGAAATCTGTGCTAAAAATACACCAGTAGGTTGCTTATGGTAAAGCTAAGAGCAATATTTAATGAATTTAAGTGATACTTTCTACGTGCAGCTGATTTTTTTGTTATTCCACGAGTGTTCTTCCAGATCCATCCAGGGCTCAACACATGTGCAGTTCCCACTGATGCTAATGGGGATCGCACACCCCAGCTCTTCACAGAAAACACCCCCCAAAGCACTCAACCATTTAGGAGGCAGAAACTTCCAAGAATCAGGCACATGTTGTTATGTGCCTAGGCGCCCTGCTACCCACTGAGAGTGTCTGCTGACACAACGTGGAAGCTTCATAACTTAAACTATTTTTTCCCCTAAACACATTTTGAAGTCTGGGGAGATCCAAAAAGAGAAGCATTTCAGGATCTATCCCAAGTCAAAAGGGAAGGTTGGGGGAATTCCCTGGCGGTCCAGTGGTTAGGACTCAGCGCTCTCACTGCTGGAGCCCCAGATACGATCCCTGGTCAGAGAACTAAAATCCCATAAGCCGTGCAGCGTGGCCAAAAAAGAAAAAGGGGGGAGCGGGGAAGGTTGGAAAGCTTTTATGGTTCATTTACTTTTTAAAAGCTGGAAATTATTTGTATTTTCAGACTCTTTCATCACGGCAAGTTTAGACCCAACAGCAAATTTCCAGGACTGTCACGTTCCCCTCTTTGAGTGGAACTGTGAAAAGATTCCTAGACTAGGAGGCCCAGGATATGGGTTCTAGGCCTAGCTCTGCTCTTTACTCCCTTGGGCAAATCCCTTAAACTCTGACCCTCAGTTTTCCTATTTAAAAAAGGAAACGGATTAAAAGTAAACAAACAAACAAATACCTGTCTTCCCTATTTCACAGGGGCTTCGTGAGATAGATAGTTTTTGTGAAAGTGTTTTGTCTACTATAAAGTACTCTTCAAATAGAGGGTATTAGTATCACTGCTCCCAAAAGGTGAACCCGAAGACAAACTTCCATTTTCAAAGTATGTGTGTATATTCTGTCACCTAGTGGCCACACAAAGAATTCATTTTTAACTATGCTAATATTAAGAAAATTAATGAAACAAATCTTGTTACTATTTTTAGGAACTTTGGATCAGTCTTCTCAATTTATCAAATTTTTATCAACTTTTACTGACTTGATCAATGCTGTATCACAGAGCCAGCAGAAAAAAACAGCACCAGCAACATAATTTCATAACTGTAATGTACTTGAACTAAAATTTGTGATCTAACACCACATTTTTTCAAGTCAGATCTGGTTTTTTTTTGTTGTTTTTTTTTCCAGCACATAGTCATTTAACACGCGAGTAATTATTGGGTGCTACCTTGTGCCAGAGTTACAGCAGAGAAACAAGCAAAGTTCCTGCTTGCAGTGGAGCTTACGGTTGTAGTGGGGGAGAAAATCAGTAGATGAATATGAAATATATTAGTTGATGATGAGTTCCATGAAGAGAAAAAAAACAGAGTTGAGGGACTTGAGAGTGAACGGAAGGGCGATGTGTGTTCCACTTCAGGTAGGGGTATCAGGGAAGGCCACTCAATAAAAAAACTCCTGAAGGAAGTGAAGAGGCAAAGCATACTAATATTTGGGGGTCAAAAGTATTTCAGGCCAAGAGGACAGGAAGTACAAAACCCTGGAGGTGGAATATGTTTGATGTGATTGAAGAACAGCAAGGAGGCCCGCGGAGCAGAGAGTAAGGAGGCGGTAGGTATCAGGATCAGGGAGGTGGTGAGGATGCCAGCTCGGAATAGGCCATGGTCAGGAATTCACATTTGGCATTGGGATCTCTGAGTGAGAAGGGAAGACACTGGAGGGTTTTAAGTAGTGGAATGACCTAATAATTCTGAGTAACTCTCTGACAAAACAACATAAAATACCAAATAACCTGACAGACAAGTTTAATGGAATGCCTGGGGAGAAATGTTTCCCATAAGAACATAAATTTTTCAAAACGTTTATAAAGACAGCTCTTTTAGGGGAACTCACAAGGAGGGTTATAGAGGAAGAAAGCATAGTGTCTTTACACTGAAACAAGTTAACTCAGGCAAGCCAGAGCTATGCTATTTTTACTAGCTTGTCTCAAAAAAAAAAAAAAAAAAAAAAAGCTTTCATAACGATGGTACATAAATTCTCAAGGCACTCTTCAATGAAGAAACATTTACTGAATGTCCACTATAGGCAGGTGACCTGGAAAGGTCGGTTTGGGTTACAAGTCAGGGCTCTAACCTTAAAAGCACTTAAGATACACCTGAGGAGATAAAAATGCATGCACATAAAAAGGTAACACAAGGCAACATATAAATGCAGGTGAGCTGGAACCAAGCCCATAGCATTTGGGAGAAGAGGCTGTGCTCATGTATGAGCTGCAGAGGGACACACGTCAAGCAGGAACTGAGGCAGGGGAAACAGGGCAGGGGCAGGGTCCAGGAGCTGTGGCCTGGCTCTAGGACAATACCCAAGAAAGTCAACAGATTATGCCTGGGATTGCAGACTCAGAATTTTAGGTCTGAAAGGAACTCATCATAAGAAAAAAATTTTTGTAACTATGTATGGTGACGGATGTTAACTAGACATCTTGGGGTGAACATTTTGCAATATTTACAAACATTGAATCATTATGTCGTACAGCTGAAACTAATATAATGTTGCACGTCAGTTAAAAAAAGAAGAAAAGAAAAGAACTGGAAGGAAATTTGGAGATGATTGAATCCAGTGCTCTTGTTTTACAAGAGGAAAATCAGATCAATTAAGGTCCCACTGGTTAGTGAAGCTGGACCTAGAACAGAGGCCCCTGTCCATTGCTTCTGCACATCACCATCAGGAAAATGACAGTGAGCCTATGGGATTCCTAAAATTACTAACCAAATTGGGATGGAGCCTTTTGGAACCATGGGACCATGGAGAACACGGCCAGTGCGATGGTTAGAAGGATGCAGACCTAGAAGCTAGGTGGTCAGCAAGGTGAAAAGAAGTAACTAGGTGTGAGATCATGGACAATACGTATCGGTCCTTGTCCCCAGTTCCTGACACAGGGCTCCTGAAACCCTTGTAATTTCCTAAGTGATAAGAGTGCCTTTGTTCTAATGAAGCAACTCTAGTGGGCTCCTGGACAGCCTAGTGGATGGGGGCTGGTCACCAGAAAAAACAAGCCATGATTAGAAGCTTGGAATTTTCAATCCCACCCCCCATTCTCTTGAGAAGGGAAAAGGGCTGAAGATGGAATTAATGATCAATCATGCCTATGTGATGAAGCCTTCATAAAAATCTCGAAAGTGTGGGGTTCAGAGAGCTTCCAGGTTGGTCATGGAGGTGCTGGGAGAGTGGCACACCTGGGGAGGGCACGGAAGCTCCACACCCTTTCCCACACACCTTGGGCATCTTTTCCATCAGGATGATCATCTGTAGTCTTTATCCTAATACTTTTACTAAAAACAGATAAACGTAAGGGACTTCCCTGGTGGTCCAGTGGTTAAGAATCCTCCTTCCAATGCAGGGGATGCAGGTTCGATCCGTGGTCAGGGAACTAAGATCCCACATGCTGTGGGGCAACTAAGCCTGCACTCCACAACTACTGAACCCGCGTGCTCTGGAGCCTGCGCGCCCCAACAAAGAGCCCGCATGCCGCAACTAAGACCCGACAGCCAAATAAAATAAAATAAATTAATTTTTCTAAAAAACAGGCAAATGTAAGTAGTAAACTGTTTCCCTGAGTTCTGTGAGTCATTGTAGCAAATTAATCAAACCCAAGGAGGGGATTGTGGGAACCTCTGATTTACAGTCAGTCTATCAGAAGTACAGGTGACAACCTGGACTTGCTACTGGCATCTGAAGTTGGGGCCGGGGGGTCGGGGGTGGTGGTGAACGGGTGAGTCTTGTAGGACTGAGCCCTCAACCTGTGGAATCTGATGCTATCTCCAGGTAGATAGAGTCAGAATCGAGTCAAATTCTTGGACTCCTAGCTTTCCATTGTGGGGAACAGAAAGCCCTGTCCCTCACTGTGGAATTGGGTGCAGAACCCCTTCACTAGGCCTCCGGAGAGTAACTGACCAGTAGTTTGAGGCATCAATAAAGCAGGTCCAACAACGGACAAAGATGAGAAATCCTGACCCTGCAAACCTGAGCAGGAGGCTCACAGAGACTGAGATGGAGAATTCAGACTATTATGAGAGGCAGGAGGAGCCCAGGAAGAGACATCCAATGAGAAATCACGGGGGAGGGTGTGATGGGAAGGTCTTTTGCAGGGAAAGGGAGGGAGTAAATTGATATGCTTTGATGTTTTGAGGTTTGTTTTCTCTCTCTCTCTCTCTCTCTGTCTCTCTTGTCAGCTACAATTCCTACATGGATAGTGCTGGCAAATAAAAGATACAAACTGGGGATATCGAGCTGTATCATCTTTATAAAGTAATACCTAATACCTTCTAATAAAGTATACCTTTCACTTTTGTTGTAGAAAGAAATTGTTTTTGTTTTTTCCAGTTTTATTGAGATATAATTGACATATAACATTGTATAAGTTTAAGGTGTGGAACATAATAATTTGACATATGTATGTACTGCAAAATAATTACCACAATAAATTTAGTTAACATCTATCATCTCACGTAGTTGCAATTTTTTTTCTTGTGATGAGAACTTTTAAAATCTACTCTCTTGACAACTGTCAACTAGAACGAAATTGTTAATGTGAGTTTTTTTCCATTCTAGACTTTACCATTTTTTCCACTAATGTTCTTTTTCTGTTCCAAGATCCACCACAGGGTAATACATTGCATTTAGTGAAGAATCTTTTGTCAAAGTTCTTAATTTTAATATAGTCTAATTTATCTACATTCTCTTTTTATAGATAGTGGTTTTTGTGTCTTAAGACATTTTTCCCTCAGATGACCTATATTTTCTATTAAAAGTTTTGAAGTATTGTTTTTGAGATTTAACTTCTTAATCCATCTAGAGTTGATTTTTTTTTTTTTTCCCACACTGCATGACCTGTGGGATTTTAGTTCCCCAACCAAGGATTGAACCCGTGTCCTCTGCATTGGAAGCTCAGAGTCTTAACCACTGGACTGCCACGGAAGTCCCTAGAGTTGGTGCAAATTAGAGATCCAATTTCATCTTTTCCCAAATGGACAACCATTTTTCCTCAGTTCTATCTATTTACTAATACACTTTAAAATCTTCTTATCAAGTTCCATAAAAAAATTTTTGAGATGTTGATTGGAATTGCATTGAAACTTCAGAGCAATTTGGGAAAAAATGACACCATTACTATACTGATCCTTCTTCCTTTCTGTGGGCATGTTTTATCTCTACACTTATTTGAGTCTTCCTTCCTTAATGTATCTTAGTAAAGTTTTATAATTTTCCCTTTAGAAGTCTTATATGTCTTCCCTAAGTATTTAATATTCTCTGACACTATTGAAAACGATGTCTTCTTTCAAAAACATTTTCTAGTTGTTTATTGCTGTTGTATAGAATCTTGTATTCAGCCACCTTGCTAAAACCTATTATTAATAATGACAGATTTATTTCCTCCTTCCCAATCCTATGCCTCTAATTTCTTTCTTTTAGCATATTTCACTGACTATGCCCTACAATGGAAGAGATGGTGAGGACATTATTATCTTGATGGGGTCCAGGACATGCTACCACAAAATATGGCACCTTGGCACATTGAAGATCTTAAGCTGAAGAAGTTTGAGAAAAAGGCAGAAGAAACAGGAAAGTCACGCTAACTTCACCCTCTTGCCCTTCTTCCCTGAAACAGGTCTTAAAACTCCCAAGTGAAATGCACCCTCCCTCTACCAGGAGGAAGGGAGAAATTCTTATCACCACAATCAGGGAATTTGGGGCCAAGAAATCTATATAAACAAACCTCTCATTAAATTAACCCCTGTCCTCCTAGTTACTTCTTCACCACTTACTACCCCTAGCTCAAACCCCTTTGTCTTGTCAATTCTACACAAATTTCTGGTTTCTTTGTCTAAAGGCACAAAAGCTTCCTGCTTTGGTCACTTCTTTGGGTTTTCACTCTCATGTGAAGGCTCCCATGTACACGTAAAAATTCAGTAAAATTTGTGTGCTTTTCTCCCATTATCCTTTGTTATTTTAATTTCCAGAACAGCCAGGGACCCTAAATCGTGGATTGAATTGCATCTCCCAAAAAGATATGTGTAAGTCTTAAGCACACACAACCCCCCATATCTGCAAATGTGACTTTATTTGGAAACAGGGTCTTTGTAGACATAATTAAGATGTAACATGGAATGTCCATAAGACAAGGAATGCCAAAGATTGCCGGAAACACCAGCAGCTGAGAGAAGAACATAGGGCAGTTTCTCTCCTGAAGTACGTCCCTGTGGACACCTTGATCTCAGACTTCAACCCTCTAGAACTGAGAGAACACATTTCTGTTCTTTTAAGTTACCCAGATTATGGTACTTTGCTATAGCAGCCCTAACAAACTAATGCAATATCTCTTAAAAATGACTATCTTAAAAAAAGTAATGACTCCACAAGCCAGAAAAATTCCCAATTTACTTTGAAATTACCATTCCTAGCTTGCTATATAAAACATTTCATTTTGTCAAATAAATGTCACATAAATATCCTTAAAGATCAACCAGACAAGAAGAAAACATCACCTCTATTTATGGACTCACAACTTAAATTTACTCTTTCTGAGGAGTGTTTTAACCTACTGATAATGGCTTTTATAAGGTCTGCCTTCTTAGAAAGTACTATTGCTTAGTCTTTTATTCCTGAGATAGTGTTTTATATCCTTCTCCACTTTAAGAAAATTGTTATGTTATGGACATTTGCTAGCCAAGTACCAATCATGGTAAATCAGTTAAAATTAAAGCACTTCTTTTGATTATGGTTCATATAAAACACTCATTCTGCTTTTTTTTTTTTCTCTTTTCCTTTTTTTTTTTTTTTAAATTGAAGTATAGTTGATTCACAATGTTGTGTTAGTTTCAGGTATACAGCAAAGTGATTCAGTTATATATATATATATATATATATATATATATATATAAAATTCTGCTTTTAAAATGAACTTTGCTTGGACAAAAATTTCTGAATCAGCGAAAGGTAGACAAATCACTACAGCTGCAGTTTCATGTTACATAGCTACTTATTAACTTTCACACCCAACAAGACAGATAAAATTTAGAGGAGGAGGACCTTTCATTCACAAAACCATGGCAAACTTTGTATTTTTTAAATGAAATTATGGTACAATAAAAATTAAATACTTGGTCTTTGTTCCAGTTCCTGGCACAGAGGTCCTAAAACCCTTGGAATCTCTGGATTGATGAGTGTCTTTTGTATGATAATGAAATGTTTTGGGTGGGCGCCCCTAGATAGCTCCAAGATGGGGTGCTGATCGACAGAAAAACCAACCAGGTGGCGAGAGGGTTAGAAATTTCAGCCCTACTTCCCTGACCCCTGGAAAGGTGAGAGGGACCTGGGGTTTGAGTTCAATCATCGATGGCCAGTTATTTAATCAGTTATGCCTGTGAAATGAAACCTAGTTAAAAGCCCCTAAATGATGGGATTAGGGAGCTTCTAGGTTGGTGAACACGTTGATATGCTGGGAGGGTGGTGTGCTCACCACCACCACACTTTGCCCTATGCACCTCTTCATTTGGCTGTTCCTGGGTTGTATCCTTTATAATAAACTGGTAAACATAAGCAAAGTTTTTCTGAGCTCTGTCATTTAATAAACGCTCTTCCTATTTATTAGCTAGGGTGGATTCTGTTCTTTGCAGTTAGAAACCCTAACTGGTGCAGTGAGGTGTCCTGGGCATAAGTGGGAGCTAACAGTGGTACCCTTACCCAATTGTTCACTTTAAGTACATCACAGTTGCAATTTATGTGGGCCTGGTTAAGAGCCATATAGAGTATTACATGGTATAATATACATATTTATATAGTATATATATATTATATCTATATATATTTTGGTCTTTTTCTCCCATTCCTAACACAGAGCACCTAAAACCCTTGGAATTTCTTCAGTGACAGAAGTGCCTTTTGTTATTCACAAGAGGCCCCTGGGACCACACCTGAGTTTATGCTAATAAGGTGGCTCAGGGTGAGGCCCCTTAGATCGCTAGGAGCTGGTCACTGGAAAGACCAAACACTTGATGAGAGGGTTGGAACTTTCATCCCATCCCTGACCTCCAAGGAGGGGAAGAAGGACTAAAGATTGTATTCCTTAAAGACCCTTAAACAAGGAGACACAGAGAGCTTCCCTGTTAGTCAACAGGGGCTGGGAGCATGGTCACTGGGAGAGGGCATGAAATCTTTGTGCACCCCCTGCAATACCACAACTCCCCATATCTTACCCTATGCATGTCTTCCTTTTGACTGATCCTGAGTTGTATCCTTTATAATAAACCTTTAAACTTAAGTGTTTTTCTGATTTCTGTGAGTAGTTCTAGTGAATTACAAATCTGAAGAGGGGGCCATGGGAACCCTCAAATTTGTAGTTGGCTGGGCAGAACTGTGGGTAGCCTTGGTACCCTATTTGTGGATGGCATCTGATATAGAGGCAGTCTTGTGGGACAGAGCCCTTAACCTGTAGGGTCTGTGCTAACTCCAGACACTTAGTGTCAGAATTGAATTAAATTATTGGAAACCCAGTTGGTGTTGGAAAATTGGAGGACAGTTCGTGTCAGGAAACCCACACAGTATATTATCTAGTGTGACTTTAAAGTTTCCTGCAAAGTAGACACATATTGAAAATAATAATAATGCAAACAGAAGCTAATAAGAAAATGACAAAACTGACATATTATGAGCTTTCCATCAGCCAGGCAAAAGAGTGTGTCAGTCTAATTAGATATTACAAGCAGTTATCCAATGAATAAGAAAACATCTGCTTTTTAAAAGAAACACATGCTATTGAAAGAACATTTGAAAATTGATGTGTGAAATTATTTCCGTCGTTTGGTAATTTTTTTCCCCAAAACAATGTAACTATCTAAAGCTCACCTGCATGGTAAAAAGACATGGAGACATAATTTATCATTTGTTTAGAAATTTCAATGGGTCTTGTTAAAAATATTAAAAATGCACAATCTCCCAGTTCACAAAAACATTGATTGACACCAAAAAAGAAATTTACTAGCCAGATTTTAATAAAACCGGAAAAATTGGTGAACTGAACTGAAGAATGAATATCAAGATTCAGTAAGTACAGACAACTGTGTATTTCCATTTGACTCTTTGTATCTTGGTGAGATAGCTTTATCAGCTAGGGCTGTCATTAAAACTAAATACCAAAGCAGACTGAACTAGATCTTTATCACAAAGCATTAACCAAAAAAAAATTTTTTTAACTAGCAAATATGTGTAAATGCTGCATTGCTTTCACTATATCACTCATTACATTAAATATTGTGGGTTTTGCTAAACTTATTTTTACTAATGGGGTATTTGATCATGCAAAAAAATTTTGTATTTGTCTAGGGCAGGGTTTTCCAAAGTGCAGTCTATAGACCTCCATACCAGAATCCCCCCACGGTACTCCTTAAGTGCTGTTGCCTGAGCCTTGTGTTCAAGACAAACAGCTTTCAACAAATGGAGGTATTCTCCTGGGTATAATCAGACTGACTGAAAGAGAAACGTGGAATAATTTTATGACCATGTGATTCCCTGTAATTTAATGCTTTGTCTGTGACGCATTTCAAGTCAATGGTGAAATGCTTCCCATAATTTAATCCAGATTTGCAGCATTTCAACATAGACTTCATGATAAATTAAAACCAGCATTAGTGAAAAACCTGGATTTCTTACCACCGGCTACTTTATTTAAGGGGTTTTGTCTACTTAGTGAACTGGAGGAAGAAACTAGAGACAGAGAAGACATGGATGGAAGGAAATGAATGAATATGGCCAGAAGGAGAGCAGCAGAGATGGCCCTTCTACAGGAGACTCTTGCGTCCCTGTTTCTGAATCCCCTAAAAAGAGACTTTTATTTCCACTGCTTTTTATCTACCCCCCTTGTGTTACTGAACCAAACTTGGGTCCACTCGCCCAATGCACAGCAAAGCCAATCTACTGACACCGGGTTGTGGTGAAGGAAAGTATAGCACTTACTGCAAGGCGCCCCACATGGGGCCAAGCGTGGAGAATGAGCAGCTACTGTTCAAAAGACCCAAACTCCCCAGTAGGTTTCAGGGAAGGATTTTTAAAGACAGTGTGAGGTAGAGGGTCACAGGGTGTGTGATCAGCTTGTGCACAATTCTCTGATTGGTTGATGGTGAGGTAACAGGGTGATGTTTCCAGAATCTCAATCATCAACTTTCTGATTCCACCTGGTCTGCGGTCTACTCACTGGTGGTCAGCAGGCAGTTAACTTTTTCCACCTAGTAGGGGTTTTAGCATCTGCAAAACAATTCAAGGATATGGCTCAGGATATTATTTACAGCCCTTGAGGAGGAAATAAAGGTCCTTGACTTTGTTTTATGGCTAAACTACTATTATTTTGTCTTGTTTGACTATTTTCCTTTGTTTTTGCATTTTCTCACTTCTCTGATTAAATTTGTTCTTTAGAAATCAGGGTAGGCCTAGGAGGCTAAAGCTTTTCTACAAACAAGAGGGAGGGGACACAGTGGGTAGGTAGGGGGGTTGTCCCCAGGAAGGCCCCACAGGGTCCTGCTCTGTTTCAGCTGGACTGGTCCTCACTTAGAACTGCATGACCACCAGGACCTCAAAGGGAGCTTTCTTCCTCTGTTCACATCCTTCTCCTTTCCCCACTCCCTCAAGCTTTTTTTTTTTTGGTGGAGTCCTAACCACTGGACTGCCAGGGAATTCCCCCCTCAAGCTTCTAGAACTGTTCTTTCCTCTCATAACTTCTGGTCCCTTGCCCTTATCTTTTTATCCTCCCAGCAGGGCAATCTCATTTCTGGTTTCCCTTTTCCTGACCCTTAGCCTGGAAGGGATCTAATATTGGGAAAGGTTATAGAACCCTGTTTCAACTGCTTCAGAGCCCAGAGCCCTTCATGCTAGTGACCTCATTATTTTGTGCAGAGTGCCCTGCAGGTCCTGGTTAGAGGTTTCCAATGTTCCCAGGACAGACACTTTGTCATGGGCACAACCCAGGGACATGATCCAAAGCCCTAAAAACTGAAACCTCCCATCTGGAATTCTAAGATGTTTTTTGAAATTGACCTTAATAAGTTACTCGAATGCCATCCAAAAGCATAAAAAGGTAGATATACCAATTAGATTCTATACTCAAGTATTCGTTAAATAAATTATGGTGGGAAAAAAAACCCCAAATTATTCATTCTTCAACAATTGTATTGAAGACTTACTTTTATAAAAGAGACAGCAACAGCATTAAGTAAAATAAATGGAAAGGCACATGTTTTCCAGATTAGTAGCATTGGTAATTGTATCTCTGAATATTACATAACCTTACTGTGCTTTTGAGAGACAATTTGTTTATTAACCTAAGAGATGTTATAACACATTATCTCATCACTTTTAATTTGAATTGCATCATTTTCTGGTGAAACTTATGACCAAGAAACATAAGCATTATTGATTCTGACTTATTTGCAAATCTCAGCCTTTCTAGGTAAATAAATACACAGAAGTTATATGTTTGAGGTTCTAGCTATACAAAAATTTTTTTAGTCAAGAAATTTTATCATGTTAAATATGGCCAAAAATCTTTTCACCACTAGTAACATTTTAAAATTTACCTATGTGTTAATAATCATCCCTCAAAAGTACAGTAAAACAAATTCAAAGGAAACCAAGCAAAATGAATAAGAATTTCTTCCCCTTTCATGATCTGTGTTCCAGCTTGTCAAAATAAAATTCCCCTATTGCTTGTTTCTTAGGAGCCTTCGTGTACATTATAGGTTTTACCTATGTGTCAACAACAATTTAAGAAATGGCCAAGTTACAATATACAATTCTCCAATAGAAGTGCATCCTTAGAATTTGTTAAGCCTGAACAAGGGGTCAGAATTCACTAAAATTAACAACACAAAGCCTCCTAAGAAACAAATGAATAAGCAATAAAAGAATTTTGACAAATTGGTTTGCTTTCCTTTGAATTTTTTTTAAACACTGTAACTAATTTTGCTATCATGGCTCTTTCTCTGATTTGGTCAGGGGAGATTTTTCCCCCTTATGAACCACTATTTTAGTTCTGATCAAAGAATTCAGATATTGGAAGACTCATTGGATTACTGAAGGAATCTTCTTCAGTTTCATTACATGGATCATGACTGTCAAAGGCAGCCAAAAGACAAGGTCATTGTTCCATGTGTAAATTTTTCCTTTGGTTTGTTTGCTTTTTCAGTGCAATAGAGAATATATTTGCCAATTTTCAGCCAATTAATAGAAGTTTAGATACATAGGGTTTATACAATTTCAACAATATTTGAAAGCTAGTTGCCTGTTTAAATTGCTGGGCAATCCCAGAAAATATATAGGAGCTCCCTAATCCATTCTTCAGTACAAGAATATCTCTTCTGCAGTCAATATAGAGCCTTGTCAGGGAATTTCAGGCCTCTTCTCAGGCCAGTTAAGGGCACTGTCTCCTACTTTTTACTTTGGCAAGTGGATCTCTCTGTTCCCTTTACCTCTTTTGTCCCCTACATTCTCACCTTTGGTGAAGAGTGGGTCTTTAGACCTGAAAAGACATTTTTCCAAAGAAGACATACAGATGGTAAACAGGTGCATGAAAAGATGCTCAACGTCATTAATCATCAGGGAAATGCCAATCAAAACCACAAATCTCACATCTGTCAGAATGGCTATCATCAAAAAGACCACAAGTAACACATGTTGGTGAGGATGTAGAGAAAAGGGAACCCTAGTATACTGCTGGTGGGAATGCAAATTGGTGCAGCCACTATGGAGAACAGTATGGAGGTCCCTCAAAAAATTAAAAATAGAATTACCGTACGATCTAGCAATTCTACTCCCAGGTATACATCCAAAGAAAATGAAAACATTAATTCAAAAAGATAAATGCACACCAATGTTCATAGCAGCATTATTTGCAATAGCCAAGATATGGAAGCAACTTAAGTGTCCATCAACAGATGAATGGATAAAGAAGATGTGGTATATAAACACAATGGAATATTACTCAGCCATAAAAAAGAATGAAATTTTGCCATTTTCAACAACATGGATGGACCTGGAGGATATGATGGTAAGTGAAATAAGTCGGACAGAGAAAGACAAACACTTATATGTGGAACTGAAAAAACAATACAAACAAATGAATATAACAAAACAGAAACACAGATATAGAGAACAAACGAGTGGTTACCAGTGGGGAGAAGGGTGGGGGGAGGGGCAAGATAGGGGATTAAAAGTTACAAACTACTATGTATAAAATAAGACACAAGGATGTATTGTACAGCACAGGGAATATAGGCAAAATTTTATAATAACTTTAAATGTAGTATGATCTATAAAAAATATTGAATCACTGTGTTGTATACCTGAAACTAATATAATATTGCAAATCAACTATACTTTAATAATAAAAAAGAGTAGGTCTTTAGGAACAAATCATTTATTCATTATTCAATCACTATTAACTGAACACCTGCTATATGCCAGATACTCTACTAGGTTAGTGAGCAAAACAGACAAAAATCCATTCTCTGAGTTTCCATTCAAGGAAGAGATAGATATTGAACAAATAAACAACTATATTACATGTCAGATGGCTATATATGCTATGGAGAAAATTTGGGAAATGGACAGAGAGTATAGGGGTGGCAATGGTGGTTGCTCTTTTAAATAGGATGGTGAGAGAAGCTCTCACCAATAAGGTGAGTAGAAAAGTGATGGATTAAGAAATACAGTATTGGGGCTTCCCTGGTGGTGCAGTGGTTGAGAGTCTGCCTGCCAATGCAGGGGACACGGGTTCGAGCCCTGGTCTGGGAGGATCCCACATGCCGCGGAGCAACTAGGCCTGTGTGCCACAACTACTGAACCTGCGCGTCTGGAGCTTGTGCTCTGCAACAAGAGAGGCCGTGACAGTGAGAGGCCCACACACCGCGATGAAGAGTGGCCCCCGCTCGCCACAACTAGAGAAAGCCCTCGCACAGAAACGAAGACCCAACACAGCCAAAAATAAAAATTAATTAATTAATTAATTAATTTTAAAAAAAAGTTTAATTGACTGACTGAACAAACCCCATTTAAAAAAAAAAAAAGAAATACAGTATAATTGGCCATTAGCGGTTCGTGGACATACATTTAAAGGAATACTTGACCGCACAGTTGTGCATTTTCCTTTAGTCAAACGGAGCTGCAAGGCACAGGGCAGATGTAAGCTTAATAAGGACTTAATTTAAGTTTTAATGAGGGTTTAATAAAGGTTGTGACCTTGCCATGCATGAAATGAGGAGGAAGCAAGAGGAGACAGAGGAGCTGAGGGTGATCACAAGAAGGGATTATCATGATTGACCACAGTATTAAAGTTGGATAATAAGGGAAGAGAAGACGTAGGTGAGGGATAGTGAAAATGTGATAGGGTTAATGGATTACTGATCCCAGTGGAGGTGAAGGATTGCTGGATTCTGATTCTCTTCTAGGATTGAAATCAGAAGCCCACTGGGGTTTGATCCTCTATTTTTATTTTAGAGGGTGGGGCTCACCAATACCTCTCTTCAGTTCCTTTTCTCAGGAGGTGCCTGAAAATGCAGTCAAGCCCAAACAACAGAAATCCAGTTGACTCAAGAGGGCTAGGAATTTCTGAGGACATCCAGATTAGGTTATAGTAGTTTCACAGAGACATTTTCTGTAACTTTCTACTGTACATGATTTACATTTTTTATTGCTGAAATTCTTTGTGTCATATAGTTTCATCATTCTATAAAATTAACTTTCTTTTAGTGTTTTCCAGTGTTACTGTGCTATTTACAAAATC